>NC_067418.1:50192621-50522476 GCF_009764475.1 Pristis pectinata
GACCTTGCACATTATTGCACTGCACTTTCTCTGTAGCTGTGACACTTTACTCTGTACTGTTATTGTTTTTACCTGTACTACCTCAATGCACTCTGTACTAGCTCAATGTAACTGCAGTGTGTAATGAATTGACCTGTACGATCAGTATGCAAGACAAGTTTTTCACCGTACCTCGGTACAAGTGACAATAATAAACCAATACCAATAGAGTCCAGTGGATATACTGTAAGTCTGGCCTGACTAACCCACCCATTCCAGATATTAGTCCAGTCAAGCTTCTCTGAACTGCTTCCATTAATATCTTAAATAAAGAGACGAATATGTACATGGTACTGTAGGTGTCGTCTCATCATTGCCCCCATGTCACTGAAGCATTACTTTTGTATTCAATTTTCCTAGCAATTAACAACATTCTGTAGCTTTCCCAAGTATTTGCTGTACCTGCACACTGGACTTTGCAGATCGTGCGTTAGGACACCCAGAACTGTGTCTCAGACTTTGGCAGTCTCTCGCCATTTTGATAATATGCTTCTTCTTTTATTTTCCCTCCCAACATAGTCCCTTTCACATTTTCCCATTTGCCAGATCTCTGCCCACTTACCTAAGCATTCTCTAAATAGATAGATTCTCCTGCAGTGAGAGATTGTATATATTGCAGTATTGTTCATGTTATTTGGAAGGAATTTAAATCAGTAAGTAGAGACTGTGGGAACAAATCCCACCTAAATGTCAGGAACCATCTTTCCCCGTGGGTACTGAGGCACCCTGAAATGTGCACAAAATTGCTTGACTCTGAATTAAGCCAATTTTCAAATGCAAAGTCCAGTTTTGTGAAGTTTATTTATGTTTCAGTGTTAACTTTTTAAATGAATAATTGTTAGTGTCCTGTTCCTGTTTGGTCCATGTCCCTAACTCGTAGATGTGAACGTGAGCTTTAAACAACTTATAAGAACAGAAAAACCCTGCGAGTTTATTTTGGACGAATTAAAGATAAACTATGCATTTACCTGATGCTATGTTTGTTAATAGAAAATTATTCAATACGCCAGACAACTAAAACAAATTGCAATACTTACCACATGGCACACAGCGCTGCTGTCCTGCATCATAGTACTCATCTATGCTGCAATTGTAACAACCTATTCATAAAGAAATTCAATTTAATCATGTTGTTCTTAGACTTTAAGGTATTTTATCTGTTAATTAACAGCTGCAATATTTAGTCATTATATGCAACAAAGCTGCTACAATTTCAGGCATGATACCGTAGCAGTTAGCGTAACTCTACAGTGCCAGCGACTCAGGTTCAATTCCGGCCGCTGCCTGTAAGCATTTTGTACGTTCTCCCCATGTCTGCGTGGGTTTCCCCCGGGTGCTCCGGTTTCCTCCCGCATTCCAAAGACGTACAGGTTAGGAAGTTGTGGGCCTGCTACGTTGGTGCCGGAAGTGTGGCGACACTTGCGGTCTGGCCCAGAACACACTACGCAAAAAGATGTATTTCACTGTGTGTTTCGATGTACATGTGACTAATAGAGATCTTATCTTAGAATTACTAATCAAACACAATTAATAGTAAATACTGTAAAAGTGTCACTAAATCATCCACAATGATCCAGGGATTTTTTTAAAAGAAGGAAATTCTTTTCAGCAAATGACTAATCTGTCAGTCACAGCATAAAATGTAACTAACTAACAGGTAGGCGTTACCATACCTTCCATATTGGTCTTTGAGAAGATCCATGGAGCATTAGGGCATAAGCAAGGTTGGTAGTGCCATTTGCATCCCATGTCACCATCATATTTATAATTATTAGTTTCTTGCTCATGAGTGTTGTAAAAATCACAGTTCACAGCTGCAAGATAGTTAAAACGACTCATTAATATGACGTCTAAAAGTTCATTAATTTTACACATTCATCATGCTGTTACAGCGCCAGCGATCGGGGTTCCATTCCCATCGCTGTCTGTAAGGAGTCTGTACGTTCTCCCCGTGTGTCTGCGTGGGTTTCCTCCGGGTGCTCCGGTTTCCTCCCACATTCCAAAGACGTCTGGGTAGGTTAATTTGGGGTTTAAAATGGGTGGTGCGGACTGGTTGGGCCAGAAGGGCCTGTTACCATACTGTAAATAGATAATTGCACATGAAGCTCAAGACAGTTGCATCGTTATTTAATTTATTTTCTATAGTGGGTGAATTTCGATACCAGGCTCTTGCTAGCTCTGATAAATGTGCTGGGTCAACCTTATTTTCATAAGAACACAAGAAGTAGGAGTTGGTCATATGGCCCTTGCCTTTCCCATTGCATAGCTGATCCTGCCTTCACTTTGTCTTTCCTTTTCTGCCTGATCCACCGTGGTCCAAAAATCCGTCTTTAAGATACTCAGTGGAATTACACCCAGTTCTTTGAAGAATAGCGTTTCTGCCAAAGTTAGAGCAGCACAATGTGGGAACCTTTCCAGAAACCTACACCAACAAGTAGTAAAAACGCACCATGGTGTACAATATAAACAAGCGGGTATCTCTTTTAACAATTGTCCTCTAAATTAGAAGTAGCTCTTTTTATCCCACTGATGCTCAAGATTTTTAAGTCAAACACCTTCAAACAGGGAAGCACTGACTTTTGTACTTGCAGCCAGTAAAGTTCTCATTCATGTATCTCTACCCACTTGCAGTACTGTGCTCAGTTCTGATCACCTCACTACAGGAAGGATGTGGAAGCCATAGAAAGGGTGCAGAAGAGATTTACAAGGATGCTTCCTGGATTGGGGAGCCTGCCTTATGAAAGCAGGTTGAGGGAACTCGGCCTTTTCTCCTTGGAGCGACAGAGCATGAGGGGGGACCTGAAAGTGGTGTATGAGATGATGAGAGGCATTGATTGTGTGGATAGTCAGAGGCTATTCCCCAGGGCTGAAGTGGTTGCCACAGGAGGACACAGGTTTAAGGTGCTGGGGAGTAGGTACAGAGGAGATGTCAGGGGTAAGTTTTTTACTCAGAGTGGTGAGTGAGTGGAATGGGCTGCTGGCAACGGTGGTGGAGGCGGATACGATATGGTCTTTTAAGAGACTTTTGGATAGGTACATGGAGCTGAATAAAATAGTGGACTATGGGTAAGCCTAGTAATATCTAGGGTAGGGTCAGTTCGGCACAGCTTTGTGGGCTGAAGGGCCTGAATTGTGCTGTAGGTTTGCTATGTTTCTAGCACTCTTCTGTGGTTCAGTCTAAATTATATAATTATGTCACTTGCAGAGGAACAAGGCAAGGCCAGGCACTTATTCAAAAGTACCTAAACAACAGCAAACAGGTTGCATGGTCCAGTTGAACAAGGTGGAAGATTCTGAAAGGAGAACTAATACAAGAAGAAATTTTTGGCAATAATTCTGTATGATCTTCCTTTAGAACCAATCTTCTTTTGCGGTTACTTCCAAGTTATGGGCTGCTGAGCTGCAGCTCCAGATACTTAGGTTTAATCCTGACCTCCGGTGCGGTCTGCGTGGAGTTTGCACGTTCTGCCTGTTACCAGATGGGTTTCCCCCAGTGTCCTCCCTCAGATGTGCTGGTTATTTAACTGCTGTAAAGTACCTGGGTGTAGATAGGTGGCAAAAGAACCAAAGGGGAGTTGGTGAACTTTTGTGAGAGAGCGAATAAGCTTCGGGACTATAGGGGAATAAGGTAGTCGGTTTATTATGGTCTCATGTATCAAGATGCAGTGAAGATGTTTTGTTTGCATGTTATCAGACAGATCATTCCATACATAAATACATCGGGGTAGTAAAAAGAAAACAGAATGCAGAATATAGTTTTACAGTTACTGAGAGAGTGCAGTGCAGGTAGACAAAATGCAAGGGCCATGATGAGGTAGATTGAGAGATCAAGAGTTCAGCTTTATCATATAAGAGTCTTATAACAGCAGGATAGAAGCTGTCCTTGAGCCTGGTGTTGTGTGATCTCAACCTTTTGTATCTTTCCTTCAATGGAAGGGGGCAGAAGAGAGTAACTGGGGTGGGAGGGGTCCTCAATTGTGTCGGCTGCTTTCCTGAGGCAGCGGGAAGTGTAGACAGAGTCATTGGAGGGGAGGCTGGTTTGTGTGATGGACTGGGCTGTGTCCACAACTCTCTGCAACTTCTTGCAGTCATGGGCAAAGCAGTTGCCATGCCAAGCTGTGATACATCTGGATAGGATGCTTTCAATGGTGCATCTGTAAAACTTGGTGAAGGTCATTGGGGACATGCCAAATTTCCTTAGCTTTCTGAGGAAGTAGAGGCACTGGAGCGCTTTCTTGTCTACATGGCTGGACCAAGACAAATTGTTGGTAATAATTATACCAAGGAACTTCAAGCTCTCAACTATCCCCATCTGAGTACCATTGATACAGATGGGCATGTACTCTGTCCTTACTCCTGAAGTCAATGACCAGCTGTTTTGTTTTGCTGACATTGAGGGAAAGGTTGTTGTCATGACACCATGCCACTAGGCTCTCTATCTCCTTCCTGTACTCAGTCTTATCATTGTTTGAGATCCGGCCCACTGTGGTGGTGTCATCTGCAAACTTGTAGATGGAGTTAGCGCAAAACCTGGCCATGCAGTCCTGAGTGCATAGGGAATAACGTAAGGGGGTGAGGTCACGGTCTTGCAGGGCACCAGTGTTGAGGATAGTCATGGCAGAGGTGTTCCTGCCTATTCCTTACTGGTTGCAGTCTGTTGGTCAGGAAGTCAAGGATCCAGTTGCAGAGGGGGGTGCAGGGACCCAGATCTAGAAGTTTGGAGGTGAATCTATTTGTACTTGTGGTATTGAAGGCTGAGCTACAGTCAATAAATAGGAGTCTGACGTAGGTGTCTTTGTTATCCAGATGTTCCAGAGATGACTGCAAGACCAGGGAAATGGTGTCTGCCTTGGACCTGTTTCAATGGTAGGCAAATTGCAGTGGGTCAAGGTTGTCTGCAAGGCTGGGGTTAATGTGTGCCATGACCAGCATCTCGAAGCACTTCATGATGGTGGATGGCAGAGCTACCAGGTGGCAGTCATTCAGTCACATTACCTTATTTTTCTTTGGCACTGAGATGATAGCGGTTTTCTTCAAGCAGGAGAGGATAAAATGGGATTTCTGGCATGGAATCTGGCATGGACCCGATGGGACCAAAGTAAGCTTTAATTCTCTCTGGACTTGGTTGCCATAAATCAAGGGCCTAATCCATTTGAAGGGTTCTTACACCAAACCAGCAACCAACAGATTCCATATCAGCACTCAAATGGCACTTATAATACAATCTAGACCTTTTTTTAATTACAGAAGGAACATAAAGTAAATTAGGTCACAAGTGTTAACTATTGATAATGTATATCCAAAATTATAGAATATAGAACAGTACAGCACAGGAACAGGCCCTTCAGCCCACGATGTTGTGCCAAACTTGTTAAACTAGTAATTAAATGCTTAACTAAACTAGTCCCTTCTGCTTACACAATGTGCATAATCCTCCATTCTCTGCACGTTCATGTGCCTATCGAAGAGACTCTTAAACATCTCTATCATATCTGCCTCCACCACCACCTCTGGCAGCGCATTCCAGGCACCCACCACTCTTGGTGTAAAAAAAACTTGCCCCCACATCCCCCTCTCACCTTAAATGCATACCCTCTGGTATCAGACATTTCAACCCTGGGAAAAAGATACTGGCTGCCTACTCTATCTGTGCCTCTTGTAAACTTCTGTCAGGTCTCCCCTCAGCCTCTGCCACTCCAGATAAAACAACCCAAGTTTGTCTAACCTCTCCTTATAGCACATGCCCTATAATCCAGATAGCATCCTGGTAAACCTTCTGCACTCTCTCCAAAGCCTCCACAACCTTTCTGTAATGGAGTGACCGGAATTGAATGCAGTACTTCAGATGCGGCCTAATTAGAGTTTTATAAAGTTGACACATAACTTCCAGACACTTGAACGCAATGCCTTGACTAATAAATAGGGGTGGCATGGTAGTGTAGCAGTCAGCGCAACGCTATTACAGCACCAGCAATCGGGGTTTGATTCCTGTCACTGTATATAAGGAGTTTGTACGTTCTCCCGTGTTTGCTTGGGTTTCCTCCAGGTGCTCCAGTTTCCTCCCACATTCTAAAGACGTACGGGTAGGTTAATTTGGGTTTAAAATGGGTGGTGCGGACTCGTTGGGCCGGAAGGACCTGTTACCATGCTGTAAATTAAATAAATAAAGGCGGGCATGCCATACATCTTCCTTACTACCCTATAAACCTGTGCAGCCATTTTCAGGGAGCTACGGACCCCTCTGTACATCAACACCGTTAAGGGACCTGCCATTAACAGTGTACTGCCCCTTTACATTTGGACTCTCCAAGTACAACATCCCACACTTGGCCAGATTAAACTCCATCTGCTATTTCTCTGTCCATATCTGCAACTGATCTATATCCCGCTGTATCCTTTGGCAGTCTTCTACACCATCCACAACACCACCAATCGTCGTATTGTCTGCGAGCTTACTAACACACTCATTCACATTTTCATCCAGGTCACTTATACATATCACAAACAGCAGAGGTCCCAGTATGCATCCCTGCAGAACACCACCTGTCACAGACCTGCAGCCAGAATAAGTCCCATCGACCACTACCCTCTGTCTACTATGGACAAACCAATTGTGAATCTAAACAGCCAAATCACCAGAGGTCCCATGCATCTTAATCTTCTGGATAAGGTTCCCATGAGGGACCTTGTCAAACACCTTACTAAAATCCACATAGACAACATCCACAGCTCTACCTTCATCAATCACCCTCGTCACCTCCTCAAAACTCAATCAAGTTAGTATGACATGACTTGCCCCGCACAAAGCCATGCTGACTGTCCCTAATTAGGCCACGTTTTTCCAAATGCTCCTAAATCCTATTCCTAAGAACCCTCTCCAATAGCTTCCCTACCACTGATGTGAGACTCACCAGTCTATAGTATCCAGGATTATCCCTATTTTCCTTCTTGAACAATGAAACAACATTAGCTACTCGCCAGTCCTCTGGGACCTCGTCTGTGGCTAGAGAGGACACGAAGATCTTGGTCAAGGCCCCAGCAATCTCTTCTCTTGCATCTCTCAATAACCTGTGGTATATCCCATCAGCCCTCGAGTCGTCTCCACCTTAATGTTCTTCAAGAGACCATTTTCTTTATCTCAAAATGCCCAAGCATATTAGCACGCTCCACACTGATCTCACTATCTTCCATGTCTTCTCCTTGGTGAATACTGATGCAAAGTACTCAGGACCTCACTTATGTCATCTGACTGCAAGCACATGTTCCCTCCTTTATCCTTGAGTGGTCCTACTCTTTTCCTAGTTATCCTGTAGCTCTTGATGTGCATACAGAATGCCTTGGGATTCTCCTTAATTCTACTTGCCAAGGACTTTTCATGGCCCCTCCTGGCTCTCCTAATTCCTTTCTTGAGTTCTTTTCTAGTTTCTTTATATTCCTCAAGGGCTCTGATTTTAGCTTCCTAAACCTTACATACACTTCCTTTCTCGACTAAATTCACCACATCTCTTATAATCCAAGGTTCCCTTACCCCACCATCCTCGTCCTTCCTCCTCACTGGAACATCCCTGTCCCGTACTCTGTGCAGTTGGTCTTTAAACACCCTCCACATGTCAGATGTGGACTTGCCCTAAAACAGCTGGCACCAGTTAACTCTCCCTAGTTCCTGCCCAATCTCGTAATTTGCCCTCTCCCAGTTTAAGACTCTCTCGCAAGGTCCATACTTATCCTAATCTATAGCTGTCTTAAAACTTAAGGAGTTGTGATCACTGTTGCTTCACTGTTTTTCCACTGAAAAGTCAGTCACCTGGCCAGGCTCATTTCCCAACACCAGGTCCAGTATGGTCCCTCCTCTAGTTGGACTATCTACATACTGATTTAGGAAACCCTCTTGGATACATCTAACAAATTTGGCTCCATCTAACCCTCTTGCACTAAGGGAGTCCCAGTCTATATTGGGGAAGTTAAAGTCACCCACTACAACAACCCTGTTATTTATTTTTTCATTTCCCCAATCTGCCTGCATATCTGTTCCTCAATGTCCTGGTGGCTACTGGGGAGTCTGTAGTACAATCCCATCAGACTGATTGCACCTTTCTTATTTTTGAGTTCTACCCATCTAGACGCAGTGGATGAACCTTCCCTCTGTGTGCAGCTGTGATATTGTCCCTGATTAATGGTGCAATTCCTTTTTTACCTCAATCTCTATCTTTTCTAAAATGTTGAAACTGGATGCTTAATGTTCCAGGGTTATCTTCCTCAAGCAGGTCTCTGTACCGGCCCCAACATCGTAGTTTCATGTACTGATCCATGCTCTAAGTTTATCACCCTTACCCTTAATACTCCTTACGTTGGAATAGACACACTTCTACCCATCTGTCTCATCGTGTCCGTTACCTTGCTCCTGCATGTTCTTCTTTACAGACTTACAGGTCATTACATCTGCCTTCCTCTCAATCCTCCCACTTTCTGACTCGGTGCTCTGGTCCCCATCCCCCTGCCAAACTAGTTTAAACCCTCCCGAGTAGCACTGGCGAACCTCTCCGCCAGTTCCCCTCCAGTTAAGGTGCAACCTGTCCCTCTGTGCAGGTCACCCCTGCCCCAGAACATAGAACATAGAAAAACTACAGCACAATTCAGGCCCTTCGGCCCACAAAGCTGTGCCGAACGTGTCCCTACCTTAGAAATTACTAGGCTTACCCATAGCCCTCTATTTTATTCAGCTCCATGTACCTATCTAACAGTCTCTTGAAAGACCCTATCGTATCTGCCTCCACCACCGTTTCCGGCAGCCCATTCCACACACTCACCACTCTGAATAAAAAAACTTACCCTTGACATCTCCTCTATATCTACTCCCCAGCATCTTAAACCTATGTCCTCTTGTGGCCACCATTTCAGCCCTGGGGAAAAGCCTCTGACTATCTACCCTATCAATACCTCTCATCATCTTATACACCTCTATCAGGTCCCCCCTCATTCTCCGTCTCTCCAAGGAGAAAAGGCCGAGTTCCCTCAACCTGCTTTCATGAGGCATGCTCCGCATTCCGGGCAGCATCCTTGTAAATCTCCTCTGCACCCTCTCTATGGCTTCCACATCTTTCCTGTAGTGAGGCGACCAGAACTGAGCACAGTACTCCAAGCGGGGTCTGACCAGGGACCTATATAGCTGCAACAATACCTCCCAGCTCCTAAATTCAATTCCCCGATTGATGAAGGACAATACACCATATGCCTTCTTAACCACAGAGTCAACCTGCGCAGCTGCTTTGAGCGTCCTATGGACTTGGACCCCAAGATCCTTCTGATCCTCCACACTGCCAAGAGTCCTACCATTAATACTATATTCCGCCAACATATTTGACCTACCAAAATGAACCACTTCACACTTATCTGGGTTGAACTGCATCTGCCACTTCTCAGCCCAACTCGGCATCCTATCTATGTCCCTCTGTAACCTCTGACAGCCCTCCAAACTATCCACAACGCCCCCAACCTTCGTGTCATCCGCAAACTTACTAACCCACCCCTCCACTTCCTCATCCAGGTCGTTTATAAAAATCACAAATAGTAAGGGTCCCAGTACAGATCCCTGAGGTACACCACTGGTCACCGACCTCCACTCAGAATACAACCCTTCAACAACCACTCTTTGCCTTCTGTGGGCCAGCCAGTTCTGGATCCACACTGCAATGTCCCCTTGGATCCCATGTCTCCTCACCTTCTCCATAAGCCTCGCATGGGGTACCTTATCAAACGCCTCGCTGAAATTCATATACACTACATCTACTATTCTCCCTTCATCAATGTGCTTAGTCACATCCTCAAAAAATTCAATCAGGCTCGTAACGCAGGACCTGCCCTTGACAAAGCCATGCTGACTATTCCTAATCATATTATACCTCTCCAAATGTTCATAAATCCTGCCTCTCAGGATCTTCTCCATCAGCTTACCAACCACTGAGGTGAGACTCACTGGTCTATAATTTCCTGGGCTATCCCTACTCCCCTTCTTGAAAAGGGAACAACATCCACAACCCTCCAATCTTCTGGAACCTCTCCTGTCTCCATCGACGATGCAAAGATCATCGTCAGAGGCTCCGCAATTTCCTCCCTCACCTCCCACAGCAGCCTGAGGTACATCTCATCTGGTCCCGGCAACTTATCTAACTTGATGCTTTCCACAAGTTTCAGCACCACTTCTTTTCTAATATCTACATGCTGAAGCTTTTCAGGCCACTGCAAGTCCCCACTACAATCCCCCAGATCTTTTACCGTAGTGAATACTGACGTAAAGTATTCATTAAGTACCTCCGCCATTCCTTCCGGATCCATTCACACTTTCCCACTGCTGCACTTGATAGGCCCTATCCTTTCGCATCTCATCCTCTTACTCTTCACATACCTGTAGAATGCCTTGGGGTTTTCCTTAATCCTGCCTGCCCAGGCCTTCTCATGTCCCCTTCTGGCTCTCCTAATCTCTTTCTTAAGTTCCTTCCTTTTAGCCTTGTACTCTTCCAGATCTCTAACATTACCTAGCGCTCTGTACCTTTTGTATGCTTTTCTTTTCCTTTTGACTAGAAGATGTTCTAATGAACCTGAAATCCTGCACCAGCTCCTCAGCCACACATTTATCTGTTCTATCTTTCTACTCTTGCCCTGACTAGCATGTGGCACCGGGAGGAATCTAGAGATTACTACCTTAGAGGTCCTGCTTTTCAGCCTCTTCCTACACACACTGTGTATGACCTCATGCCCCTTTCTACCTGTGTCGTTGGTGCCAATGTGCACCACAACCTCTGGCTGCTCCCGTCCCCCTTGAGGAATGTTCTGCAGCCTCTCCAAGGCATCCTTGACTCTGGCACCTGGGAGGCAACACGCCATCCCGGTGTCACAGAATCGCGATGTTGCACTTTGAAATATTTTTGTCGTTTAATAAACTCATGCAACTTTACGGTTGGAAGGAGGTAGCAAGTTTATTTTGTAAGATGTATCGTGACTGATCAAATTAGCCAGGAGGCTGTGGAAATGTAGGAATGGAAGGTTCCATGAGGGGAACTGAATCTGAGCAGAGTAGGTTAGCAATAATTTTCCTATGAATCTGGATTTGGGATGAAAGAATCAACTGTCCAGATGTTCATGAGATGCACTTTAATGCCCCTTGATCTCTACATGTCCCTTGCTCACTTTAATTTATTCTATGACCTCTCTGGATAGTGAAAAGCACAGCAAGTAACGCAAAAAGTGCTCTGCAGTATATGATAGGAGGTCCTCGTGATTTATCACTGTTTTGACAGCTTTCTTTCTAAACACTGCCACCACAAGATGTGGCATTTTTGCTATCACTGATGCAGTTCGCCCCCCCCCCCCCAACGGAAAACTGATCAAAAGCAAGTGTAGTTGGTTTTTTTGCCATCAAGTGTGATCAACGCCTTACTGCACAGCGCCCAGGGAAGTGTGCCAGCCCTTGAAGGCACAGCCGCCATGGCAACCAGATGGCATGAACAATCCGCAAGGAATAGGGGAGTGGTCACCCACAGAGGAGAGGGGCAGTCCTGAGCTCTACACCTCACCGGGCTGGGGATGTTCCTCCTCCTCATGGGCATAGTGGCCACAGAGGCACAAACCACCTCTCTGGCGGAGGATATGCAGAATCTGCCAGCTATGCTCGATACAGCCCGGATGAAAGGAGGATGGTTCCTTCGGCCGAGCAGCCTAGAAGTTGAGATTATCGTAAGGAAACCTGTGTGAAGCTTAAAGGAAAATTCACATACACATTCTAAAACATACAGCTCAACTAGGAGTATTCTTGGATAGAATAATTACTTCTGTAATTCCCTCTGCTAGCAATGTAAAACTATACATTGCATTGCATCATCACAAAACTATTTGCATGCTCTATTTTCACTTTGTCTCACTGTGCCCACCTTTGCCAATCGCAGTTCTATTTCTGTCGTAATACTTCATAATATTGAGAATAAACTTACGGCAGAAGTCTGGGGTCCTCCAATCGATACAGACTCCAGCATCTAAGCATGCTTTAGCAAAGGCTGCAACAGCATCACAGAGACACTCGCAGTCCCCAACCAGTTCACAGCCGCACGCATCTCGGTTACATTTATCATAGTAGGGAAACCAATGGAGCTGGAACACAAATAAAATTGAATAGCTCACTTGAAATCTTCTCTAAAACATTACAAAAATAGTGATTTTTATTACTTTATATCCCTTTGTTGTCATCTTTAGACAGGCAGGTAGCGTCAGGTAGGGGAGGTCTGCCTCCATCTATCATTCAACCCCACCACCCTGCTCATCTCCCCTGCCTGGCAGTACCTGCCTGCCACCTTACACCCCTCCTCAGTCCACCAATCACCTCAGAATCCTTTCTCGCCCCTCCCCTTCTCCTCTTTATACCGGCCATCTCAGCTCTCCACCCTGATGCAGGGTTTCGACGCAAAACGTTGACAGTTCCTTTCCTCCCACAGATGCTGCTCGACCTGCTGAGTTCCTCCAGCAGATTGTGTGTTGCTCCCTTTGACCTCCACTCATTTGCAGTCCCTTTCCATTTAGGT
The DNA here is from genome assembly GCF_009764475.1 of Pristis pectinata. Taxonomy (NCBI): domain Eukaryota; kingdom Metazoa; phylum Chordata; class Chondrichthyes; order Rhinopristiformes; family Pristidae; genus Pristis; species Pristis pectinata. The sequence goes on from NC_067418.1 coordinate 50,205,230, forward strand.
AATAGTCTGCCATCTGACTCCTCTGATCAAAGTGCATGACTTCACACTTTCCCACATTAAACCATTTGCCAGATTTTCACCCAGTCGTTCAATCTATCTACATCCTGTTGCAAAATCGCAACACCCTCATCACAACTTGCCCTTCCGCCGATTTTCATGTCATTGGCAAATCTGGAAACCTTACATCCTGTCCCGATAATTAAGGACCAAGAACTGAACCCTTGGATACTCTGCTGGTTACATCCTTTCCAATCAGAAAAAGACCAATTTTTTTCCAACTCTCTGTTTTCTATGTGCTTACCAATTTTCAATGATGAAAAACACGATGATGCTGGAGGAACTCAGCAGGCCAGGCAGCATCCGTGGAGAAAAGCAGGCGGTCAACGTTTCGGGGTCAGGACCCTTCTTCAGGACTGAAGATAGGAAAAGGGGGAAGCCTGATATATAGGAGGGAAAAGCAGAGCAGTGATAGGTGGACAGAAGGGGGGAGGCGGGGTGGGCACAGGGTGGTGATAGGTAGATGCAGGTAAGAGACAGTGATGGGCAGGTGTGGGGGAGGAGGGGAGAGCAGATCCACCGGGGGGTGGATCAAAGGTAAGGAGAGAGAGGAAAAGAAAGAGTAGAAAAAAAGGCTAGGAAAGGGAAGGAGAGAAGAAGCACGGTGGGGGGGGTTTGTGGGGAGGGGGGTGGGGATTACCTAAAGTGGGGGAATTCAATGTTCGTGCCGTCAGGCTGCAAGGTTCCAAGATGGAAAATGAGGTGCAGTTCCTCCAGTTTGCGCTCTACAGATGCTGCCTGGCCTGCTGAGTTCCTCCAGCATCATCATGTTTTACATCTAGATTCCAGCATCTGTAGTCCTTTGTTTCTCTAGTCTTACCAATTTTCAATCCATGCTAACACACTTCCTCTGATACCTTCAGCTCTTGTGCACCAAATTGAAACTATTCGAAACCAGCCCATTTTTAACATTGGGATATTTGCCATTCCTTAGCAGTGAGAATGATGTAGTAAAAAATCTGTTCAATGTATCTGGCAATTCCTGACGTTAATTCCTCAGCCTCAAACTCTACAAGTCCCACATTACTCAGCCACTCTCTTCCTTTGTATATATCCATGGAAACTTATAGAAACATAGAAAACCTGCAGCACAATTCAGGCCCTTCGGCCCACAAAGCTGTGCTGAACATGTCCCTACCTTAGAGATCCATAGTCCTCCATTTTTCTCAGCTCCATGTACCTATCCAAAAGTCTCTTAAAAGACCCTATCGTATCCGCCACCACCACCATTTTCAGCAGCCCATTCCACACACTCACCACTCTCTGAGTAAAAAACTTACCCCTGACAATACCCCTATACCTACTCCCCAGCACATTAAACCTATGTCCTCTTGTGGCCACCATTTCAGCCCTGGGGAAAAGCCTCTGACTATCTACCGAATCAATGCCTCTCATCATCTTATACACCTCTATCAGGTCCCCCCTCATCCTCCGTCACTCCAAGGAGGAAAGGCCGAGTCCCCTCAACCTGCTTTCATAAGGCATGCTCCGTAATCCAGGATTCTTTTACTGTTTTTTTAAACTTCTACTGTTCATTTTGATACTCCATTCAAGTTTTCTCTCAAAATGATTTTACTCCTTGTCAGCTTTTTAGTCTTTTGCTGCTGATTCCCGAAAAATTCCCAGTCCTCTGGTCTACCGTTAACCCTTGACACTTTGTACTCTATACTTATCTATTTAACAGTATCCTTGACCTCCTTTGTTAATCACAGAAAGTTCCCCTTTCTCATGGAATCCCTCTTTCTAATTGGGATAACTCCCTGCTGAGTGTTACGAACCATCTGTTTAAATATCTGCCCATTTACTGACCCACCTCTTAGCCTATTTAACCAGTCCACTCTAGACAACTCCACATTCATATCATTGTCATTCTCCTTACTTAAGTTGAGGCACTGGGTTTGGACCTGGAATGTTCACTCTGAAACCGTGTCCAAAATTCTACCGTGTTGTGGTCACTACTTCCTGAGGGACCTTTAACCACGAGATCTCTCATTAATCCTTATTACCCGTGACCAAATCTAAAGCAGCCTGCTCCTGGACAGGTTCTGTAACCTACTTCTCTAAGAAGCAACCCCTGATGCGCTCCATGATTTCTCTTCACAGAAAAGTCAAAGCACAGTCTGGTTTGTCCAACCAACACGCAGACTGAAACCTCCTATGATAATTGCAGTTCCGTTCATGCATGTTTTTTGTGCTTCCCCTGGTAAGAAGCCCAGACTTTGGGGGCCTATAGTTTACTCCCACCTTGTATTCTTTCCCCTGGTCTTCAATGTTTCCACCCACTCCACATCACTGTCCACTGCACCTACATTGTGACTCGTCATTACTGTGATACCTTTCCTGATTAAAACACTAAATTGCCTCCTTACCCTGTTGGCCTATGTCATTGAATAACCTGGAATAGTTGAGCAGGCAGCCCCAGTCACTCTGCAACCACATCTCCGTGGTAGCTATTAGGTGACACTCAGATGTTGTCGTGGGCAGGCACGGTAGTGTAGCGGTTAGCATAATGCTTTACAGCGCCAGCGACCCGGGTTCAATTCCCGCGCTGTCTGTAAGGAGTTTGTACGTTCTCCACGTGTGTCTGCGTGGGTTTCCTCCAGGTGCTCCGGTTTCCTCCCACCTTCCAAAGACGTACAGGTTAGGAAGTTGTGGGTGTGCTATGTTGGCGCCGGAAGCGTGGTGACACTTGTGGGCTGCCCCCCAGAACACTCTATGCAAAAGATGCATTTCACTGTGTGTTTCGATATACACATGACTAATAAAGAGATCTTATCTTACAAGCTATTTATGCAATGTGCCAGAATACTGGTCACAGCACAGTTCAGGTGAAGCCCATCCCGATAGCATGGCCCACTCCTTCCCCCGAACTGGTGCCAGTCCCCATGAACCAGAACCCATTTGTCACACTAGGCTGTGAGCCACAAGTTCACCTCTCTGATCTTATTTACTCTTTGCCACTTTGCATGTGGCTCAGGTAATTGGGAATTATTACTGTTGTGTCCTGTGTGCACGCTGTCACCTGGTCCCAGTGTCCTGTGTACATGGTGTCTTTCAGTCCTAATGTCCTGTGTACACGGTGTCTCCCGGTCCCAGTGTCCTGTGTACATGGTGTCTTTCAGTCCTAATGTCCTGTGTACACGGTGTCTCCCAGTCCCAGTGTCCTGCACATGCAGTGTCTCTCAGTCCCAATGTCCCATGTACACAGTGTCTCTCAGTCCCAGTGTCCTATGTACACAGTGGCTCTCAGTCCCAATGTCCTGTGTACATGGTGTCTCCCGGTCCCATTGTCCTGCATATGCAGTGTGTCTCAGCCCCAATGTCCCATGTACACAGTGTCTCTCAGTCCCAGTGTCCTATGTACACAGTGGCTCTCAGTCCCAATGTCCTGTGTACACGGTGTCTCCCTGTCCCAGTGTCCTGTGTACTCGGTGTATCCTAGCCCTGTTTTAGTGCATGAATCGGTGTGCTGAATGATCAGTGAAGGCAGCTCTGAAGACACCATGCTGGGAGACACCATGTGCCAGACATTGATGTGACTGTGGACTGTTTAATTGCCATCTCAGGTGCTGCGTAGTGTGCTCATGATTTTCTGAGTTAACAGAAAAGGTTGTGGGTTGCACCCAGATGCTCTATAACACCACCTTTCACGTTCATCCACCCAATGTTGTGCATTGTATTCGGAGATTCATGTGGGTGTAAGGCTGATGTGTTTAGCACACAAGGGGTACTCCAGTCCTAGGCATCTATCAAGTAGAAAAACCCACCTTCCATTTCAATTTTGCCAGAAATCTCATTTATTGGTTTCTATTCCATTTGTGAATGGCAAGGATTCCCACACATTTGGGATTCCCAATCTTACCAGCGGAGGCCCGTTGACAGTTCCTGGGTGTGCTTCACTGCTGGGCCCACAGAGAGCTGCCTGAGCCCCTGCAGTAGTTACACTGGTGTATCTGCTCTCACATCCTGCATTGATCAACAAGCCCACTCTCTTACAGTAGGGAAGGTGGCACAAATGAGATATGTTCCATTTTATAAATTATTCATTTTCAATTTCATTTTGAACAGTTTTAAATAGTTTTGAGAGTCAGAAGCCTTGAAAAGCCTTGACTTTGGGAGAGCACATTGGCACAGCTGCTGCCTCACAGCCCCAGTACCGGGTTCATAAGACCATAGGACACAGGAGCAGAATTAGACCATTCGGCCCATCGAGTCTGCTCCGCCATTCGATCATTGCTGATTTATTTTTCCCTCTCAACCCCATTCTCCTGCCGTCTCCCCGTTACCTTTGACACCCTTACTAATCAACAACCTGTCAACTTCTGCTTTAAATATACCCAGTGCCTTGGCCTCCACAGCCGTCTGTGGCAATGAATTCCACAGATTCACCACCCTCTGGCTAAAGAAAGTCCTCCTCATTTCTGTTCTAAAGGGATGTCCTTCTATTCTGAGGCTGTGCCCTCTGGTCCTGGACTCTCCCACTACTGGAAACATCCTCTCCACGTTCACGCTATCCAGGCCTCTCAATGTTCGGTAGGTTTCAATGAGCTCCCCCCCCTCAGCCTTCTAAACTCCAGCGAGTACAGGCCCAGAGACATCAAACACTCCTCGTACGTTAACCCTTTTATCTCCAGGATCATTCTTGTAAACCTCCTCTGGACCGTCTCTAACACTGGCACATCCTTCCTTAGATAGGGGGCCTAAAACTGCTCACAATACTCCAAGTGTGGTCTGATCAACACCTTATAAAACCTCGGCATTACATCCTTGCTTTTATATTCTAGTCCTCGTGAAATGAATGCTAACATTGCATTTGCCTTCCTTACTGCTGACTCAATCTGCAAGTTAACCTTGCGGGAATCCTGCACCCGGACTCCCAAGTCACTTTGCACCTCTGATTTATGAATTTGCTCCCTGTTCAGCAGCTTACCCTTTCCTTACACTGCTTTACACATTTCCTTCAGCGCCCCTGCTCTGCCTGCTATTAGTTTTTTTCACTCCAATTCTGACTGGGTTGTCTTCTCATTGAGTCATAGAACAATACAGCAGGGATACAGGCCCTTCGGCCCAACCAGTCCATGCCGACCACGCTGCCCAAAACTTCTGTCACAGAACTTAAAATATGGAAAAATTAAAAATATTGCAAGGTATTTTCTCTGCTGAATTCCTCAAACTAGGGGCAGCTTCACTTAAACACGGACTTCAAAACTGAGCCCATGACGCTTATATCTGTAATAAACTTCCGATCATTGGACATACTCACCAACTTGTGACAAGGTTGAAATACATCACTGGGAATTATTTTGCATCTCTTCTCAGCCCAGGACTTCCGATATGGATTTTTGGTACATGGGTACACAACCTCAGTCACATCCTCACACAAGGGATCGTCTTTCCAAGAGTTTACAAAGCTCATTAAAGTGAAAGCTGAATAGTGGGTCTGAGTTATCAGTTCATCTTTTATATTACCATTGGCATTGCCACAGAGTCCACACACTGAAAACTAATAACGTGGTAGAATGTTAGGCATTTTTAATGGTTAAATGATATTGAGCTAACATACTATCTGAATTCAAATATGTCATTTAGCATTGTAATTGGCACTGTTGTTAACAAAGGTAATTTTTTATCATAGACAGTTGGCATTCTGCACATACTGTTCTCAATCCTGTCACTAGAACCGCCCACAGTGAGGGAATAAGAAAAAATCCAGAACATTTTGGCTAAAGTGAATTTATACTATTTCTGCCCTGCAGTTGGTTCACGTTAGGCAGGAGAGGATTTGTGTTAAGGGGGGTGTGAAAGCAGTCAGTGGATGCGCATTCTGCTGATGGCCAAATGAGTGAAAAAGGATTGGGCACCTTGTCAGTGCTCCTCACTTTTGTAATGGCAATCTTCAAAAATGGTGAGAGTGGAACGGCTGCCAGGGAGATAAACAAAACGTGGAGGATAATTCAGAACAGGATCATTGTCTGTCCACTGGACCACCATGACAAGGGCCTGCCTAACCTCCTGACTTAGTAGAAGAAGATGAGCTCAGCTGTCCGGCAGCAACCCTCACGAGCAATTTCAATTACCGCAGTCCCCAACATACCTGCAAGTGATTGATGATCCCTTTGAATGGCACAAGTGTAGGGCTGGCTTGGTGGGCTGGAGAGAGTTGGAGTTGAAAATCAAAAATCTACAGCTGACAAACCCAACCTACAATTTACAGCCCATCGCAGTGGTCAGCTCCCTGCTTGGAATCTTGGAATTCTAGGGACTTTGGTCTGACTTAAAATTGGGCAGCTTGTCCAAATTTGGACCCGCAGGAGTGCCAGGTATTGGACAGGGTGACTACGCATGGGCTAGGAGGTACACACCTGCAGAGGCGTCTGGAGCTGGGGCAGGCGTGTTTTCCCTAGAACACGTTCGGCAATGTTCGAGAGCTAGATGGGGACATGAGAAGGCCTTGGTGAGTAGGATTAAGGAAAACCCCAAGGTGTTCTACACATATGTGAAGAACGGGAGGATGACTAGAATGAGGGTAGGACTGCTCAGGGATAAAGGGGGAAACGTGCCTGGAGGCGGAGGAGGTGGGGGGGGGGGGTCCTTAATGAATACTTTGCTGCAGTGTTCACCAGGGAGGGGGACTTTGACGAATGTGAGGTCAGCATAGAACAGCCTAATGTGCTGGAGCATGTTGAGGTTAAGAAAGAGGTAGTGTTGGAGCTTCTGAAAAACATTAGGATGGATAACTCCCTGGGGCTGGACAGGATATACCCCAGGTTACTACGGGAAGCAAGAGAAGAGATTGCTGGGGTATTGATGATGATCTTTGCATCCTCCCTGGCCACAGGAGTGGTGCCAGAGGATTGGAGGGTGGCAAATATTGTTCCGTTGTTCAAGAAAGGTAATAGAGATAATCCTGGAAATTATAGACCAGCGAGTCTTACGTCAGTGGTGGGTAAACTATTGGAGAGGATAAGTAGGGACAGGATTTATGAGCATTTGGAGAAGCGTAGTTTTATTAGGGATAGTCAACATGGCTTTGTGAGGAGCAGGTCGTGCCTCACGAGCCTAATTGAATTTTTCGAGGAGGTGATAAAACAAATTGATGAAGGTAGAACAGTGGATGGATTGTAGTAAGGCGTTTGACAAGGTTCCCCATGGTAGGCTCATCCAGAAGGTCATGAGGCGTGGGATCCACGGAGACTTGGCTGCGTGGATTCGGAATTGGCTCGCCCACATAAGGCAGAGGGTGGTCGTAGATGGAGTGTGTTCTGCCTGGAGGTCAGTGACCAGTGGTGTTCCACAGGGATCTGTTCTGGGACCCCTGCTCTTTGTGATTTTTATAAATGACTTGGATGAGGATGTGGAGGGGTGTGTTAGTAAGTTTGCAGATGACACGAAGGCTGGCAGTGTTGTGGATAGTGTAGAAGGTTATCTAGGTTACAACAGGATATAGACAGGATGCAGAGTTGGGCGGAAAAGTGGCAGATGGAGTTCCGGAAAAATGTGAAGTGATACACTTTGGAAGATCAAACTTGAAGGCGGAGTACAAGGTTAATGGCAGGATTCTTAGCAGTGTGGAGGAACCGAGGGATCTTGGGGTCGGAGTCCATAGATCCCTCAAAGTTGCCACACAAGTTGATAGGGTGGTTAAGAAGGCGTATGGTGTGTTGGCCTTCATTAGTCAGGGGACTGAATTCAAGGGCCGTGAGGTAATGTTGCAGCTCTACTAAACTCTGGTTAGACCACACTTATAGAGTACTGTGTTCAGTTCCGGTCACCTCATTATGGGAAGGATGTGGAAGCTTTGGAGAGGGTGCAGGGGAGATTTACCAGGATGCTGCCTGGAATAGGGAACGTGCCCTATGAGGAATGGTTGAGCGAGCTAGGGCTTTGCTCTTTGGAGTGATGGAGGAGGAGGGGCAAATTGATAGAGGTGTATAAGATTATGAGGGGCATAGATCGAGTGGACAGCCAGCACCTTTTTCCCAGGGCAGCAATGCCCAATAGCAGAGGACATCTGTTTAAGGTGAATGGAGGACAGTTTAGTGAAGGTGTCACAGGTAGGTTTTTTACACAGAGAGCAGTGGGTGCCTGGAACACACTGCTGGGGGTGGTGGTAGAGGCTGATACATTAGGGACATTTAAAAGACTCTTGGACAGGTATGTGAATGTAAGAAAAATGGAGGGTTATGGGCTGTGTAGGAGGAAGGGTTAGATTGATCATGGGGTAGGTTTATGGAGGTCGGCACAACATGGTGGGCTGAAGGGCCTGTACTGTGCTGTAGTGTTCTAGATATTACTATTCTTCTACTGAATTCCAAATTGCTCCGCTGCAGGATTCAGCCAGACAGTAAAGACAACTACAAAGCAGTAAGGGTTTATATGCAGACACTGCAGACTGGGCAAATGAATTCCATGTCCAAAGAATTGCATTTAGTTGAGACCCTTTTAAATCCAAAGAAGAAATGGATTGCGAACTAACTTCACCTGGTGTCTATAATTAACTTCTGCGAATGAGGTTTACACCAAATGCCAACTGCAGGTGAACACATTTATGTCTACAAGTATAAATATAGTCTATTGGGGCAGCAGTTAGTGTAACACTATTACGGCACCAGTGACCTGGGTTCAATTCCGGCCACTGTCTGTAAGGAGTCTGTACGTTCTCCCCGTGTCTGCGTGGGTTTCCTCCAGGTGCTCCGGTTTCCTCCCACATTCCAAAGACGTACGGGTTAGGAAGTTGTGGGCGTGCTATGTTGGTGCCAGGAGCGCGGCGACACTTTCGGGCTGCCCCCAGAACACTCTACGCAAAAGGTGCATTTCACTATGTGTTTTGATGTACATGTGACTGATAAAGAGATCTTACCTTTAATGATCCAACAATTTGTATGTAAGTGTTCATTTTTAAATTCCATGTTACTATTAGCTGAAGAGTTTCAGGATCTCCGAAGTAAAATGTGAGATACATCTGGTTGCGAATCACAGTGAATTTCCCGACAGCACTCTCAGGTATGACCTTGTAAGTGGCATCTGTCATCTTGATTAGAAAGTCCTGGAAAAATAACAGTCGATTGTATTAATGCATCTGATTACAGATGACAACAAACCATAATTCCACTACTTTTCATAAGTAAACACCTGCATGTAGGAAAAATACGTAAGTATTTCTGGTGTAGTTACTGTTCTCATATCAGATGCACACAGCCTGATCCCACTATCTGCAGTGTATAAAAAGGTGGATGCTTCAGAGCTTTACATTGGGTTTGACATCAGGGAAATTCTGCTGAAAATTGGCACCGTGAGTCCAGAGGTCAATTGAAGAGGGAAGATGGTCGTCTCATTTATCTCCTCATCCAAATCAATAGCACCTCTGAATATGCCATCTTCCCCTAGCAATCCCCTACAGGTCCTCCCCAGGTTAGGAACACCTGATTTACGTACAGCTCGTACACATGAATGAGTGTTTGGGAGACCGGCGGGATGGATTTGCCTGTTGCTGAGGGGCTGCAGGCAGCTCTTGCTGTGTGGGAACTCGGTTCCTGGCAATATCATTGCATCTTGCAGAGAAATCTGAATGGTTGAGTTAAACGCCCTCATTTAACTACACGTTGCCCTTGGTTGGCCTGTGTTTTTATTTAAGTATATTCCAGGGCAGCTGCATTTCCAAACTTGCAAACTTTTTGGGTTACAAACAGTTATCAGGAACAGAATCCTGTCGTAAGCTGGGTAATGTGTTCGATGAGACTTTGCGTTCAGGTCTCTGAGATTTGAACCTACACACTTTGCACAGAGATGACTGAAATACAGTCAACACTTAACATGCAATACCCTAAGTGTCATGGTTAAGGCAGGATGCTGATAGCACAGACTTATATTTTCAATGCAAACTATCTGCTGTACAATATCAATGACAGTACTAATATATATTCAAGATACTGTAGCGGCTAGCTACACACTACCAAATCAAGACACAGAGTCGCTGGTTTCGAAATCGAAGGTCTAATGACGACTGGGGCGCGGTGCGCCTTTAATAGCTGAGCAATTCCCACGCTACAGTTCCCGCGCTGACGTCACGCGCATGTCACCTGACCTTCCCGCGTGGGGGCTTTCCCAGCCCAACGCTGGGGAAGAAGGAGGGCCCCACAATCTTGGATCGGGGCCTCCGACGACGTCGCGATATCGGGAGCCGGTTCGATGCCGGTGCGGAGAGTCGCTACATAACCCCCCGTGCCCCCCCCCCCCCAGAACCGGCAATACTGTCGCGAAAACCAGAATTAAAGAAACTATGACTTGGGTGGCCTGCCCCTGCGCCGCGCTCGCTGTACCACCACGGGCTGGTCCGAGTCTAAATGAGCTGGCTTCAGCCGGTCAACCGTAAACACCTCCTCACGCCCCCCAATGTCCAGCACGAACGTAGTTCCATTGTTCCTGACGACCCAGAACTGTCCTTCGTACGGCCGTTGCAGCGGTGATCGGTCCGCACCCCTCCTGACGAAGACAAACTTACAGTCTTGGAGGGAAGTTGGCATACGGGCCGGGACCTGTCCGTGCCGTGAGGTGGGAATCAGGACCAGGTTTCCAAGCCGGTCGCGCAGCTGGTCGAGCGCCGCGGTAGGTCCTTCCTCTGGCCCCCGAGGGGCTGGTAGCAACTCGCTCGGGACGACTAAGGGCGTTCCGTAGACCATCTCCGCGAACGAGGCATGCAGGTCCTCTTGGCGCGGTGCGTATCCCCAGCAGGACCCAGGGGAGTTCGTCTACCCAGTTGGGCCCCTTAAGGCGGGCCATGAGTGCTGACTTCAGGTGGCAATGGAACCTCTCCACCAGCCCATTGGATTGCAGGTGATAGGCAGTGGTGAGGTGGATCCGGGAACCCCACAAGTCGGTGATGGCAGACCACAGGCCGGAGGTGAATTGAGCTCCCCTGTCGGAAGTGATATGTGCCGGGACACTGAAACGGGCCACCCAAGTTGACAAAAGGGCCCGTGCGCAGGACTGGGTGGAGGTGTCTGCAAGGGGAATGGCTTCAGGCCAGCGGGTAAAATGGTCGACAATCGTGAGGAGGTACCGCGCTCCTCGGGAGACTGGGAGGGGGCCGACCAGGTCGACATGGATATGGTCGAACCTCTGGCGGGTAGGCTGAAAATCCTGCAAGGGGGCCTTGACGTGCTGCTGTACTTTCGAGGTCTGGCAGTGAGTGCAGGACCGGGCCCATTCGGAAACCTGTTTACACAGGCAATGCCAGACGAACTTGTCGGACACCATCCGGACAGTAGTCCAGATGGATGGGTGTGCGAGGCCGTGGATGGCATCAAACACCCGTCTGCGCCAGGCAGCTGGCACAATGGAGCCGGGTCTACCTGTGGAGATATCGCAGAGCAGGGTGTGCTCACCGGGGCCTACCAGTAGGTCTTGCAGTTGCAGGCCCGAGACTGCGGTGCGATAGCTGGGCATGTCCATGTCCGTTCGCTGTGCCTCCGCTAAGGCGCCGAAATCCACCCCCTGGGATAAAACTTGGATGGTGGACCGTGATAGTGCATCCGCGACCACGTTCTCTTTCCCCAACAGATGGCGGACGTCAGTGGTGTACTCTGAGACGTACGACAAGTGCCGCTGCTGCCCTGCTGACCAGGGATCTGAGACCTTGTTGAAGGCGAAGGTCAACGGCTTGTGGTCGGTGAAAGCTGTAAATGGCCTGCCCTCCAAGGAGTATCAGAAGTGTCTGATGGCCAGGTACAACGCCAACAGCTCGCGGTCGAAGGCGCTATATTTGAGCTCTGGTGGTCGAAGGTACCTGCTGAAGAACACCAGCCATTGCCAACGCCCTTTGATAAGCTGTTCTAGCACGGCTCCGACCACTGTGCTGGAGGCGTCGACCGTGAGGGCAGTCGGGACGTCCATGCAAGGATGCACCAACATGACCGCGTCTGCCAAGGCCTGCTTGGTTTCGATGAACGCGGTGTGAGCCTCTTCCGACCAAACAATGTCCTTGCTTTCGCCCGACAGGAGAGCAAACAACGGGCGCATGATGCGGGCCGCGGATGGTATGAACCGGTGATAAAATTTTACCATACCGAGGAATTCCTGCAGGCCCTTGATGGAGGTGGGTCTGGCGAAATGGCGGATGGCATCGACCTTCACAGGCAGGGGCGAGGCACCGTGTTTGTCGATCCGATGACCCAGGAAATCAATTGTCTCCAGCCGGAATTGGTATTTGGCTGGGTTGACGCTCAGGCCGAAATCCTTCAGGCGAGAAAAGAGTTGGCGGGGGTGCGTGAAATGTTCCTGGCAGCTGTTGCTGGCAATCAAGATGTCGTCAAGGTATATGAAGGCGAAGTCAAGCTCGCGCCTGACTGCGTCCATGAGTCATTGGAAGGACTGAGCAGTGTTCTTGAGACCAAAGGGCATCCAGACTAATTCAAAGAGGCCGAAAGGTGTGATCAGCGCCATCTTCGGAATGTCCACGGAATGCACTGGGATCTGGTGATACCCGCAGACGAGGTCGTCCTTGGGAAAAATGGACCGCCCATGTAGGTTGGCAGCAAAGTCCTGAATGTGCGGCACGGGGTACCGGTCTGGGGTAGTGATGTCGTTGAGGCGTCGGTAACCGCCACAGGACCGCCAGCCTCCGGCTGCCTTGGGGACCATGTGTAGAGGAGAGGCCCATGGGCTGTCCGAACTGCAGATGATCCCCAGCTCCTCCATTTTTCTGAATTCCTCCTTCGCGAGGTGGAACTTGCCTGGGGGTAGCCGCCGGGTGCGGGCGTGGAGGGGAGGGCCCTGGGTGGGGATGTGGTGCTGGACGCCATGCTTGGGCAAGGTGGTGGAGAACTGGGGCGTTAATATGGACGGGAACTCTGCCAGGACCCTGGCAAACTCGTTGGTTGATGTGGTGACGGAGTCGAGGTGTGGGGCCGGCAGCTTGGCCTCACCCAACGAGAACATTTGGAAGGTCCTGGCATGTACCAAACGCTTACCCCGCAGGTCAACCGGCAGACTGTTGGCTCGAAGGAAGTCAGCCCCAAGGAGTGGTTGCGCGACGGCGTCCAGGATGAACCTCCAAGTAAAGTCGCAGGTGCCGAACCGGAGGTGTACCAACCGGGTGCCAAAGTTCTGAATGGTGCTGCCGTTGGCAGCTCTGAGGGTGGGTCCTGGTGTACAGTTGCGAATCTCACGGCCGTTGGGAGGCACGACGCTGACTTCAGCTCCGGTGTCCACTAGGAACCAACGTCCGGAACGCCTGTCCCACACATGCAAGAGGCTATCCAGGTGGCCAGGCGCCGTAGCCATCAGCGGCGGCTGGCCCTGGCATTTCCCGGAAACCGGCATGGTGGCCGGCATCTGCGGGCATCTGCACCCCACCGCCAGTGGTAGAAACACCATTGGTCGGTCGGTGCCTCGGACCTGGCGGGTGGGGGGCGTTCGATCGCCGGGTCTGGCCTGCTGGGCCGCTGGGTATGTGGCGTGGCAACGCGCTCGATGGACGCCCCGCTCTCCTTTTTCGCCCGCCAAAGGACATCCGCTCGGGCGGCCACCTTCCGGGGGTCGCTGAAATCGGCATCCGCCAGGAGCGGGTGGATGTCGTCGGGTAACTTCTCCAGGAAGATCTGCTCAAACAGCAGGCAGGGCTTATGCCCGTCTGCCAGGGCCAACATCTCATTCAGTGCGGAGGGGGGCCTGTCGCCCAACCCATCGAGGTGGAGGAGGCGGGAGGCTCGCTCGCGTCGGGAAAGGCCGAAGGTCTTGAGGAGGAGAGTCTTGAACTTATCGTACTTCTCCTCCTCCGGGGGCGCCTGGGTGAAATCCTCAACCTGGGCGGCGGTGTCTTGGTCGAGGGCGCCCACCACGTAATAGTACTTGGTGTCGTCCCTGGTGATCTGGCAAACCTGGAACTGGGCCTCGGCCTGGTCAAACCAGACACTGGGCCGGAGGGTCCAGAAGGTGGGCAGTTTAAGGGCTACTGCCTGTACCTCTTGCTGTGCAGACATCGTGGGTCCAAAAACGTTTGGGCCTGTCGGGGTCACCAATGTAGTGGCTAGCTACACACTACCAAATCAAGACACAGAGTCGCTGGTTTCGAAATTGAAGGTCTAATGCCGACTGGGGCGCGGTGTGCCTTTAATAGTTGAGCAGTTCCCGCGCTACAGTTCCCGCGCTGACGTCACGCACATGTCACCTGACCTTCCTGCGTGCGGGCTTTCCCAGCCCAATGCTGGGGAAGAAGGAGGGCCCCACGCCATCCGGGATCGGGGCCTCCGACGACGTCGCGATGTCGGGAGCTGGTTCAATGCCGGTAGCTACAATACTATAATATATATCATATTGGTGGATGCATCACCATGAGTTCACAATAATCCGCAGCATCAATGCCATGGGAACAAGGTGAGATGAGAAGCCTGTCTCGTGGCCAATTGTTTGCTCTGTTCTCAGTTTTCAGATTCCCTTGGCACAGAGGCCAAAGAAATCAAAGGCCCGAGGCGTACAAGGATTTGGATCTTAGTGGTCACACTTCAAAAAGAACACAGACACACCTTGGGGTGGTAAACAGTACTACCTTGTTGAAGCTGATAGCGTGCATTCCACAGTCAGTGTGATCCAGATTCCAACCATCCTCTGTGTGAAAGAATTCTTCCTCAGAACCCTTCTAAGCCTCCTATCCCCTGTCCTAAACCTATGCTGTCTGATTTTGTACAGCTCTGTTATGGGGAAGAGTTTCTGACTGTACCCTATCCACGCCCCACATAATTTTGTACATCTCTATCAGATACACCCTCAGCCTCCTCTGCTTCAAGGAAAACAAACCCAGCCTATCCATTCTCTCCTCACTCCATCCCAGGCAACCTGGTGAACCTCCTCTGCACCCTCTCCAGCGCTACCGCACCCTTCCTATAGTGTGGTGACCAGAACTGCACGTAGTACTTCAGCTGTGGCCTAAACAATGTTTCCTGAAGTTGCACCATAACCTCTTTGCCTTTATATTCTATGCCCTGGCCAATGAAGGCAAATACACCAAGGTCCCTCTAATTAGTAACAGGTAAATATTGCAGAAAGCATCAATTATATGCCAATGCAGCCATTTTAAAATATGTAATGAATCGCGAATAGCTGATTGTGTTAAAGATATTATGTAACATTTATTGTCATTCGAAAGATTATGTAAAATTGATCAATTGAAAGCATGAAATACGAATTACCTTGAAGTACACCTTTATCGCTTTGGTGCAAACTGTTTTTAAGCGGCTACAAATGACATATTCTGCCACTATCTTGAATGATGGCTGTGTGAACATGGCAGAACAAGCATCCTGGAGGAAGAATTCAATTAAACATTTTTAATTTAAATTGTATATATTTATAGGTACAGCAAACGACAAAATAGCTTAAAAGCTAGGAGAATTTAAGACCTATCCTCAATAACTTGGAGGTGAATTACACTGAATGATATGCCACACGTCCATAAAATGCATCAAAATGTCAATTTGAAATGATGTCTTATTCTGCGATAATTAACCTCGATCACAGGGTCGGGGTGCTTCTTACTATCTAGTAAACCTTGATAGAAATATTGTATTGTCCTTCATCAATCGTGGAATTGAATTTAGGAGCCAAGAGGTAATGTTGCAGCTATGTAGGACCCTGGCCAGAGCCCACTTGGAGTACTGTGCTCAGTTCTGGTCGCCTCACTACAGGAAAGATGTGGAAGCCATAGAAAGGGTGCAGAAGAGATTTACAAGGATGCTGCCTGGATTGGGGAGCATGCCTTATGAAAACGGGTTGAGGGAACTTGGCCTTTTCTTCTTGGAGAGACGGAGGATGAGGGGGGACCTGATAGAGGTGTATAAGATGATGAGAGGCATTGATAGGGTAGATAGTCAGAGGCTTTTCCCCAGGGCTGAAATGGTGGCCACAAGAGGACTCAGGTTTAAGGTGCTGGGAGTAGATATAGAGGAGATGTCAGGGGTAAGTTTTTTACTCAGAGAGTGGTGAGTGTGTGGAATGGGCTGCCGGAAACGGTGGTGGAGGCGGATACGATAGGGTCTTTTAAGAGACTTTTGGATAGGTACATGGAGCTTAGAAAAATAGAGGGCTATGGGTAAGCCTAGTAATTCCTCTGTGGGCCAAAGGGCCTGAATTGTGCTTTAGGTTTTCCTATGTTCTATGTTCTAAATAAAAATGTGCAAGCAGTGAGTAATGATAACAAACCAGCTTATCAAATTTACCAACTTAAACGCAATTTGGTCTTAGTTTTAAAGGCCCTCTAGCTGACTGTTGGTGAACACTTATAAACAGAACATCCATTTGAATTAGCCATTTGAGACTATCTTGTATCCTTTAGGAAGGAAGTTTGATTGATTTACTGAGAAAAGTACTGAATAAGCTTCAATTTTACCTGAACTAAGATGTATTCGCAGTTCCCATCAAACACATATTGCTTCCTATCAAATGTGGTGATATGACCTTCTCCATGAACCATACACGTTGAAGGACACAATGCACTCCCTTGGCAATTCCACTTTCCTCTGGCACAAAAGCTGTTAAGAAAACAGAGAGCCATTCAACACCAACAGCCACCTTCAACATAGCAACATCCTAGGGATCATCATAAAATCTGGAAATGAGTGACTATGAAGAAATTGGGATAAATAATGAAAATTTTGGAGGAGGATACAGAGCCAGAGAGAGTGAAGCAGACGTTGCTGGAGCCTGGGCTTGACATCGGAAAATCTTATGGAATTTTTATTTGGGAATGAGCAGGGACCAGAGTTGGAGGAAGGCAGATATCTTGGTTGTAGGGCTGGAGAAGGTCACAAAGGGAGAGGGAAGGCCATGGGAGGGCCAAACCTTAGGCAAAACACAACATTAAAAAGCCTTAAAGAGGTGCTATTTGCACTCTGTCCAAGTGAAAAATGAAGTACAGATCCGTTTAAGGATGATTAGAACATTCACTATTAATAATTCTGCCATTTCAACATTCTTCTCTGGTCACGTCAATCTAAATATTCTACCTTCTGTACCAATGCAAATTTTACACCGGTTTCTGAAGCCTTCTATACCTTGGACATACTTGTTAACCATCGACAGAGACTGCTGGCCCTATCTTGCAGAATGTTTATAGAGAAAAGGCAAGCTTCAGGCCTGCATGGATTTTAACAGGGGAATTTACAAAGAAATCATGTGAATGACTTTGAGAATCAACAGTTCCAAAGACTATTTGACTGCCAAATATTTGAGTGCCAGGCACGGTCGTGTAGCGGTTAGCGTAACGCTATTACAGCACCAGCGACCCGGGTTCAATTGCGGCCGCTGTCTATAAGGAGTTTGTACATTCTCCCTGTATCTGTGTGGGTTTTCTCTGGGTGCTCTGGTTTCTTCCCACATTCCAATGACGTACGGGTTAGGAAGTTGGCGCCGGAAGCGTGGCGACACTTGCGGCTGCCCCCAGAACACTCTATGCAAAAGATGCATTTCACTGTGTGTTTCAATGTATATGTGACTAATAAAGAGATCTTATCTTAAGTGCCTGGCAGACACAGGAAACTGAGGAGCTGAAGTGTTGGTACTTGTAGTAACTGTACGATTGGTTGTGAACAATAGGTATTATGACTGTAGCCCCTTTCAGGACTGTGTCAAGTGACTGCTGTCTGGGTCGCATAATGTTTTGTAGAAAGTTCCAGACAGGCAATGTGTAAACAGCCCTTGAATAAACCACACAAATACGTGGTAAACCACACACACATCAGCAGGGTGGACCAATACCTCGGTGGGTAGATTGGCTAGTGCTGCTAGGGAGGGTTTAAACTAGATTGGCAGGGGATGGGATCCTAAGCAGCAGGGAGGCCAGTTAGAAGCTGGAATGTGATACAAAGGTCAGCGTTAACAAGTTGAACAGAAGAGACAGGCAGGAGTACGGCAGCGAGCAAGGAAAGTCTATTGGTTTAAATTGCATTTGTTTCAATGCAGAATGTCTGACAGGTTAGGTGTATGAACTCAGGGCATGGATAGCCATGTGCGAGTGGGATATTATCGCCGTTACAGAAACATGGGTAAGGGAGGGACAGGACTGGCAGCCAAATGTTCCAGGGTACAGGTGCTGTAGGTGGGATAGAGGTGGAGGAAAGAGAGGAGGGGCAGTTACATTTCTGATGAAGGGGATCATTATGGCAGTCGTCTGAGGTGAAATTACTGAGGAATTGTCCAGTGAGGCTTTATAGGTGGAACTGAGAAATGAGGAGGGGTTGATCGTCTTGTTGGGATTGTACTATAGGCCCCCAAACAGTCAACAGGAATTAGAGGAATAAGTATACAGGGAGATTGTGGAGGGTCACAAGACTAATAGGGTTGATACAGTGGGGGACTTTAACCCTCTTAACACAGACTGGGACTGCCATACTGTTAAGGGCTCAGATGGGATGGAATTTGTGAAGCGTGTTCAGGAAAGTTTCCTCAGGCTGGATATAGAGGGCCCTACTAGTGAGAGGGCAGTGCTTAGGGTGGAGCAAGTGACTGAGGTGACAGCGGAAGAGCACTTTGGGCCCAGTGACCATAGTGCTATTAGTTTTAAGATAGTTATGGAAAGGGGAAGAACTGGTCCACAGGTTCAAGTTCTAAATTGGGGCAAGGCGAGTTTGGATGGTTTGAGACAGGAGCTTGATCGGAGTAGGTTGTTTGCCGGCAAAGGGACCTCCGGCAAGTGGGAGGCTTTTAAAGGTGAGATAGTGAGAGCTCAAGGTCTGTATGTTCCTGTTAGAATGAAGGGCAAGGTTGGTGGGAGTAGGGAACCCTGGATGACCAGGGATATTGAGGCCCTAGCCAGGATAAAGGAGGCGTGGGTCAGGTACAGGCGGCTGGAATCAGGTGAAACCTGGAGGAGTGTAGGGGACGCACTAGTGTACTCAAGAAAGAAATCAGGAGGGCAGAAAGGGGGCATGAGATGCTTTGGCAGTGAAGATTAAGGAGAATCCAAAGAGGTTTTGTCAGTATATTAGGGGGAAAAGAGTGACTAGAGAGAGAATAGGGCCCCTCAAAGACCAAAGTGGTCATCTTTGTGTGGAGCTGCAGGAGATGGGGGAAGTCCTCAATGAGTGTTTCTCTGCTTTTACCGTAGAGAAAGATATGAAGACTTTGGAACTAGGGAAAGTTAATAGGGACGTCTTGGAGATAGTCCACATTACAGTAGAGGATGTGCTGGATGTCTTAAAATCTATGAAGGTAGACAAATCTCTAGGGCCTGACCAGGTTGAGATACTTGCATCTTCGTTAGCCATGGGTGAGGTCCTGGTAGACCGGGTAGTGAACATTGTGCCTTTATTTAAGAAGGGCGGCAAAGAAAATCCTGGGAACTATAGACCAGCAAGTCTAACATATGTGGTAGGTAAGTTACTGGAGAGGATTCTGAGGGATAAGGTGTACATGATTCCAGAAAGACGGGTTGATTAGGGGTAGTCAGCATGGCTTTGTGCAGGGGAGATCATCTCTTACAAACTTAATGAGGGCAAGGTGGTAGACGTGGTCTATATGGACTTTAGTAAGGTCTTTGATAAGGTTCCACATGGCAGGCTGCTCTGGAAGGTTAGATCGCGTGGAATCCAGGGAGAGCTGGCTAATTGGATACACAATTGGCTTAATGACAGGAGGCAGAGGGGGATGGTGGAAGGTCGTTTCTCAGACTGGAGGCCCGTGACCAGTGGTGTTCCCCAGGGCTCGGTGCTGGGCCCATTGCTGTTTGTTATCTATATCAACGATTTGGACAAGAATGTACAAGGCAGGGTTAGTAAGTTTGCAAATGACACTAAAATAGATGGTACAGTGGACGGTGAAGAAGGTTATCAAAAATTACTGGGGTATCTTGATCAGCTGAGTAAGTGGGCTGAGGAATGGCAAATGGAGTTTAATTCAGATAAGTACGAGGTGCTGCATTTAGGAAAGTCAAATCAAGGTAGGAAGGACTTTTTCAGTGAACGGCAGGGCCCTGAGAAGTGTTGTAGAATAGAGAGACCTTGGAGTTCAGGTACATAGTTCCCTGAAAGTGGAGTCACAGGTAGACAGGGTGGTGAAGAAGTAGTTTGGCACACTGGCCTTCATAAGTCAGAGCATTGAGTATAGAAGTTGGGAGGTCATGGTGCAATTGTACAGGACGCTGGTTAGGCCACACTTCAAGTATTGTGTTCATTTTCGGTCACCCTGCTATACGAAAGGGTGCAGAAAAGATTTACAAGGATGTTGCCAGAACTTGAGGGACTGAGTTATAGGGAGAGGTTGATTTAATAGGAACTTGAGGGGCAACTATTTTTTTACACAAAGGGTGGTGTGTGTGTATGTGGAATGAGCTGCCAGAGGAAGTGGTAGAGGCAGGTACACTAACAATTTTTAAAGGACAGCTGGACAGGTACATGGATAGAAAATGTTTATAAGGTTATGAGCCAAACACTGGCAAATGGGATTAGCTAGCATGGACATCTTGGTCAGTATGGACCAAGAGCCTGTTTCGTGAGGTATGAGTCTATGACATAGTTTGAGCTCTGCATTTTTGGTTTTACTTATTCATTTTCCAGGATCTGGACGTCATTGGCAAGGCCGGCATTTATTGCCCTAATTGCCCTTGCGAAGGTTGTGATGAGCCCTCTTCTGGAACTGCCGCAGTCCTTCTGGTGAAGGTGCTCCCACAGTGCTGATGAGGAGGGGAGTTCCACCATTCAGACCCAGCAGTAATTAAGGGCAGGGGATATATTTCCAGGTCAGAAAGATGGGCAGTTTGGAGGAGAAATGGAAGGTTTTGGTGTTCCGATGCAGGTGTTGCCCTAGTCCTTCTTGCTGGTAGAGGTTGTGGGTTTGGAGGCACTGGAGGAGTTACCACAGTTACATTGTGCATTTTGTAGATGGGTCTCATTACAGCTACAGTGAGCTGGCGGTGGAGGGAATGAATGTTCAGGACACATGAGGGTGTGCCAGTCAACGTTTTGGGTCAGGACCTTTCTTCAGGGGTGAAGATAGGGAAAGGGGGAAGCCCGATATATAGGAGGGAAAAGCAGACCAGTGATAGGTGGACAGAAGATGGGTCTCACCAATGTAGAGGAGCAGACTGGGTGACCGTTTCACACAACACCTGCGCTCCATCCGTAACCGCGACCTACATCTCGCCGTTGCCGGTCACTTCAACTCCCCCTCCCACACTATCACTGATATGTCCGTCCTCGGCCTCCTCCACTGCCGGGAGAATTCCAAGCGCAAACTGGAGGAACAGCTCCTCATTTTCCATCTTGGAACCTTGCAGCCTGACGGCACGAACATTGAATTCCCCCACTTTAAGTAATCCCCACCCCCCTTCCCCACCCCCCCCACCATGTTTCTTCTCTTCCTCCCTTTCCTAGCCTATCTCTTTTTTCTAGCCCCCTTTTTTCCCCCTCTCTCCTTACCTTTGACCCACCCCCCGGTGGATCTGCTCTCCCCTCCTCCCCCACACCTGCCCATCACTGTCTTTTACCTGCATCCACCTATCACCACCCTGTGCCCACCCCGCCTCCCCTCTTCTGTCCACCTATCACTGCTCTGCTTTTCCCTCCTATATATCGGGCTTCCCCCTTTCCCTATCTTCAGTCCTGAAGAAGGGTCCTGACCCTGAAACGTTGACCGCCTGCTTTTCTCCACGGATGCTGCCTGGCCTGCTGAGTGCCTCCAGCATCATTGTGGTTTTCATCTAGATTCCAGCATCAGCCGTCCTTTGTTTCTCTTGTATGATTAGTAAGTTTGTGAATGCTACCAAAATCAGTGGTATAGTGGACAATGAAGAAACTTGTCTCAGGTTACAAAGGGACATTGATCAACTGGGAAAGTGGGCAAAGGAATTACAGATGGAATTTATATCTGACTAGTGCAAAGTGATGTATTTTGGAATTTAAACCAGGGCAGAACATATATACAGTGAATGGGAGTGCTCTGGGGCATGCTGTTGAACAGAAAGACCTTGCAGTACAGGTATGTAGTTCCCTGAAAGTGGCGACACAAGTAGACAGGTCGGTGAAGAAGGCGTTGGGCCTGCTTGCCTCCATTGGCTGTGGTGAGAATGTGTATAAGGTATAAGGAAAGGTTAGGAGAGTAACAGATTGTGAGCCCTGAGACATGAATTAAAGGGTACATCACTATGGCTGTAATAGACTGCTTGAAATAGCTGTGCTTTGCTTTGCAGTGCCTTGCTCCAGAGATTTTGCTTGCTTCAGCTAGTTTTCTGCAGCCTTGAGGTATGATAATACCAGTACAATCAGTTCCTGTCTCAGCAAGTCTGCACAATTGACTCTTGCTCCACTAAACTGAGCCTGAGCCCACCATGAGAAACCTTATGTATACAAAGATAACCGGTGGAACAAGATGGTCTGAAAAGATTAAGGAACTTAGCTTTAGTAACTTTTTTAAGTAAATTCCTTTGTCTGTAACCAATCACGATGTAGAAAATAAGTGCCATGCTGCCTGACTAATGCATGATCATTCCTTGTACTGTAATTGTTTGCACCTCTGAAAAAGTATAAGAATGTATGTAGATCAATGTATCTCAGAGACCACCCAGTCCGGGGCATAGGTGCCTGGCTTGGTGCTCTCTCCTCGGATCAAGTAATAAAGAGATTGAACGAGAACAGTGGCCTTTTGAGTCTTCTCTCTGACCGAATTCGACAGTGGCACCCTACAAGAGTTGGGGTGTCATGTTACAGTTGTACAAAACGTTGGTTAGACCACACTCGGAGTATTGTGCACAGTTCTGGTCGCCACCCTCCAGGAAGGATGTGACTAAACTAGAGAGGGTGCAGAAAAATTCACAAGGATGTTGCCAAGACCAGAGGGCTTGAGTTATAAGAAGAGGTTGGATCGGCTGGGTCTGCTTTCCCTGGAGCATAGGATGTCAAGCAGTGACATAATGGAGGTCTATAAAATCATGAGGGGCATAGATAGGGTAGATAGTCTTTTTCCATGGGTAGATGTGTCTTAATCTAAAGGGCATAGGTTTAAGGTGTAAGGGGAAAGATTTAAAAGGGAGCTGAGGGGAAAGTTTTTCACAAGAGCACAGTGGGTATATGGATCGAGGTGCCAGAGGAAGTGGCAGAGGCGGGTACAATTACAATGCTTAACAGTTACTTGGACGGGTACATGGATAGGAAAGGGTTAAAGGGATACGGGCCAAACACAGGCAAATGGGACTAGGTTAGATAGGTATCTTGGTCGGCATGGATGAGTTGAGCCAAAGGGCCTGTTTCCATGCTGTACAGCTCTTTGACTCTGTAATATCTGAAGGTGCTGCCAGAGGAGTGGTAGAGACACATACAATACAATGGTTAATGGGCACTTGGACAGATGCTTGGATAGGAAAGGCTTGGAGGGATATGGACTGGAATTAGTGTAGATAGGCATTGTGGTCAGCATGGATGAGGTGGGCCATATCTCTGTGCTGCGCAATATGATTGTATACTGTCTCCCAAGCCCCTGTGAACATAATTAGATGTTGAGAAGTATTAAACACTGTCAGTTCACGTGATTGTAAGCTGATGTTCCACCTGTCCGCTGTCTGTGAGGAGTTTGTACATTCTCCCCGTGTCTGCGTGGGTTTCCTCCGGGTGCTCCTGTTTCATCCCACATTCCAAAGACATACGGGTTAGGAAGTGTGGGCGTGCTATGTTGGCGCCGGAAGTGTGGTGACACTTGTGGGCTGCCCCCCAGAACACTCTACGCAAAAAGATGCTTTTCACTGTGTGTTTTGATGTACATGTGACTAATAAAGAGATCTTATCTCTTACCTTATTGTCCAAACTCCCATTGTTCATGGAAAAAACGTTAAACAGGGTTCCCATTTCCTGATTCCAGTCTTTCAGGGGGAAAAGTGTTTAAGCAGCATTGCAAAAACCAGATCATCGATCCCAACATGTCTTATGTGGACGACGGCTGCTTGTAAATAACTTGCTTCCTTTTACATTGGTCAAATTGAAAATCAGGAGTCATTAAGGAAACAGAAGTACAACATTTCTTACCACGTCATACAGTCCTTCACAATGACCTCACCCTGTGCGTAGGGATGGCCTCCGTATTCACAGGAGCAATTATCAGGATGAACACATCCCTTCTCCTCATCCAGCACCAATCCATTCGGACAAATACAGCCAGACACACATTTTGTTGGCAGCTGGGAAATTGAAAAAGTGACATTTGAATTTGATTTACCTAAAATGAGCAGCAAAAATGTACAAGGGCTGCTCGGTGGTTTAATCAGAAAAATGAAGTGCATCTTGTACTTACACACTGACTTTCTGCTGCAAGCATCTGACATGTTGGTGCACAAGCAGCTCCATATTCACCCTCTTGTGCATTCTCACAATTAAAGAAGACTTTGGGAGGGTAACAATGTTCTGGAAAGACAGACATATATCATTTTGAAAACTTAAAATTTCCAATCTTTATTTACCAATTATTGAGATATACATTAGACCCAACTCTATACACTGCATCCCGGTTAGTATCCTGTGACGTTGCATGTGGGAATAATGACCATTTGGCCCCTTGACCCTGCTGTTCATTTAATAACATTATGGTTGATCTGAAATCCCAACTCCACATTCCTGAATCCGTCAAAGTTGAGCTTATTGTCACGTGCACAAGTCCATGTGTGCACAGGTGCAGTGAAAAACTTACTTGCAGAGCATCACAGGCGCATCGCATCAGATAGGCAGCACTCACAAGAAAAACATAAACTACCATTTTTACAAGAAAGAACACAATTTGATCAAAAAAGTTTTGTATAACCTTTTACCCCATTACTTATCAAGAATCTATCTAACTCTTAAAAATATACAAAGACATGATCTCATCAATGTTTTATATAACTGAAGCATTAACTCCCTACTTTAGTTCTCAATACCACTGCTAAAAAACTATAACATCCTCCCAGCTTTCCTACTTACCTGCATAATAGCTTTTTGCAAATCATGCACAAGACACAAAATCCCTTTGCATTCTCAGAGTGCTGCAAGCTCAGCAGTTGGATAACAAGCTTTTTTTTTCTCTCTGTCAAAATGGACAACTTCACATTCATTTAAAATAAAAACACTGTGGATGCTGAAAATTAAATGAAGGTAGAAAATGCTGGAACACTCAACTGGGAAAGTGAGAAAATACGTTATTTTTAAGTTTCAGAAAGAGAGGTGATGGATTTAACAGGACAATGGGTAAAAGGATGAGAGAGAGAGGGGGGTGAGAGAGAGAGGAGGGAGAGGGAGGGAGAGAGGGAGAGCGGGGGAGAGAGGGAGAGAGAGAGAGATAGAGAGAGAGGAGGGGGGAGAGAGGAAGAGGGAGAGAGAGGGAGAGGGAGGGAGAGAGGGAGAGAGAGCGGGGGAGAGAGGGAGAGAGAGATAGAGAGAGAGGAGGGGGGAGAGAGAAAGAGGGAGAGAGAGGGAGGGAGAGAGGGAGAGAGAGAGAGCGGGGGAGAGAGACAGAGAGGGGGAGAGAGACAGAGAGAGATAGAGAGATGTCAGACCAGATACTGTAGAGGGCATGCTGCAAATACCCAATGAATCAGTGAATATTTGTGGAGGCACTCAGTAGGAGTATCCACCACTGAAGAAATCTGCCATCATTATCTGGTCAGACCAACATTGTTGACTCTCAACTGCTCTCATACTTCAGGGCAATTAGAGAGGGACAAAAAATGCCAGCATTTCCAACAGGGTCTGCTTCCCTTACTTAGAATTAAAGAAATGTATGGTTCCTTCCTGCAGATTATTGCCTTCTGTTCCCTGTCTTTTCAGGGCTCAAGGAAAGCTTCTATCCTGTTGTTATAAGACTACTGAACGGTTCCCTACTACGATAAAATGGACTCTTGACCCCACAAGCTACCTCATTATGACCTTGCACCTTATTATCTGCTTGCACTGCACTTCCTCTATAGCTGTGACACTTTATTCTGCATTCTATATTGTTTCACTTCCTCAATGCACTGTGTAATGAATTAATCCATATGAATGGTATGCAGGACAAGTTTTTCACTGTACCTCGTACAAGTGACAATAATAAACCAGCTCCAGTTCCAATTGTGCACATTGTTTTCAGACAGTGTAGTTTGTCTGTAATGGCTGAAGATTAAGCTTGTTACTTTATTTTTAACAGTTCTCTACACTTCTGCCTTGTTAATCGCTGACAGTTTATGTTACTTATTTGATTTGACCTTTATTATCAATATTCCCATTGGAGAGCAAATTGGTAGGCAAATTTCTGAAAGGTGCACAAATAATGTGGTAATATTGGAGATTTAAACTACTAGAATGTGAACTGGGATAGTCCACAAGCTTGTAAAGGGAGAACCTTTTGTTCAGAAGGAATTTTTAAATCAGTAAATAGCAAGCCCAGGAAGCTAACAATAACCTACTCTAATGCATGGTTTCATCTTGGTTCAGTAATATAGAAGTACCTCCCAGCTCTATGGTAAACTGACCTGTATTCTTCCCCATCATGTGAATTGTGCAGAGAACGCACCCTTAGTGCCTGCACAGTAACTTCAAGTTGTTTTGGAGTTACTACCCATGTACTAGAATTATTAAACTCACTCGTAATAAAAATGCAGTTATTTATTGTGTTCCACAATATAACCCCAAGACAGAGGGAGGTCTGATTATTCTTATGTGGGACCTTGGTTGAGATTGCATACGGAACACTGTATACAGTTTAGGTCTCCTTACTCAAGAAAGAATGTACCTGGCTTGGAGGGAATGCAGTAGAGATTCATTCGACTGGCTTCCAGGCACAGCAGGAGTGGTTGCTGTGTGAGGTGTGATCTCCTGCCATCTAAACTCCTGGGAGGATAGCTCTCTGCCTGTGCTCTCTGGGGTTTAAATGGGAGGAAATCTCATTGGGATTTACAAAATTGATAAAGGGTTTGACAGGCTATATGCCAGAAGGGTACTCCCCCAGATGAAAGAGTCCAAGACTCGGGGCCGCAGTTTCAGAATGAGGGATAGGCTGTTTCGGACTGAGATGAGGACTGTGGCGACTCAGCCATTGAGTACATTAAGAACAGACCAGTCGATTCCTGGATCTTTAGGGAACCAAGGGATGTGGGATAGTGCTGGAATTTGGCCCTCAGGTAGAAGACCAGCCATGGTCTTGATGAATGAAGGACTGAGTGGCTTGCTCCTCTTCCCACTCCTCACCTTCTCCTCAATACTTAAGCAGAATATTTTAATATATTTCCAAAGATAACATTCAGACAACATTGAATAAATTAGGCCTCTCTTATTCTGCACAGGAATTTCAAAGAGTGATAACTTTTTTTCTTGAGCAGTATCCACTGTGTTGAGCAGTATACAGCTCAGATCAGTGACAACTAAAGAAAAACTGGTTTGTCAGAAACAAAAAGCACATTAAATCTGACAGTGTAATGCAGATGCTGATATTTTTATAACAGTTTTTCTGTATTTCCGTAAGATTACAGCCATCCCCACCCTGTCCAGGTTCACATTAACATCAGGAAATGAGTTAATTATGAAATTGGTTAGGCTAGTAACCGATGCGATTCTTATTCTGGTTTATTCTTTCAAATATGTTTCAAATGTGATTGGATCAGAAAGCAGCTGGGGGAAGTGAGGCCTGTCAGTGCTTCTTTACTTTCAGCCAAGTCAATCAGCCATTGAAAAGATGAAGCAATTATTGTTTCGACAGGTAATTGTTTTCATGGAAAAAGGTGGGGCTGCCTTAATGATTATTTAATTACTTAAGTAAAGAAAGCAGTAACAGGTTCCATTTGAGGGTGTTTATTACAGAACATATCCTGGTGGGAGCACACAGATGGCTGGGAAACCAGGAAGAAAGTAAACAAAATTAAAGCTCAGGAATATCTGCCCCAAACCTCAAATTC
The DNA here is from genome assembly GCF_009764475.1 of Pristis pectinata. NCBI lineage: Eukaryota > Metazoa > Chordata > Chondrichthyes > Rhinopristiformes > Pristidae > Pristis > Pristis pectinata. The sequence continues at coordinate 50,233,158 of NC_067418.1, forward strand.
CTCAGATATTGTACATCCTAAAATGTTTGCCTGCAGATTTTCCAGAGATCGTCCTCTCTCCTTATTCCCTGCACTTTCATTGTTAGCTCAGTTTTCATTTCCTTCGATTCCCCACTTTCTGTTCCTCCCTCCTTTATTCTCCCTGCATCAACGGTTGAGTATTCATAATGATGAATCCAGCTTGACCCGAACACCATTAATTCCACAGATATCTTTCCTACCTCTCCCCCCTCGCCAAGAAGGCACAGCAGCATCTCCACCTTTAATGGCGGCTGAACCTGCCCTCCCCCACCCTCACCACATTCTACAGGGGTACCATTGAGAGTGTCCTGACCAGTTGTATCTCTGCCTGGTACGGTAACTGTAACACCTCAGACCGCAAGACTCTGCAGAGAATTGCGAGCACAGCTGGAAAGATCATCGGAGCACCTCTTCCCTCTATCCTGGATATCTCCAACACACGACGCACCCGCAAGGTCTGCAGAATCACAGATGACCCCTCTCATCCCTCCCACGACCTATTTGTCCCACTGCCGTCTGGCAAGCGGTACCGGAGCATCCGGGCCAGAACTACTAGACTGTACAACAGTTTTTTCCCCCAGGCTGTCAGGCTCCGGAATACCATACAGCACCATACAGCACAAAACAGGCCCTTCGGCCCACCCTGGAGACAGTCTCAGACAAATGCCGCGTCAAAAGCCCTGGTTTGCACAACGGCGCATAAGGACTTTGGCTGCTGCTGAATATGTTTATACAATTAGTGCAACACACTGAGTTCTGGATTTTCTTTGTCCAACTCAGTTTTGCACTAACCCTGCACTAATTTTGTATCCTGTATATACTATTTTTTGCATTATTTGTGCTTGCACGATTTTTCTGTCTGCGTTCATTGTGTGTCCTCTGTTCTATGTATGTCCTCTGTTGTGTGAGTCTGGGGGAAACGACATTACGTTCCTCCCTGTGTTCTTATAGCATGTGGGTGAATAACAATAAAGGATAACTTGAACTTGAACTTGAGAATTATCTATGTACATATTATATACATTCAAATATTGCAGAACGCTGGAAAGAATATGTAGAAGTGTTCTTACCCTGAGGGTCCTGGCCACTACACTTCAGGTTTCCGTTCTGACATAGACTGTCAAGATAGAACAGCAGTTTACGTTCATTAACTCATTAAGACTTATTAGAAGGGGAGCTACAGAACTTAAATCCTATAATGGGTAACAGCGCTATGAAGTGTAACTTACATATGTACACAGTAAATAATAAGTTAATTCAAAAGGTGTACTCTATTGACAACCCTTCCCTTAAGAATTCTTTCAATACTTACAAAAACATCTTTGGAAAAATCTCAAGACCCAGTTTTAATCCCTTCCTGACTACGACTAGAGATGGTAAAGGCCCCAATTTTAATCCAAAATTTATTGGAAGAAATCTTGGAAGCGTTACCTCACTTGTGGGCAAACTTAGTAAAATGTGTTTCCACTACAAGGGCAAGTTGGGAAATCTCCCTGTACTGTCTGCGGTAGGGGGGTAAATTAAAACTAAAATCAGGGAGATTAATTCAGAATATTAAGGCTAAATTAATGTTAGGACAGGCTTTAGTTCATTGAATTAAATTTTTGAGAAAGTCACTGTACAGAAGAAGATGTGTTCTGGATATCATAGATGGGAATTTTCAGAGATTTATTACAAGCACTAAAGTGCCACAAAGTAGGCTAGAAGACATGAAGTCATTACCCAGTCAGGAAACAGAAGTGTGGTTTGCTCCAGGGAATTTTGCATGATTACCATTTACTTTCCATTTATAAAGCTGACAATGTACCTTACATCAGAATAATACTATTGAAAAAAAGAAAGTAATCGTCAGTTTTATGTATTTACTTTCATGCACAGTCACTGTTGTAACGTAGGAAACATGACAGCCAATCTGGAGAACAGGCACAGCAAGCTCCCATAAAAAGCACTGCAATAATGACCAAAGATCTGCCCATTTTCAGTGATACCGACTTAGGGATAAATCCTGATCAGGACACTCAGGACTGCTATTCTTTGAAGTAGTGCCTTGAGATGTTTAACATCCACCTGTAATAGCCTTGGTTTAATATCACTTCTGAAAGAAGATACTACTCACAGTACAGTGCAGACTCATTCACAAATGCTACCGAATTCAGAGAAGGTACAGCACTAACATTGCAGAGTCTGGGGAATGCACACCGCCAGCCTCCCACACGTCCATTAGTTTGGCAGCATTGACTATCGACTGATCTGCACTCAGCCAATGGTGTCTGGATGCTAGTAAATCCCAGTGCCTTGCTACCATCTTGTTTGTATATGTCACCACATAGCCCATGTTAAGTGTCATAAACCAAGAATTTAGACTGACAGTAGCTGAGCCTGATTTGTCAATGTCCAGGATCACAACACCATCCCCAAGATGCTGCTGCTGCCACCAGCCATGCCTTCACTGCTGCAGATTCCTCGGAAAACAAAAGCTGGAGCAGACCTCCATTTGAAACAAATACCTCATCACTCATTGAACAATTAATTAGTTTCAACCCCGAGGAAGGCATGAACATTGCTCAGTCAAAGTGGGACATGACAAGGAGGCTGGTAAGGAAGGCCCCTTACCTCAGGAACATGTGGAAGGCTAAAGAACCTTAACTTTATGTGTGGCAAACCTTGTCACAATGCATCCAAAAAACATGAGCACTACTTTGGATATCACCTAACAAACCAGCACCTGTGGCGTTAAATTTTGTTTTAGCTTTTGATTACTTTGTCAGAATATTTTGTTGCTCTTCCCCAATGACCTTTACAAATAAATAAGAACTGTCATCTTTGCAATTATGTCATTTTGCTTTAATTATTTTGCATTAATATTCTTGAGTCCTTAATCCCCAGTTTGTCTCTTGGTGTGCCTGCTATTCCAGCTTTATATTCATGATTTTAATTTGGCAAGTGGAGACTTTTCTCTTCAGTGCAGCTGACGAGATCTGCACCATAGTGAATTCTTTTGAACACCTGCTACTGAGTTTCTGTCACTCGTCCAGTTAGAACATAGAACATAGAACAATTACAGCGCAATTCAGGCCCTTCGGCCCACAAAGCTGTACCAAACATGTCCCTACCCTAGAAATTACTAGGCTTACCCATAGCCCTCTATTTTTCTCAGCTCCATGTACCTATCTAACAGTATCTTGAAAGACCCTATCGTATCCGCCTCCACCACCATTGCCGGCAGCCCATTCCACACACTCACCACTCTCTGAGTAAAAAACTTACCCCTGACATCTCCTCTATATCTACTCCCCAGCACCTTAAACCTATGTCCTCTTGTGGCCACCAATTCAGCCCTGGGGAAAAGCCTCTGACTATCTACCCTATCAATACCTCTCACCATCTTGTACACCTCTATCAGGTCCCCCCTCATCCTCCGTCTCTCCAAGGAGAAAAGAGTTAATAGATTTGCCCAGTCTCTTCATCCAGTTGAAGTCAAATCTTAAAATCATTTTATCATCTCCTTTTCAAACACTACAATAATCAATTATGCTCATATTATGCTGACAAAAAGATAAACATTCACACACCTTTGGGCTGCTAGATCAATCTGGCTGACTGCACATTAATACGTCTATTAGCACTTGCACTCTCAACAGTTCAGTTCAGCTTGGTGATAGCACCACAAAGGCGGAGAAAGAAAAGTCCCAGATTGTGATGGATGGTGAGCGTCAGGTCCTCCTGTGTTCAGATGTCTTACGGATGTGACCTGAGCCGCCGGCATTCAGCCAGAACTGCCGAGTGGGTGATGTGTCTCACTTTCTCCTGAGATCCCGACCATCACAGAATACAGTCCACTTCGATTTCTGTAGAATCACAGAACCCTACAGCATGGAAGCAGGCCATCTGGCCCATACCATCCATGCTGACCAGGGGGCACCCCACCATATTAACCCCATCACCCAGCACTTGGTCCATAGCCTCCCCTCCCCATGCCACAGTGATTCAATTGCTCATCTGGACACTTCTTAAATGCTGTCAGTGACCCATCTCCCACCACTCTCTCATGCAGTGCTTCCCAGGTGAAGAATGTCCCCCATCACATACACCCTCTGAATCTCTTCCCCCTTACCCTAAACCTATGTCCTCTCGTTTTGTCTACCCCGATATTAAAACATAGAACATAAAAATGAGCAAGATGGCGCCAGAGCGTGGCGACTCGTTGCAAGCCTCTCTCTACAGATCTACTCATTACCCTTACTGTAATCATTCTACACTTTAAATTTAAACTCTATGTCACTAACTATTACTAATAATCTTCTTTTAAATCTTCTTACAGGGCTGGTGATCTTCTGACCTCCAGGATTGTGACATTTTACTTTGTATTGTTATTGTTTTTACCTGTACTACCTCAATGCACTCTGCACTAACTCAATGTAACTGCACTGTGTAATGAATTGACCTGGACGATCGGTATGCAAGACAAGTTTTTCACTGTATCTCGGTACAAGTGACAATAATAAACCAATACCAATACAGCACGGAACAGGCCCTTCAGCCCACAATGTTGTGCCGACATAACTAATCCCTCCTACCTGCAGAATGCCCATATACCTCCATTTTCCTCTCATTCATGTGCCCATCCGAGCCCCTCTTAAAAGCCCCCAGTGGCATCTCTGAGGACCCCCGTGGGAGGACGCTCTTCGCAGAAGGCCACTTCCCCCTCCCCCCAGGTCCCTGACCCTCCCCGACCAAGTTACTGCCTCACCTACCCAGAGGCCTCCAGTGACGGAGGGGTGCCGGCCTCACCGCCGAGGCACCCGTGGAACGAGTGCACAGGGGAACACGTGTATTGGCTGCAGCACACGCGCTGGACTCTGGGAGGTGGCTGATCCGTGTGTGGGGAGCTCTGAAGCTGCTCCTTCAGGTCCCCCGATGTCAGCGGTGGGAACCAAACAGTGAGAAAGAGCAAGGACATCACGCGAGGTTCTCCTGGTTCCACCGATATGGGAGAAAGTTTCCTGCAGTCTATAACTTACGTTTCCACATTTCATAACTTTATACCCACTCCAGGGAGAAAAGACCTAACTTCTCCAGTGTAGAGGGCAGCCACGGTAGCATAGCGGTTAACATAATGCTTTACAGCACCAGCGACCCGAGTTCAATTCCCGCCGCTGCCTGTAAGGAGTTTGTACGTTCTCCCCGTGTGTCTGCGTGGGTTTCCTCCGGGTGCTCCGGTTTCCTCCCACATTCCAAAAGACATAATGGGTTAGGAAGTTGTGGGCGTGCTATGTTGGCACCGGAAGCGTGGCGACACTTGCGGGCTGCCCCCAGAACACTCTACGCAAAAGATGCATTTCACTGTGTGTTTTGGTATACATGTGACCAGTGAAGATGTCTTGTCTTGTCTTGTCTTACTGATGACGTTAGGCGCAATGATGCCGTGCACTATCCTGGATCAGGCAGGGAAATTTCACGACAAACGCAGAATCATCCCGAAAGTATCACTTGTGCAATCCAGGTAAAACCGACCCGACTACTTTGCCCGTATCATAGACTTATACAGCATGAAACAGGCCATTCAGCCCACCACATCCACACTGACCAGTGGGTACCCATCCTTATTAACCCCACATTCCAGCACTTTGGCCTGTTGCTTTCATGCCAACCCGAGGGACCACTTCACTTACTCTCACAAACATGCCAGTGAGGAGCAGAAGTCGGCCCCTCAAGCTTGCTCTGGCACTTAGTGACTGATTTTATTGTCACCTTGTGTACGAGAAGTATGCGGGGACGAAGGAGACATCCCCTTGTCACGGCAGCTTGTTCCTCCAGAGATCCAGCGCTGGCTGCAGCTCTTACGGTGTTATCTGCTTCCTCCGCTCTCCTGACAGGACGCTCAGAGGAGACAGCCCAGCTCACAGGGACCACATCAGGCAGGTCAACTCCAGTGGCTGCCCTGGCGGATGCCCCAGTCCCTGTCAGCCCCAGCGGACTGGGCAGGACGCACCGTCGCTGTCGGGGTCCAGAGCGGGAACGTGGGCTGCCAGTCGTCACCATTGCATGGAGCGTTCGCACCAACACGGAGGCAGCAGCTGAACATCACTGAGGTGGGAAGCAGTTTCCAGATTCAAATAGAGCTGTTGCTCGCTGTGGTGAAGGTGGGCTCCCCTGATGTTGCCTCAAACGTCCTGGAACTTTGCACTTTAGTTCTACCCTGTTTACTTATGGTCATCTAGTAAGGGGGAGGGGGTGGCGTGAAAGGAGGGCTGAGGATGTCTTGGTGAACTTGCTCCTGGGGCTAGCTAAGGTAGCTATCCGTGGGTCCTGGAAGCGGGTAGCGGAAGGTGCTGCCCGGGCAGACTGCCTCGAGATGTTCCAGGGTTACATCCGTGCCCGGGTAACTGTGGAGAGGGAATATGCGGTGTCCACGGGTACCATGGAGGTGTTCCGGGACCGCAGAGGATTAGCACCATCCTTGGTAGAGATGGGGATATTTTAATTTAATTTAGTTTGTGTTAGTGACTGTGTTTAGTCACTGTTATTGTCTCTGTGTTTCTTGTAGTTTTGTAGTATTGTAGATTGTATTTTGTAATAAAGGAATTTTAAAAAAATGTCCTGGAACTTATCGCAGGCCAGCAACACCACAGGACCAAGCACGTAAATTGGTAGTGTAGTGGTTAGCGTAACGCTATTACAGCGCCAGCGACCCAGGTTCAATTCCGGCCGCTGCCTGTAAGGAGTTTGTACGTTCTCCCCGTGTGTCTGCATAGGTTTCCTCCGGGTGCTCCGGTTTCCTCCCACATTCTGACTTGAAGACGCATGGCTATCACTGAAACGTCGCTGGATCAAGTTCCTGGACCTGCCTCTGTAAACAGCACTTTGAGCACAAATGCTGCGGCAGTTCAGGTAAGTGGTATCTATCACGTTATCAAGGGCAAGCACGGTAGTGTAGCGGTTAGCGTAACGCTATTACAGCGCCAGCGACCCGGGTTCAATTCCCGCCGCTGTCCATAAGGAGTTTGTACGTTCTCCCTGTGTGCCTGTGTGGGTTTCCTCCGGGTGCTCCGGTTTCCTCCCACATTCCAAAGACGTATGGGTTAGGAAGTTGCGGGTGTGCTATGTTGGCACTGGAAGCGTGGCGACACTTGTGGGCTGCCCCCAGAACACTCTACGCAAAAGATGCATTTCACTGTGTGTTTCGATGTACATGTGACTGATAAAGATCTATCTGCCTGTGTGTCTGTCTGTCTGTCTGTCTGTCTGTCTGTCTGTCTGTCTGTCTGTCTGTCTGTCTGTCTGTCTGTCTATCTATCTATCTATCTATCAATTCAGATTCTCCAAAGAACCCTGGCATTGTCAGAAACACTGACATCCCATGACTGAATAAGTATGAAGTACTGGCATCAAAAGTCACGCCACCTTTCAAAGAATTGCAGGGGAGTTTTTCCTGGTATTCTGACCAATATCACTGCTCGGTCAACGTCAATAACCGGTTGCTATTATTTTGCTATTTGTGGGACCTTCTGTACACATCACTCCCTGCAGTACAATAGTGGATATACTTCAGAAGTTTGTTCTTTCTGTTTTCTGATCAAGGTCAATGTGCTTCCTATACCAGCTCCGAAACTAAGTGGAAATGGACATTTGGCGGCTCACGGGGGCGCTGGGGGTTGGCTGCAGACGTTCTTGCAGCTGGCACCACAGCTGTGCACCTGGTATCTCGCTGGCCCGAGTCTGTGGAGTCAGCTGTCCTAGGGTGAAAGTCACTAGGGTGAAAGCCACGGGTCCAGGCTGTGTCCAGAGACTGCTCACCTTCCTTCCGTAAACCACACTTACTTTCTAAGCACTCCCATCATTAGCGTCCAGAAAGTTTCATAATTTACTTTCAACCAACAAGTCCCCACGAAGATCCCAACAGTACAATCTACCTACCACGTTCCTCCGAAAAGAGTTATCTCCTGGTTGGCGTGTGCAATGGCCACATTAGCCAGGTAGCATGGGCACTCGGCTGAACTGACACATCGTTCAGTGTCGTCCTTGTATGTGTACTCTGGGCAGCTGCAGCCATCCACTGGAGGATCCACTGAAGTGCACTCAAAGTCCGGATTAGACAGTGACAGGCAGGTGTGGTTACACATTCTGGAGTCGTAACCAAAGGCCTGATTGTAAGGGCACAGAATTCCTGGAAAAAAAAAGGTAAAGTTTCCAATAATATTGCACCAATTTCAAAACTGTTTGCTCAAGCTCTTGTTAACCTTGGTGTTCTGATTTCCTTTTCCAATGTTTCCTGTCAGCCCTGCACCACAGTGCTGTTTGCATCACACAGTAGATACGCCTGTCACAGCTCGCCTGCCGAATTCACTTCAAGTGAGGTGTTTTTTATTTTACAAATGTTTATTTGCTAAAAGTACTACAAAAGGACATCCTGTGTCAAAATACTACAACTAATACAGAAAACAGAAGAAAAAAACTATGCATCTACGGAACTACAGCAATAACGCTAACTAACACCCGCTAAACGCACACGCAACACTTCAGAGAAGAATCGCATTTTCACCGTCCACGACACATGTAGCATGGGCCCTGAGGGGCCTGCTGAGCATGGAACTCGACCAGGGTGCCCGCGGTTACCGCGTGCCTCAAGTGAGGTGTTTCGCTGTTGTTTCCGCACAAGACCCCACAGTTCTCAGACAGATGTTGCCGTTGTCTACAGCGTAGCCACTGGCCAGCTGTGGTGACCCTTGCACCCATCACTGGATTTCCCAGTTGTGTCCCTGTCAAACACCCCCAGCTGGAAATTCCCTCAATGGGTCCAACAATTCTTTGGACTCTTTACTGCCAGGAAGAGTGCAGTATTCCGCACAGTCACGGAGCGAAGGTTGTACCATCCCCACACAAGATGCAAACATTGTTTAATTTGGCATCATGGTCAGCACAGACATTGTGGGCCGAAGGGCCTGTTCCTATGCTGTACTGTTCTATGTTCTTACGCCCCACTCCCACCCCAAAGTGTTGTCCATGATGTGCTGGTAGTTGCCCACCATGTGAGGGTTGTTCCCACCCCCGGTGGTTGCCAACACTGTGATGGTCCATTCCCCCGGCGATGCCCACAGTGTGATGGGTGTGATTGTTGTCGCCCTGTGTGTTGGTCACGGTGTGACAATGGTTACCCCACCCCCCAGGTGTTGCCCTCAAGTGTGATGAGTGTCCCCACCAGGCGCTGCCCAGGCTGTGATGGTTGTTCAGCCCTGGGCATCACTCATGGTGTTCCCCAATGGGCAGTTCCCATGGCATGACTCTCCCCCCTCCCCATTTGGTGCTTCCAGTGTGATGTTTGTTCCCATTGGGTGTGGCCTAGTGTGCTGTTTGATCCCATTGGATGTTGCCCAGTGTGATGTTTGTTCCCATTGGGTGTTGACCATGGTGTAAGTTTCTCGCCAACCCCCTCAACCCCCACCCCACCCCCCCCAGGTGCTGCCCAGTGCAATGGTTGTTCACCAAGGGGTTGGTTACCCATGGTGGGATGGTTGTTCACCCCTGGGTGTTGCCCATCTTGTGAAAGTTGTTTTACCCAGTCTGCCCAACAGTGTGATGTTTGTCCCCCTGGGTGTCACCCACAATGTGATGGCTGCCCACCACTGGCATTGCCCACAGCTTGATAGTTGGTCCTCTCAGGTGTTATCCCTTGTGATGGTTTCTCCTCCAAGAAGGATGGATATTACACTCCTCACCCCGTCTGGCCTCCACCCCCCCCCAGCAGTATTATCCTCAGTGTGATGCTTGTTCAATCCCCTGCATGATGCCCACAGTGTGACGGTTTCACCCCCGGGTGTTGCCCACAATGTACGGTTGTTTCCCCTGGTGTTGCCCACAGTGTGACTGTTGTTCCTTCCCGGTGTGTGCCACTATCACCTGTACTTGGTGCCAAACCCCAACCATTCAGCCACCCACTGCCGCTCCTCCTAAACACTGCACAGCCGGAGTTTCACCGTGAACACCTGATGTGAAAGATTCTCGCCTTGGAGCAGAGACCCACGGAGAACTGTTGCCGACCGTGACCACCCCCAGCACCAGGTGTCTGCCCAGACACCTCATGCAAACGCTGAGCTGCCAACATCCACCAGTTACACCATAGAGGGAGGTGAATCCTCTGAGCTCCACAGTGCATCAGTCAGAATTCATCCCTGGCCACCTGGTCGGCACAGTGCTCTCCAGGCGCCAGAGATCCCTCTCTGCAGCCTGTGACCTCCCAGCCTGCTAGCTGCATGCTGCAGCCACCACATCACATCTGGCTGATGAGGCGCCACGTTTGAGAGGTGGAAGACACTTTCGGTCTGCGGATACCATCCTCTAACGCGCCTCCTCCAGTGGTTCCACTGGTAAAACAGCAGATCAGCTCCAACTGTACAAGGGCCAGGAGGGGCACCTTCTGTTTCTGCTGTTCTCTGGTATTGAACCGGGGTCCCTTCATGCATGCTCCGCTTGGGTAGCCTCCAGCCCAATGGCGTTGCAGGTAACCCACTCGCCCCGTGTTCCTTTCCCACTCCCACCCGTCCGCCCAGGGCCTCTCCTCCTTTGCTCTGCTTCTCCATCCCTCACCCCCTCGTTACCCAGACATCGCCCTTCCCCGACCTGCGGGGGAGGAGGGGAGAGCAGATCCACCGGGGGATGGGTCAAAGGTAAGGAGAGAGGGGGGAAAAAAACCCGCCTCCCCCCTTCTGTCCATCTATCACTGCTCTGCTTTTCCCTCCTATATATCGGGCTTCCCCCTTTTCCCACCTTCAGTCCTGAAGAAGGGTCCTGACCCGAAACGTTGACCGCCTGCTTTTCTCCGCGGATGCTGCCCGGCCTGCTGAGTTCCTCCAGCGTTGTCGTGTTTTTAATCTGCTACCGGCCTCTGTCTCTACCTCCTGCCTCCCCTTCCCCCCCCCAACGCCCACCCCACCCGGCTCCACCTGCCCGAAACTTTCCCCTTTTCTTCCTATCAGATACCAGCCCCTGCCTCAGCCCTCCCTCTCACCTCACTATGCCGGCTGTCTCCCCTCTGCACTCTGTCCTGGTGTAGTGGCACCAGCGGAAACATTGACCGTTCTTTTACTCCCACAGATGCTGTCTGACCCGCTGAGTTCCTCCAGCCGTTTGTCTTCTGCCTCCCCTCTCTCTCGGCACCCCGCTCCCCCTCCTGGCTGGCTTGACACAGCCCAGGTTTTCTGAGGCTGACAGCTGGGTCAGCGCAACGCCATCATGGCGCCAGCGACCCGGGTTCAATTCCGGCCGCCGCCTGTCAGGAGTTTGCACATCCTCTTCACCCCCCCCCCCCCCCCCCCCGTGTGTCTGCGTGGTTTCCTCCGGTCTCCTCCCACATTTCAAAGACGTACGGGTTAGGAAGTTGTGGGTGTGCTACATTGGCGTCGGAAGCGTGGTGACACTTTCGGGCTGCCCCCAGAACACTCCACACAAAAAGATGCATTTCACTGTGTGTTTCAATGTACACATGACTGATAAAGAAATCTTATCTTTGAGTGAGCTCTTTGCTGCCAAACTGCTCACACTTTTGCTGTGCATGCACCCGGTTGTTCAGAACTGTCCAACTGACTGAATGTGCTGTGCCTCTGATCATGTCCACGTGTTCGTACGCGGCTTACAAAGTGGTGATTATTATCGAGCACTTACTGCATCCATCCATGAGACTTCTCCAGCCCACCAGAATGACGCCCCTTTTGGCACAGGCAAAGGCGTACGACGCCAGGCTTGCACACATGAAGTCATTCGTTTGCTCATAGTTGCACGTTTCGAACCTACAGTTCTGAGCGGGAAGGCAAGGCAATTACTGGCACCGGTTGAATTAAAAAGCAGGACGCTGAAGGAGCTCAGCAGGTCAACCAGCACCCACGGAGGCATGAATGCTGCTTCACTCGCTGAGTCCTGTGTTATTATATGTTATAATAAAGAACTACAGTTCCCAGTAGGCAATGCAAGGGGTCACATGGGGGAACAAGAGGTGGCTGTAAAAAGGGAGGGAAAGCAAGCTGTCTGTTGTTGGTTAATAAAATGTTCAGATGTTAAACCCACGCTAAGTTTGTCTCTTGATGAAGAACAAACGTAACAAGTCTGTTCCACCTCCTGCAGCCTCCTGTGTCAGTTGGATCAGTGAACGTCAACGCTCTGATCTCAGCGGTGTCGTGCGCCAGGGGCTGTATCTGGGGAAGAGTCTGCCATTCCTGCATTGACGATCGGCCACAGAACCACAGAACTGGAGCGGGGGGTGGGTGAGGCGCCCTCGATCCCGAGGGACGGCTGCAGAGCAAGTGGCGTCGCGTTATCCCTCTTCAATCCCATTGGCGGCAAACGTGCAAGGGCTGAAAAGTGGTGGGTAACGGCGCCCCGTGAACAGTTTATGTGTGCCCTTCGAGAAATAATGTGTGCGTGGATAAATCCGGAGAGTTGTGTAAAAAATATTAACATGCTCACAGACAGGAGAAACATTGGAGGCCGGTTTGTCTGAGATGGTACCAGCCCTTGTTCAGTGCCCCTGTGTGGAGAAGTTGGCCCCACGGGGTACAATGAGGCTGGGGTACTGAAAGAGCCATCCAAACAGGAGTAAGGGAAGGGCATAAGCCCCCTCCTCAAAACTGCTCAAGGGACTTTCATAACTGGCTCAGCCAAGTGATAGAAACATTCAAAACTATTAAAGTCCATTTAAATGAAAAAAAACAAAATCCACCAATAGTCCTCATTAGTAAATGCAGGCACTGTAAGTACACTGTCCTGCAGTGAAGTGAATGAGGCAAGGTCTCTATGCCTGGCCTGAACTGGCACATGTTGTCCGAGCAGGTTCCTTGTCCAATGGGAAAGGCACAGAGGATTCCCCACAAAGTCGGGTTTTTTTTTCCAAAAATACAGAACCCCTTTCATGTCGGTAAGTTGGCTTGCGGGTCGTATCGTTCCTAGTTTGTAAATGGCGGCTGTTGTATGTTCAAAGTAAACGGATTATTTCTGCCAAGGCAGAGAAGGGATGGGGTGGTTGAGGGAGGAGGGGTGGGTGGATACGGGAGGGAAGCGGATAATTGAGAGGTGGTGTGGAAGATGTGTGGAGGAGGAGTGGGACGGGTTCTTGAGTGGGGGGGGAACGAGGCGTGGAGGACAGAGGGGTGTAGGCTGCTAATGGCTGTGTCATGAGGAGGGAGGAGCTTCAAGTCTCCGGGACTGTGAACATCACCGGTAGCCTGTCCTGGTCCCGACCATGTAGACGCCACGGCCAAGAAAGCTCACCAGCACCTCTACTCCCTCAGGAGACTAAAGAAATTCGGCATGTCCCCTTTGACCCTCACAATTTTTATCGATGCACCATAGAAAGCATCCTGTGATGGGGGTGGGGGGGCTGGAATGGAGGGGGAGGGAGAGGGGTGTGGAGAAGGAGGGGCCGGTGAAGGAGGAGGGGCTGGAGGGAGGGGCCAGAGGGAGGGGTGGGGGCCAGTGGTTGAAGGGTTAGACTTGGAGCAGTTTCCAGAAGCGCTGCAGTCACATGCACACTGTCGCTCGACGCCTCTCAGTGGTCTTTTCTCAGTCTCATACATTTGTGATTCATCTTTGGTTACCCGCTCTCTCTCACCGCAGTTTATCTGCAGGAACTGCAGACTTCAGGAAGCTCATCTCTTTTACAGCTCAGATTCACAGGAGCCTTTCAAGTGGCCACCACTGCCTCACTTGCCATTTTAACCAGGAATTGAATTTTATTTTCGTGACAAGTAAACGCACATCCCAACAGAAGATCACCTGAATATGTGCATTATTTTGTAATGAGCAGTGATTGGTAATCCTGATAAACACACCAGGACACAAAGCAGCTTTGATCAACCACAGTATATGGAGGTATTGTCTTTCCTGATCAAAGATTGAGGTTTTTATAACCTGCATTCCGGAAGTATTGAAAATTGCAGTCAACCTCTTTAACAGAGCTTTTATCTGGAATTTTATTCTGGAATTTTATTCTGGAATTTCAGGATGCAGATCCCATTAAGCTGCAGTGTGAGTGCCAGGAATAAAGGCCAACTTCCATGAGAAACCTGTCAACCTCCCCAACATCTGACATAGTTTATGATCGTATCAATGGGTAACAAAAATACTGAATTAGTGGAAGAAACAATGCAGAAGAATTTCTTTACCTTATAAAATTCTGTCGGATCTAGAAACGCATGACATTGTCCAAATATAGAGGTCTCATCCAACAATACTGAACAATGGGTCTCTGCAAAGATTTCTGCAAAATGTAAAGGAAGAGTTTTTAGCTTAAGTTCCAACAAGTATAAATTCCTCAGGAACTTTGATCCTAACGATTGCCAAAACCACCTAACAAAAACCTGGTACAGTCGGATAAAAATCATCTGCTCACACCTCAGCATTACCTCCTCAGCAAAACCTCACCTGCCTTGGATGAGAGCACCGGGCGATAGAAAGATTAGTAAGTTGCGAAGAGGGCACAAGGATCCTGCAAAGGGAGATGGACGGACTAAGGGAGTGGGCAAGAGGGCAACGAGCGTATAACGTGGGAAGGTGTGAGCTTGTCCACTCTGGAGAAGACGGTAAAAGGAAATTGTTAGTTCAACAGGACTGTGAGACTACATGGAGAAGTGAGGCTGCAAGACGTCAAGCACGAGGTGACCTGTGGATCCGAGTGTGTGATTCTTCCTGTGGACTGGAGGGTGGCAAATGTGTCCCCCACTATTTAAGAAGAGGGGGTGAGAAGAACAGGGAACTCTTGACCTGTCGGCCTCACATCAGTGACAGGGGTTAATGAAGGAAGTAATAACAGAACACCTTGGGAAGATAATCAGATTGAGCAGAGTCAGCATGGATTTGTGAATGGGAACGATGAACTCTTGATCTCACAAGCTACCTTGTCGTGACCCTTGCTACCTTATTTGTCAACCTGCACTGTGCTTCCTCTGGAAACTAAAACACTGTATAATGCATTCTGTTTTCTTTTCACTGCCTCGATGTACTTAAGTGTGGAATAATCTGTACGGATGGCATGGAAACAAAAGCTTTCACTGTATCTCGGTACATGTGACAATAATAACCAATCCTTCTCTTCTTCCCTTTTCTGGCCTCTTTTCTTTACCTTTTTCCTCTCTCTCCTTACCTTTGACCCATCCCGCAGTGGATCTGCTCTCCCTTCCTCCCCCGCACCTGCCCATCACTGTCTCTTACCTGCATCTACCTATCACCACCCTGTGCCCACCCCCCCTCCCCTCTTCTGTCCACCTATCACTGCTCTGCTTTTCCCTCCTATATATCGGGCTTCCCCCTTTTTCCTATCTTCAGTCCTGAAGAAGGGTCCTGACCCCGAAACGTTGACCGCCTGCTTTTCTCTGCGGATGCTGCCCGGCCTGCTGAGTTCTCCAGCATCATCGTGGTTTTGCATCTCGATTCCAATATCTGCAGTCCATTGTTTCTCTAATAAACATGCTTGACAAAGCCGCTGAAGTTCTGTAAGGACGTCTGCCGCAGAATAGACAACGGTGAGCCAGAGGATGTGGTGTATTTGGGCTTGTGGAAGACTTCTAATGAGGTCCCACACAGGTGATTGCTCAGCACAAGGAATTGGGGTAATGTACGGGCATTGAGATCTGGTTAACAGAAAACAGAGTGGGAACAACTGCATCTTTCCAATGTTAGTACACTGTGACTTGTGGGGTACAGCAGAAATCATTACTTGAACCCCAGCTATTTGCAATTTACATCAGTGATTTGGCTAGATCTCCAAGTTTATTGACCATACTAAACAATGGGTAGGGAGGCTGTACGGTGACAAAGGTCATGGAGGTCATGGCTGTCATGTGACAGTGACAACATTGACCCCCCCGGTCAGGATTGCTCATCAGCATTGCTCATCGGGTGGGAAGCGACACCACTGTCAATCAAGGTTTGGCTCCAGCCCACCCATCAAGTGTACACCTGAACAATTGGCTTGTTTAAGCACCTTTGTCCTTGCTGGCACCGAGCCATTGGACCTTTTGAATTACCTGGGCTGGACCACCCCCAGCCCCCCAGCATTATAAAAGTGCCACATGTTCCTGGCTCACTCACTCTCGACTGCCCCAGGAGTCGTGGAACAAGGCTGAAGAGCCCACTGGTAAGAGCGTGCACTTCCACAAGGGTTAGGAGCGTCCTAGTAGATTCTGGGGAGCGTTTAGAGCCGGTGCTTGTACAGAGTCAGGGGGTCGGGCACCGTATTGTTTATTTCTTGATCATTTGTAACCAGTTTGTTGTGTGTGTGGGTGGGTGTTGCGCATCTCACCCCTGTTGTGATTTCCTCACGTTTGTGATCTCCTGCGTGTGTGCGTGTACAGTGTGCATTCCGTTCCCAATCATTCTGTCCCCGCGTTTGTCTTTGTGAATTAAATCATTTTTAAAATTCCAAAGACTGTGTCTGGAGTCCTCTATCTTTAAGACCCCAAGAGCCGTTTCTCACAACATAGGCTTAAAGGAGGTACAGGCAAACTGAGTGAAGTGGAGAAAACAGGGTGGATGGAATATAATGTGAAAAAAATGAGGTCATTTGGTGCACAAACAGAAAACAGAATATTTGTTAAATGGTAGTGTTGATGTTCAAAGGGACCTGGGTGTCCTTGTACACAAGTCACTGAAAGCCAAGTGAAAGCAGCAAGGGATCTATAAGGCAAATGGTATGCTGGTCTTCAATGTGAGAAGATGGAAGGAAGTCCTACTGCCATTGTGGTGAGATCACACCTGGAGTTTTGATCTCCTTATCCAAGAAAGAATATAATTGCCACATGAAGTGCAGTGAAGATTCAGCACACTGATTCCAGGGATGAGTGGACTAGGCCTGCCTCCTCTAGATTTTCAGAAGAATGTGAAATCTCATCAAAACTTTGATAATTCTGAAGGGGCTCGGCTGGGTGGGTGCAGGGAGGATGT
This sequence comes from Pristis pectinata, assembly GCF_009764475.1. NCBI lineage: Eukaryota > Metazoa > Chordata > Chondrichthyes > Rhinopristiformes > Pristidae > Pristis > Pristis pectinata. Next base: position 50,250,105 of record NC_067418.1, read on the forward strand.
TTTCTCTGGCTGAGGAGCCTAGGGCCAGGAGGCACAGTCTAACATTGACTTTTTAGGACTGGGATGGAGAGAAATTTCTTCACACGAGGTGGTGAAGTCCAGAGGGCTGCGGAAGTTCAGTCACTGAGTTTATTCAAAGCTAGGAGTGAGAGATTTCTGGATATTGGGGGAATCAAGGGATTGGGTGATGGTGCTGGGAAATGGCGAATGGAGGTAAAAGATCAGCCATTATCTTGATGAATTGTGGACAGGCCTGAAGGACCAGTCGTGTTCATCTGCTTCTAGTTCTTATGCATGGAAGTCGGCGTTCATCACAGGTGACTGATGTCTCCGGGAAAGAGTTCAACAGAGGAGAGCACATGAACGGTTTTGTTCAGGAAGCCAGAACCATAGAACCATAGAACCATACAGCACAAAACAGGCCCTTTGGCCCACCGTGTCATGCCGTCCATCAGACCACCCCCCACACTACCTAACCCCTTCCTCCCGCATATCCCTCTATCCCACATTCCTCCATATGCCTATCCAACAAGCTCTTGAACCTGTTCAATGTATCTGCCTCCACCACCACCCCAGGCAGTGCATTCCATGCACCAACCACTCTTTGGGTGAAAAACCTCCCTCTGACATCTCCCCTGAACCTCCCACCCATAACCTTAAAGCCATGACCTCTCATCTTGAGCATTGGTGCCCTGGGAAGGAGGCGCTGACTGTCTACTCTATCTATTCCTCTCAACATTTTATATACCTCTATCATGTCTCCTCTCATCCTCCTCTTTTCCAGTGAATAAAGCCCGAGCACCTTAAGCCTCTCCTCATATTCAATAACCTCCAATCCAGGCAGCATCCTGGTAAATCTCCTCTGCACCCTCTCCAACGCCTCCACATCCTTCCTATAATGAGGCGACCAGAACTGAACACAGTACTCTTTAAGTGTGGCCTAACTAGAGTTGTCCTTGCCGCCCGCAACCTTGGGACGTCGGGACAGCACTACAGCCAATGCAACACTTACAGGATGCAAGGCTATTATGTCAGCCATGTGGTTGCTCAGGCAGCAATGAAACAAATGACTAGGTCCACTGGTTTAGATGTCAAGAAGTAAGCTTGGCTCAGGACAATCTCTTTGAAAGTGTTGGAAAGGGTGCAGAGGAGATTTACTAGGATGCTGCCTGGTTTTGAGAGGATGGATTATGAGGAGAGACTAAGGGAGCTAGGGCTTTATTCTTTGGAGAGAAGGAGGATGAGGGGAGACATGATAGAGGTATACAAGATATTGAAAGGAATAGATAGAGTAGACAGCCAGCGCCTCTTTCCCAGGGCACCAGTGCTCAATACAAGAGGGCATGGCTTTAAAGTAATGGGTGGGAAGTTCAATGGAGATATCAGAGGGAGGTTTTTTACCCAGAGAGTGGTTGGGGCGTGGAATGCGCTGCCTGGGGCGGTGGTGGAGGCAGGTACATTGGTCAAATTCAAGAGATTACTAGATAAGCATAAAATAGAAGGATATGTGGGAGGAAGGGGTTAGATAGTATTAGGCGAGGTTTAAAGTTCGGCACAACATTGTGGGCCGAAGGGCCTGTTTTGTGCTGTACTGTTCTATGTTCTAAAGCGGCTGGCACTCCAGCAGCCATTACTGTTGCATGGAACTGCAGGTCTCGATTATGCAGCCTGATATCTGACCACAAACTCTCGCAATAACTGATGCGAGATTAAAACAAACTGAGTAAACCTTTCTTAAGCTGTGCATTCTGTGGGCTAGCAAAGTCGACAAGGTGCACTTCCTGCCTGTCCCCCAGTGCCCTGAGATGGAGAGAATGGGGAGTGGGTCATTTCTTTCACTGAGAAATCTGAATTTACCACAACTCAAGGGGGTAAGAAATAGGAGCGGGAGGCAGCCATCTGGCACATTGAGCCTGCTCCGCCATTCAATAAGATCACGGATGATCTGGACGTGGACTCAGATCCACCTACCTGCCTTTTTCCCCATAACCCTTAATTCCCCTACTATGCAAAAATCTAACTGTGTCTTAAATATATTTAATGAGGCAGCCTCCACTGCTTCCCTGGGCAGAGAATCCCACAGATTCACTACTCTCTGGGAAAAGCAGTTTCTCCTCATCTGTCCTAAATCTATTCCCCTGAATCTTGAGGCTATGTCCCCTACCAGTGGAAACAACCTTCCTGCCTCTATCTTATCTATCCCTTTCATAATTTTATCTGTTTCTATAAGATCCCCTATCATTCTTCTGAATTTCAGCGAGTATAGTCCCAGGTGACTCAATCTCTCCTCATAGGCTAACCCCCTCATCTCTGGAATCAACCTGGTGAACCTCCTCTGAACCAACTCCAAAGCCAGTACATCGTTCCTCAAGTAAGGAGACCAGAACTGCACACAGCACTCCAGGTGCGGCCTCACCAGTACCCCGTATAGTTGCAGCATAACCTCCCTGCTCTTAAATTCAACACCTCTAGCAATGAAGGCCAACACTCCATTTGCCTTCTTGGTAACCTGTTGAACCTTCAAACCAACCTTTTGCGATTCATGCACAGGCACTCCCAAGTCCCTCTGCACAACAGCATGCTGCAATCTTTCACCATTTAAATAATTGATCTTCAATGTTCCTTCTAAAGTGGATGACGTCACCATTTACCAACATTGCACTCCATCTTCCAAACCCTTGCCCACACACTTAACCTATCTCTATCTCTCTGCAGACTCTCCGCATCCTCTGCACAATTTGCTTTTCCGCTCAATTTAATGTCATCATCAAACTTAGATACGCTGCACTCGGACCCCTCTTCCAACTTAACAAGTCTTACCTCAGTACCATGCCCCTGCACTAACTCAGTGTAACTGCACTGTGTAATGAATTGACCTGTACGATCAGTTTGTAAGACAAGTTTTTCACTGGACCTTGGTACAAGTGACAATAATAAACCAATATTATTTTCACAAAGTGATCAGAATCGTTGTCAACGTTGGTAAGGAGCATCAAAAACCTCCATAGATTTGCACCACAATGCATTTAATATGATTGGAAAACTGGGACATTAAATATTGGTCTGAATATCTTCAGTCATTTTAACAGAGGACAGAAATCCAACTCTCTTCACCGGATGTTAGAGAGTTGGTTATTCCGTAACCAACTTGTTCCCAAGTAAGGGATTGCGCAGCTACTTACCATTTACTTGACTTAATGAACATGGGTCTGAATCCTCATCATAAGCAGATCCACAGTTTGCTGTAACTTTCCAAGAATTCACAAAAAAACGTGGCTTCTCTTCGATGATTTTCATACTGCTTGTAAAGTCATCTGTGGAGTCTCCATTGAAATTACCACATAGCCCTGCAAGAGAAAGGTGACCCAGATAAATAGCATCATCCAAAATTAAAGCAATTAATACAAAAGTAACCGATCTGGACTTTCAATCCCTGGATTTCTGCCTCTGAAATTATTTGTGTTATTCATAAAAATGGATGATGATATAAAATGATTCTGTATCAAAACTCACTTAGCCAAGAATGGTGGAAATGGACAAATTACAAAGCTCCTGGGTCAAAGTAAAACACTATCTTACAGTCGATTATCATATTTCTGAATCACTACCACAGGGTCATATTGGTAGAAAATGCTTAACAGTCAGTGTATCATTTCTCCAAACAAATATTAATTGAAATTCTACAAGTTAATTGGTTTATATCTCTGATAATGGAGCAAAAACATTTTGCGTAAGTGGATTAAACAATTGAAAACCAAACTGATGCAGCAACAAAGAAGAAGCTGGAGGAACTCAGCAGGTCGAGCAGCATCTGTGGAGGGAAGTGGACAGGAGACATTTCCGGACAAGACCCTTCGTTTAGACTGATGCAAGGTCTCAGCATGAAGACATTGACTGCCCATTTCCCTCTCACAGATGCTGAGTTCCTCCGGCTTCTTGTGTGTTGCTCCAGCTTCTGCAGTCTCGTCTCCCCAAACTGGTGTAGCATCTTTTCGCAGGCCTATACTTCCACCAAGAGGATGAAAATAAAATTGCAAGTTACAGCACTCAATAGATCATGCAAGCTTGCAGCTGAATAGACATTAATATAGGCAACATTGTTTTTCATTTCAGACCAAGTTACAAGTTAAAGATCAATGAAGAAATTAAATCAAATAGCTATGCATAAACTTCACTGTCTGGGCAAAAGACCATGTTTCTCTTTAATCCTGCCCTGTCATTACTGACTCAAAAGCAAGTTAACACAGATGTGTTTGATCTATGGATCCGGATCACAGATAGGAAGTATATGTAAGGTTTAGGAAGCTAAAATCAAACAGATCCCTTGAGTTGGAACAGAACTCAAGAAGGGAATTAGGAGAGCCAGGAGGTGCCATAAAAAGTCCTTGGCAAATAGGATTAGAGAGAATTCCAATGCATTCTACACATACATCAAAAGCAAGAGGATAACTAGGGAGAGGGTAGGACTCAAGAATAAAGGAGGGAACATGTGCTTGGAGACGGAGGATGTGGGCGAGGTCCTAAACAAGTACTTTACGTCGGCATTCACCAAGGAGAAGGGCGTGGAGGATGGTGAGATCAGTGTGGAGCGTGCTAATATGCTGGGGCATTTTGAGACAAAGAAAGAGGTGGTGTTGGGTCTCTTAAAGAACATAAAAGTGGATGTCCCCAGAACCTGATGGGATATACCCCAGGTTATTGAGAGAGGCAGGAGATGAGATTGCTGGGGCCTTGACCAAGATCCTTGTGTCCTCTCTAGCCACAGGCAAGGTCCTGGAGGACTGGCGAGTAGCCAATGTCATTCCTTTGTTTAAGAAGGGAAATAGGGATAATCCTGGAAATTATAGACCGGTGAGTCTCATGTCAGTGGTAGAGAAGATATTGGAGAGGATTCTTAGGGTTGGGATTTATTAGCAATTGGTAAAGCATGGCTTTGTGCGGGGCAGGTCACATCATGTCTTTTTCGAGGAGGTGACGAGGGTGATTGATGAAGGTAGAGCTGTGGATGTTGTCTACATGGATTTTAGTAAGGCGTTTGACCAGGTCCCATGGGAGGCTCATCCAGAAGATTAAGATGCATGGGATCCACGGTGTCTCGGCCGTTTGAATTCAGATGAAAAACAACAAGATGCTTGTGGAGGAACTCAGCAGGCTGGGCAGCATCCGTGGAGAAGAGCAGGCGGTCAACGTTTCGGGTCAGGACTCTTCAGGACTGAAGCTAGGAAAAGGGGAAGCCCGATATATAGGAGGGAGAAACAGAGCAGTGATAGGTGCACAAAACAGGGGAGGCGGGACCAATTCAGAACTGGCTTGCCCATAGAAGACAGAGGGTAGTGGTCGATGGGACTTATTCTGGCTGGAGGTCCGTGACCAGTGGTGTTCCGCAGGGATCCGTACTGGGACCTCTGCTGTGTGTAATGTATATAAATGACCTGGATGAAAATGTGGAAGGGTGGGTTGGTAAGTTTGCTGATGACACAAAGATTAGTGGGGTTGTGGATAGTGTGGATTGGTGGGGCTGTCAAAGGATACAGTGGGATATAGATCAGTTGTAGATATGGGAGGAGAAATGGCAGGATGGAACTTAATCCAGGCAAGTGTGAGGTGTTGCACTTTGACAGATCAGTTGTAAAGGGAAAGTATACAGTTAATGGCAGGACCCTTAAAGTGTTGATGTACAGAGATATCTTGGGGTCCATGTACATAACTCCCTGAAGGCGGCTGCACTAGTTGATAGGGCGGTAAAGAAGGCGTACGGCACGCTTGCCTTTATTAGTCAAGGCACTGAGTTCAAGAGTCAGGAAGTTATGTTGCAGCTTTATAAAACTCTGGATAGACCGCATCTGGAGTATTGCATTCAATTCTGGTCGCCCCATTTTAGGAAGGTTGTGGAGACTTTGGAGAAGGTGCAGAAGAGGTTTACCAGGATGCTGCCTGGACTAAAGGGCATGTGGAGAGATTGGACAAACTTGTGTCGCTTTCTCTGGAGCAGCAGAGGCTGAGAGGACACCTGATAGAATGTATAAGTTTATGAGCGGCATAGATAGAGTAGACAGCTGGTATCTTTTTCCCAGGTTTGAAATGTCTGATACCAGAGGGCATGCATTTAAGGTGAGAGGGGGAAAAGTTCAAAGGAGATGTGCGGGGCAAGTTTTTTTACACAGAGTGCCTGGAATACGCTGCCTGGAGCGGTGGTGGAGGCAAATATGATAGAGGCATTTGAGGCTTTTAAATTGGCACATGAATATGCAGAGAACTGGGGGGAGATATGGACCATGTCAGGTAGAAGGGATCAGGTGTCATTAGCTCAATTAGTTAGGCACAACGTGATGGGCCGAAGGGCCTGTTCCCGTTCTGTACTCTTCTACGTTCTAGATGCTGGAAATCTGAATTCAATACTGAAAATGGTAAAAGTAGATGAGGCCCAGCTGCATCTGTCAAGATGGAATGTCATGAGATACTGCTGATTCAACTGTGGAAGAGTTCTGCTGATCCCATATTAGATTCATCAGTCACCCCAGAACCCAGAGATGTGGAGTAAAGCAAGTCATCCGCAACCTCCAGTGACTGCTGTGTAGGAGAAGAATACCGCTCTCGTACCATTGGTGCTTCCATAGAACATCACTCCAACTGTAATGTACACCTGGAAAACTTCAGTAACCTTAAAAAGCATCTCCAGGCCAAAGTCGGTGTCCATTCGAATATAGCTGGAAGACCGTTTATAGATTTTGATGTTCCCTGGAAGAAAGCAAATGATCGCACAGATAATAAACTCATTTTTGTATCTTGCAGACAGTTCAAGAATGGGCTGGAGAGGACTTTTCCCAGGACTTGGCTGGTATGGTGTCCTCTATATATGCAGTGATTTTTGTATCTTATGATTGGAGGTAGTGGTAGAGGAGGGGGGACAAGCTTTATATTTGAATATAATATATAACGAAAATCTCTTTTATTTGTAAATCGTACTGAATCATTTACAATTTATTTTATACTCCATCTATATGTTGTATTCTCTGTTTTATGCATTACATCCTTATGAGATAAGATCTCTTTATTAGTCACATGTACATCGAAACACACAGTGAAATGCATCTTTTGCGTAGAGTGTTCTGGGGGCAGCCGCAAGTGTCACCACGCTTCCGGCGCCAACATAGCACGCCCACAACTTCCTAACCCGTACGTCTCTGGAATGTGGGAGGAAACCGGAGCACCCGGAGGAAACCCACGCAGACACGGGGATGATGTACAAACTCCTTACGGAGAGTGGTCGGATTTGAACCTGGGTCGCTGGCGTTGTAATAGCGTCACACTAACTGCTACACGACCGTGCCTGCCTTATATTGTATTGCTTATGATTCAAAATAGGATCAGAGAAGAAAGCCATTCAGGCTGAGTCTCTGTTGGTCTGTCCCCCTCCCTTGGCCCTTCCCCATATCTCTGCCAATCATCCTCTGTCAGTGCTGTCAGGTTCCCTTGTTGAAGACATTGACAGTCCCTGGTACGCTGACCTTCTGCCAATCAGGACAGCATCGTTCTGTTCACCCTCATGATCTTGTCCACCTCAACCAACCTCCTTTGTCCCAAGAACACACCTAGCTTATCCAACCTAAACCTTGGGGCAGAAATCCCTCGTCCCTGGCATCCATCTCATTCTTGTGCCCTCTTTACATCCTTCCCAAGGTGGGGCTGCCAGAACTGCACGTAACCCTCAGTAGTGTAGCGGTTAGCGTAACGCTTTACAGCACCAGCGACCTGGGTTCAATTCCTCCTGCTGTCTGTATGGAGTTTGTACGTTCTCCCCGTGTCTGAATGGGTTTCCCTCCGGGTGCTCCGGTTTCCTCCCGCATTCCAAAGACGTACGGGTTAGGAAGTTGTGGGCGTGCTATGTTGGCGCCGGAAGCGTGGCGACACTTGCGGGCTGCCCCCCGGACACTCTACGCAAAAGATGCATTTCACTGTGTGTTTCGATGTACATGTGACTAATAAAGAGATCTTATCTCTCATCCTGCTTTCCTGCTTTTGTTTCCTGTGCCTCAATATATGAATCTCAGAATTCATACACTCCCTACACCCAGGTCCCTCTGCACCTGTACACCTGGTGAGGTTCTGCCACTTACTCTATATTGCCTTATTCTTCCTTCACGCTTCTCTCTGTTAAACTTTGTCTGTCATTCAGCCACTTTGTGCTGTGTATTACCCCCCTCCTCACTGTTTACCCCACTTCCAAGCATTGGCTCATTTGCACTTGTAGAAATTTTACCCTCCGCACCCGGGTCCGAGTTATTGAAATCAGAAGAAGCAGTGGCCCCAGCCCTGAGCCCTGGAGAACGCACTGCCCACCCACCGTAACCAGTCTGAGAAACTGTTAGCTCTTTACTCACTAGTTTCTGCCTTTAAGCCAATTTCCTTCCAATGACTCAAGAGAGAGTCATCCCACAAACCACCCCCCCCAACCCCCATCGGGCAGAAGATACAAAAGCCTAAAAGCACGTACCACCAGGCTCAAGGACAGCTTCTACCCCACTGTTATAAGACATAATGAAAGGTCCCTTTGTATGATAAGATGGACTTTTGACCTCACAATCTACTTCGTTATGGCCTTGCACCTTATTGTCTGCCTGCACTGCACTTTCTCTGTAACTGTAACACTTTATTCTGCATTCTGTTATTGCTTTTCCCTTGCACTACCTTGATGTTCTGATGCGATGAAATGATCTGTATGGATGGCATGCAAAACAAAGTTTTTCACTGTACCTCGGTACACATGACAATAATAAACCAATTTACCACAGAACATGGAACACTACAGCACAGTACAGGCCCTTCAGCCCACAATGTTGTGCCGACATTTTCTCCTGCTCTAAGATCTATCTAACCCTTCCCTCCCACATAGCCCTCCATTTCTTAATCATTCATGTGTCTGTCTAAGAGTCTTTTAAATGTCCCTAATGTATCCCTAATGTCCCTAATTTAAATTGGTAAATTGGTTTATTATATTCCTGGCCCTGCTGAGTTCCTCCAGCATCATCGTGTTTTTCATTTACCAATTTAATTCCACTGGACTCCCATTTTGCCAGCCTCTCAGGTGAGACTTTGTCAAATCGCTTCCTAAACTCCATGTAGACTCTTATCTTCCGCATTTCCCTCATCGACCTTTCCTGTTATTTCATTAAAAGATTCAATCAGGTTAGTCAGGTGTGATCTGCTTTAAACACGATTTGTTGCGTTCTGGATCTTCTTTACCCTCCCTGCCTTCTCCAAGTGCAAGTTAATGATTCCCCTGATTATTGGTTTCGAAGGCTTCCCCCTGACTGAGGTGAAACTGCTCAGACTTTGCAGTTGCTTTGTCTGTCCTCGCACTCCCTTTGGAACAAGAGTGTTTTATATGCCATTTTCCAGCCCCCTGGACGTTGGAAAGAGCAGAATATGGTGGCAAGTTCTTCCGTAATCTCCACCCCTCCTCCCCCAGCATCCGAGGATACATCCCATCTGGACCTGGTGACTGGTTTACTTGGAGCGCTGTTCGCTTCCTCCTCATCCGTTTTCACCATCCACTGAATTTACCACCTCCACTTCCACTGAGATTTTGGCAACATCGCCCTGCTTGTAAAGACTGATGCAGACAACTCATTCAGTGTTGCAGCTCCTGCCTCTCTCTGGAGTCACCTGTGATTGTCCCAGCCCGGCCTGCTCACCACCTACGTGCCCAGAGACTTTGCATTCCTTTTTAAGTTAAACACCATTCTCATACTCCCACTCTGCTCCTCTCATTTTCCATTTCAGTTCCCCTCTCAGCCTTCTGTGTTGTTGTCATGGGAGATAGTGACACCTGATAGTCACCTGAAATGGGAGACAGTCACTTTTTTTCCATTTCATCTCCATCTCCCCCTCCTCTGCCATCCGAGAGCTCTTGTGTTGGTTCCCTCCCCTTTCCCCCCCGAGGGAATGTGCAGAGCCTGTACCTGAAATATCTTCTCTTTCGGGGACGTCCATCGTTCTCTTACACTTCTACTGACTGATATTTGGTTCCATTTATCCTGTTGTGACCTGTATCATCCCTCCTTCAATTTCAAGTTCTCCTTTAGTTCTCCTTTAGTCCATTCTGAGTCCAAGCCTTACGATCTGGTTCAGCATTCCCGAGTGTTCTCCCTGGACACTTGGCCCAGCTCGTCCCTCGAACCAGGCCCAACACCACCCACTGCTGGACACAGTCCAGAAACTCTTCTCCTTTGCCCTTGACTCCAACACTATCCCAATCAATGTTTGGGGTAACGGAATACCCCACTATCACCACTCAGCAGCTGTTGCATGTCTCTCTGGCTTCCCTACAGATCTGGTCCTGTAATTCCTTCCTTGGCTGACAGAATACCTCCAGGAATAACCACAGCCTTCTACCTTCTCAGCACTGAATGAACTCTATACCTGACCTCTGAAGGACATCCTCTCTTCTCATAAGAACATAAGAAATAGGAGCAGGAGTCAGCCATCTGGCCTGTCGAGCCTGCTCTGCCATTCAATAAGGTCGTGGCTGATCTGGCTGTGGACTCAGATCCACCTACCTGCCTTTTTCCCATAACCCTTAATTCCCTGACTATGCAAAAATCTATCTAACGGTCTCTTAAATATACTTAATGAGGTAGCCTCCTCTGCTTGCCTGGGCAGAGAATTCCACAGATTTACTACTCTCCAGGAAAAGCAGTTTCTCCTCATCTCTGTCCTAAATCTATTCCCCTGAATCTTGAGGCTATGTCCCCTAGTTCTAGCCTCACCTACCAGTGGAAACAACTTTCCTGTCCCTATCTTATCCATCCCTTTCATAGCTTTATATATTTCTATAAGATCCTCTCTCATTCTTCTGAATTCCAGCGAGTATAGTCCCAGGTGACTCAATCTCTCCTCATGGGCTAACCCCTTCATCTCTGGAATCAACCTGGTGAACCTCCTCTGCGCAGCCTCCAAAGCCAGTATATCTTTCCTCAAGTAAGGAGACCAGAACTGCACGCAGTACTCCAGGTGTGGCCTCACCAGTACCCCGTACAGTTGCAGCATAACCTCCCTGCTCTTAAACTCAATCCCTCTAGCTATGAAGGCCAACTTTCCATTTGCCGCCTTGATAACCTGCACGATAATATATCCCTTGGTCAGGGTGCTGCCCCTCCTTTTCTGAACACCTCAGATCCTGGGATATTAAATGCCCTCTCTTGTCTTGACCTGAGCCCTGTTTCAGTTAATGCCCCTGCATTTGTTGGGAGCACACAGAGGCCCAGTGTATCACTCAAAAGCTACCCAGCCACGATCTTACCCCACCCTTGGCAGGGCCTGTGATTCCTACATTAACCGCATCAGCCACTGCGGTGCAGGATTGGAAGCAATTCACCCTCGATCCTGAGGGACTGCCCAAGACCACGTCATTTTCCCACATGGCTCTTTATTCGTACAGTTCTCCAGCCTTGTTCTCCGCACTATGTGTTGATGTACTAAACCCCAGTCTATATTCGTCCTCGTCCTTGTCAGATGCCTCCCATCCAACACCATACCACTTCTGTTTCTATTACTATCGAGCACACAGTCCGTTCTAGATTATAATAAGATATTTATTTATTAGTCACATGCACATCGAAACACACAGTGAAATGCATCTTTTGCATAGAGTGTTTTGGGGGGCAGCCTGCAAGTGTCACCACGCTTCTGGCGCCAACATAGCACGCCCACAACTTCGTCTTTCGAATGTGGGAGGAAACCGGAGCACCCGGAGGAAACCCACACAGACACACGGGGAGGACGTACAAACTCCTTACAGACAGCGGCCAGAATTGAACCCGGGTCGCTGGCGCTGTAATAGCATTACGCTAACCGCTATGCTACCGTGCTTGCATGGGAGAAGGGAAGAAAGGGCTTTCCCTGACAGTAAAGAGAGCTGGGAGGTGGTTGAGGTGACTGAGCTCTGGACTGTAGTCAGAATCCTGAAATGTCGGCCAGCGAATGCAAGGAACAATCACTGGGATCCAGTGTGTGTGTGTGCGGGGTAAGGGTGACCTGGCTGCTAGGTAACCGAGGTATTGTCTCTGCAGACATGAGCCTGCATTCCCCGGTCATGTGATGGGTCGACCTGGACAAAGGATCGACCCAGGTAGGCAGCAGAGAGAGGTGACCAGAGTGAGCAAACCAGTGGTGAGGTCTCCTGGATTTGGGCTCACCACAGGTTAGGTCGTCACTGATGCTGTGGACTGATTGGAGTGGGGTGCTGCAGTTAAACGGGCTCAGGCACACTTCCGAGATAAGTAAAACAAAACAAAAGAGCTGGTCATTGACTTCAGGAAAAGGGGCGGTGTTCATGCACCTGTCTACATCAATGATGCTGAGGTCGAGAGGTTTGAGAGCTTCAAGTTCCTGGAAGTGAACATCACCAATAACCTGTCCTGGTCAAATCACGTAGACATCACAGCCAAGAAAGCTCACCAATGCCTCTACTTCCTCAGGAGGCTAAAGAAATTTGGCATGTCCCCTCTGACACCAACTTTTATCGATGCACCATAGAAAGCATCCTATCTGGATGCATCACGGCTTGGTACGGCAACTGCTCTGCTCAGACCGCAAGATGCTGCAGAGAGTTGTGGACACAGCCCAGCGCATCACGGACACCAGTCTCCCCTCCTTGGACTCTGTCTTTACCTCTCGCTGTCTTGGTGAAGCAGCCAGCATAATCAAAGACCCCACCCACCCGGAACATTCTCTCTTCTCTCCTCTCCCATCAAGTAGGAGATACAGGAGCCTGAGGGCAAGTACCACCAGGCTCAAGGACAGCTTCTACCCCACTGTGATAAGACTATTGAACGGTTCCCTTATACGATGAGATGGACTCTGACCTCACGATCTACCTTGTTGTGACCTTGCACCTTATTGCACTGCACTTTCTCTGTAGCTGTGACACTTTACTCTGTACTGTTATTGTTTTTACCTGTACTACCTCAATGCACTCTGTACTGACTCAATGTAACTGCACTGTGTAATAAATTGACCTGTACGATCGGTTTGTAAGACAAGTTTTTCAATGTACCTTGGTACAAGTGACAATAATAAACCAATACCAACACCACTTGTTGTAACTTAAACAATGAAGTGTGTTGCGTGCAGGGTTGCATGTGTAAGGTTTATTTCTATCGGGTTTGTGAACAATCCTGCTTAACTTTGGCACAACGTGGACTAACTGGGCTATGGGGCTGCACCTTCCTGGTAAAAAAAATTCAAATGATGGACTGTCTAGATGTAGTTTAGCTTTGTGGAAGCTAAATTATGGATGTGTGTGTGGTAAAGCCACATAGCTAACATTGGAAGGCAACTATTCGAGTCAAGTGGCACAACACAGAAACAGGCCCTTTGGCCCACCATGTCCATGCTAACCTTTATGCCCATCTAAGATTTAAGATCTCTTTATTAGTCACATGTACATTGAAACACACAGTGAGATGCATCTTTTGCGTAGAGTGTTCTGGGGGGCAGCCCGCAAGTGTCACCACGCTTCCGGCGCCAACATAGCACACCCACAACTTCCTAACCCGTACGTCTTTGAAATGTGGGAAGAAACCGGAGCACCCGGAGGAAACCCACACAGACACGGGGAGAACGTACAAACTCCTTACAGACAGCAGCGGGAATTGAACCCGGGTCCCTGGCGCTGTAATAGCATCGCGCTAACTGCCATGCCACTGTGCCTGCCCCATGTGACTTTGTTAGATTTTTAAACAACAATAGAATCCCTACAGGTGCTGCAGGCACAACCTATTGTACCTTATCTCTGTCCTTATCAGCCTTGCTCTACCATTACATTGGCTCTAACACTACACCAACAGCGATGCTGGTTTGGTCAGTGACGGACTGATCCGTACACACCAGCAAGGTCTGTGGTGTATCTGTTGGTGTGGAGCTGGCATAATGTGAGCATGCAGAGGCAATGCCCATCAGAGCAATGCCCATGGGATGCCCCAATCCCATTTGTCCTCATTAGGCCCGTATCCTATGCCTTGCCCATTTAATTGTCTGTGTAAATACCTCTTAAATGTAGTGATCGTATCTGATTCCACCGTCTCCCCTGGCAGCGCTTTCCAATATCAACTACTCCCTGCATGTAAAACTTACCACTCAGACTCCCTTTAAAAATTTCTTCCTCTCACAAACCTCTGCCTTCTTGTTTTTCATATGCCTTTCATACGTAAAGATTCTGACTACCTACCTATGCCTCTCATAATCTTATTTACCTCTATTAAGGCACTCTTTACAGACACAAAGGCACCGTAGTGTAGCGATTAGCATAATGCTTTACGGTGCCAGCGACCCGGGTTCAATTCTGGCCCCTGTCTGTAAGGAGTTTGTACGTTCGCCCTGTGTGTCTGCGTGGGTTTCCTCTGGGTGCTCCACATTCCAAAGACATACGGGTTAGGAAGTTGTGGGCGTGCTATGTTGGCGCCGGAAACGTGGCGACACTTGCGGGCTGCCCCCCAGAACACTCTGCGCAAAAAGATGCATTTCACTGTGTGTTTTGATGTACGTGTGACTAATTAAGATATCTTAACAATTTATATCTAGACATTACTCATTAATGCTCAAACACCCAAGGCTTGGTGAATCCCTGCCCAGCAGCACACTGGGTGAGGACACAAACTAATACCGCAGCCTCATGCACGCCTGGAGTCAGCTGTTTGAGACCATGGGGCAGTCAGCTGGAGTCCGATACCAGTTCACCTTCACAAACACAAGGAGGAGCAGAGTGTCAGCCTGGGCGTCGGGTCACATTCTCTCACACGTGGGCGGAACGAGCTAGGGCAGCGTCAGCTCTTGAATGGCCAAATGAACGGAAAACCCAGGGCCCCTGCCACCAGCTTTGTCCTTACCTGCTTGATATGGCAACTCCTTGAACTGATTGTTGACTTGGATCTTGCCGCTCATCGAGAAAACTATCTTCAGCTGTGAAGCACAATGTGGGTTGGTGAATGAATGCAGTTTTGAACGTCGGTTCAAGACAACAACATTTGCAGGGTACGGCACGCAATGAAGAAGGGCGATTGAATGCTTCAGTGTAGTACAGACTCCGGGATCGTTCTGGGCACTGGGGATGTGGTATTCAGACACAAGGAATTTTGTGGGCAGTCTGATCAAGTGGAGATTGTTGCTCTCATTGCACAATGAGGGAAAAGGAGTGATTCCCGAAACACTTGTTCTCCAGCTGAGAGAGGATGAACACATTTGGAGTATTGTGTCCGGTTCTGGTCGCCTCATTACAGGAAGGATGTGGAAGCTTTAGAGAGGGTGCAGAGGAGATTTACCAGGATGCTGCCTGGATTGGAGAGCATGTCTTATGAGGATAGGTTGAGCGAGCTGGGGCTTTTCTCTTTGGAGAGGAGGAGGATGAGAGGTGACTTGATAGAGGTGTACAAGAGGCACAGATCGAGTGGACAGTCAGAGACATTTTCCCAGGGCGACAATGGCTAACACGAGGGGGCATAATTTTAAGGTGATTGGAGGAAGATATAAGGTGGATGTCAGGGGTAAGGGAGTGGTGGGTGCGTGGAACGCACTGCCGGCAGAGGTTGTGGGGGCAGATACATTAGGGACATTTAAGAGAATGTTAGATAGACACATGAATGATGGAGAAATGGAGGGCCATGTGGGAGGGAAGGGTTAGATAGGATAAAATGTCGGCACAACATTGTGGGCTGAAGGGCCTGTACTGTGCTGTAGTGTTCTATGTAAGTGTGTACGGGGAGTGTCATCCTCACTAAAGAGGCAGGGTTGGCCCCAGCTTGCACCACCGTTCAACATCCTTACGGCGACACAGACGGAGACCATTTAGCCCATAACATCCCAGGCAGTGCTCCCATTGCCCTCGTTCTCCTCTCTCCTCCTTTCCCTGTGACTTCATCTCTCTTCCCATGCCTGCAAGCTCCTCCTTCTGCCTCGCACAGCGGCCACTTAACCCCCCGGCACGTTGCAGAGATGTGGGGGTGGGGGGGGGGTGCCAAACCAGGGCACCTGGGTAAACCCCATGCAGTCACAGAAAGGACGTGCGAACTCCACGTGGGCAGCACCCGGGGAGTGGGATCCAACCCGGGTCGTTGGCGCGGTGAGGCAGAGCGGTAAGATCTCGGCTGATCTGCCCTCAGCTTCCCACTCTCTGTGTTCCGGCACCCAACGTATTCTCCGCCGCTCCTCCGCAGCTCTGGGGCCAGAGAATTCCAAAGATTCCCAACCCTCGGAGAGAAGAGTCCTCCACTTCTCCGCCTTGGACGCTGCCGGCTCCAGATTCCCCGACCAAGTGAACTACCCTGTCAGCACCTTCCCCGCCAAGCGCCCTGTCGGACTGTTCAATGACAGAGACATTGGCCACTGCTGCTCTAATGCTCCCATGTTGGGAAGTTGAGGGAAAGTTGACCGAGTTGTCAGAGATCTGCCCTGTGGCTCTAGGGCCCGCGCTCCTGATGGATGACGAAGCAGGATCTAGGGGCTGAGATAATCTATCTTTGTTCCTCTTTCTCATCTCCCCTTGTTCAGTAGCCCCATGGAACAGTGGGTTGGGGCCTCTGGTGGAGAGTAGCCCAGAGTAAACCGTGGATAATGGAACCAGCAAAAGGCCACAACCCACTTTGGCTAAAATGCACTTGATGTTCTTCAGGAAACTCCTGTTGGGCCCAGAAATTCTACTATGTATTGTGCTTGGAGGAGTTTTATCAAAAGCTCCTCCTGAATCATCGTGTTTTATCTACTGCATTCTGTGCTCCTCTACATTGGTGAGACCAAACGCAGACTAGGTGACCGTTTCACAGAACACCTGCGCTCTGTCCATGACCGTGACCTGCATCTCCCCGTTGCTGGTCACTTCAACTCCCCCTCCCACACTATCACTGATATGTCCGTCCTCAGCCTCCTCCACTGCCGGGAGAATTCCAAGCGCAAACTGGAGGAACAGCTCCTCATTTTCTGTGTTGGAACCTTGCAGCCTGACGGCATGAACATTGAATTCTGCCACTTTAGGTAATCCCCACCCCCTTCCCCACACCCCCACCCCCCCACCCCACCCCCACCGTGCTTCTTCCCTTTCCTAGCCTCTTTTTTTCTACCTTTTCTTACTTCTTTCTCCTTACCTTTGACCCATCCCCCGGTGGACCTGCTCTCCCCTCCTCCCCCGCACCTGCCCATCACTGTCTCTTACCTGCATCCACCTATCGCCACCCTGTGCCCACCCCACCTCCCCTCTTCTGTCCACCTATCACTGCTCTGCTTTTCCCTCCTATATATCGGGCTTCCCCCTTTTCCTATCTTCAGTTCTAAAGAAGGGTCCTGACCCGAAACGTTGACCGCCTGCTTTTCTCCACAGACGCTGCCTGGCCTGCTGAGTTCCTCCAGCACCGTTGTGTTTCTACACGGTAATGTAGCGGTTAGCGCGACGCTATTACAGCACCAGCAATCAGGGTTCGATTCCCGTCGCTGTCTGTAAGGAGTTTGTACGTTCTCCCGTGTCTGTGTGGGTTTCCTCCGGGTGCTCCGGTTTCCTCCCACATTGCAAAGACGTACGGGTAGGTTAATACGGGTTTAAAATGGGCGGCGTGGACTCGTTGGGCCGGAAGGGCCTGTTACCACGCTGTAAATAAAATAATAAAAAAAACGCCATCTCTCAATGGGAACAGGCGTTCTGTACACAGGCAACGTGCTTCCGCAAGTTTGTTCTGGATCCTCCAGCATACAATATGCGCGCGGATGGATGTCTGAGGACTCACAGTCCCATCAGGTCACAAGCAAGGACTGAGGGACGCTCACAGTATTCCTCCTCCTGAGGCTTGTGAGTGACGTTGCCCTCAGACACTGAGGCAGCTTTTAACTGGGAGGTTGCTGGAACATCAGTGCTCCTCCCGGAGTCCCACTTAGCTCAGGGACCCCCATCTTGCCTGAACCTCTGTCCTTGGCCTGTAGCCTCTCCTCACCTGAACCCCTCTGCGGCTGAACAGAGGTGTCTCCCTGCCTGGGTCACTCCTGTTCAACCTGTTCGCCGGGTGTCAAGTTCTCCTCCGGGTGGGCTCCTTCTCTAACCCCCGGTGGTCTCTCCCTCTGCCTGACCCTGCTGCCATTCCCCCACCCCAAACATCTCTGGGCCCTGACCTGCCCACTTGCGTGTCACGTCTCCTTACACTATACGAGGCTGTTCAGTCCATCAGAGCTACAACACCAACAGCCTGTCCTGGACAAATCACGTAGATTCCACGGCCAAGAAAGCTCACCAGCGCCTCTACTTCCTCAGGAGGCTAAAGAAATTCAGTTTGTCCCCTTTGACACTCACCAATTTTTATTGATGCACCATAGAAAGCATCCTATCTGGATGCATCACAGCTCGGTACAGCAACTGATCTGCCCAGGACCGCAAGAAACTGCAGAGAGTTGTGGACACAGCTCAGCCTGTCATGGACACCAGCCTCCCCTCCTTGGACTCTGTCTTTACCTCTCATTGTCTTGGTGAAGCAGCCAGCATAATCAAAGACCCCACCCACCCGGGACATTCTCTCTTCTCTCCTCTTCCATCGGGTAGAAGATACAGGAGCCTGAGGGCACGTACCACCAGGCTCAAGGACAGCTTCTACCCCACTGTGATGAGACTATTGAACGGTTTCCTTTTATGATGAAATGGACTCTGACCTCACGATCTACCTTGTTGTGACCTTACACCTTATTGCACTGCACTTTCTCTGTAGCTGTGACACTTTACTCTGTACTGTTATTGTTTTTACCTGTACTACCTCAATGCACTCTGTACTAACCCAATGTAACTGCACTGTGTAATGAATTGACCTGTACGAACTGTATGCAAGACAAGCTTTTCACTGTACCTCAGTACAAGTGACAATAATAAACCGATACCAATACCAATACCAAACCAATAGCAATCCTATTTCCCCACTGATTTTCTTGGATGTCTATTCTTCCCATGTCCCCAATACCATCAGCTGCCTACATTGGGGGTAACTCACAGCATCTAATTAACGCACCAACCCACATGCACCCGGGGAATACCCACCCCCCACCGCCCCACCCATCACCTCTCCCCCACTCCTAACTTCCTCTCATTCCTGTATAATGGTGAGGAAGCTCTGCAGCCAAAGCTGCTCGGTGCCTTGGCCCTTGCATATGGCGGACGAGTGCAGGCTGGGAGCCCCTGATGAGGGACGGCTTCTCGCCCCGACAGACATGGGTTGAGATCCCAGCTCGCATTACCGACACGGAGAGTCCGAGGACACGCGGACGGAAGATGTCGGGAGCTGGCCATCCGGTCCCCAAGCCTGCCCCACTCTTCGGTAACACCACCGCTGGCCTTTTGACCCAGCTCCACTCTCTGCACTGACCACATATCTGTGGATCTCTGCCTCGTACGGGCTCAGAACCTGAGCCTTCACAGCCCTCCTCCATGGAGAATTCCAAAGGTTCCCCACCCTCCAGTGTCGATGCACCATAGAAAGCATCCTATCTGGATGCATCACGGCTTGGTACGGCAACTGCTCTGCCCAGGACCGCAAGAAACAACAGAGAGTTGTGGACACAGCCCAGCGCATCACAGACACCAGCCTCCCCTCCTTGGACTCTGTCTTTACCTCTCGCTGCCTTGGAGAAGCAGCCAGCATAATCAAAGACCCCACCCGCCCAGGACATTCTCTCTTCTCTCCTCTCCCATCAGGTAGAAGGTACAGGAGCCTGAGGGCACAGACCACCAGGCTTAAGGACAGCTTCTACCCCACTGTGATAAGACCATTGAACAGTTCCCTTATACGATAAGATGGACTCTTGACCTCATGATCTACCTCGCCATGTCTTTGCACCTTATTGTCTGCCTGCACTGCACTTTCTCTGTAGCTGTGACACTTTACTCTGCATTCTGCATTGTTTTACCTTGTAGAACCTCAATGCACGGTGCAATAGAACCACAGAACCATAGAACAACACGGCACAATACAGGCCCTTCGGCTCACCATGTTGTGCTGCCCTTCAAACCACACCTAAGACTACCTAACCCCTTCCTCCCACATATCCCTCTAACTTAAATTCTTCCATATGCTTATCTAACAATCTCTTGAACTTGACCAACGTATCAGCCTCCACCACCACCCCAGGCAGCGCATTCCATGCACCAACCACTCTCTGGGTGAAAAACCTTGGTGATGTGAATTGATCTGTATAAAAGATCAAGTTTTTCACTGCAGCTTGGTACAAGTGACAATAATAAACCAATTCTAATTCTATGCCTAGTTTCCTTAATCTCTCCTCAAAGGACAGAGCTGCCAGGAATCAGTCACTAGTAGGGAGAGCAGATCTGTACACAATGTTCCTGGTGCAGTCACAATATAATTCCAAGCTGTCCTTCTGTACTGCTGCACCCGTTAGCTTTCAGTGGGCCATGTACAAGGACACACTGTGAACACCCAACACTTTTCCCCACGGATGCTGCACGGCCTGCTGAGTTCCTCCAGCATCATCGTGTTCTTCTTCCAGATTCCAGTGTCTGCAGCCCTCTGTTTCTCCAGTATTACTGCTCCACTGCAAAGCCTCTTCGAGGATGCCCACTCTGAGGAAGTTTTCTCCCTCTCTTCGACAGGAGCTCCGTGAGTCGCTCTCTCACTGCTCCCCCTCTGTGACCTCCTCTGCTCTCCAGCTCCTCCACTATGTGCTCTCTCAGACTCGGCTCCACAGTCATGTGACCCTCCTATATATCGGCCTTCCCCCTTTTCCCATCTTCAGTCCTGAAGAAGGGTCCTGACCCGAATCGTTGACCGCCTGCTTTTCTCCACAGATGCTGCCCGGCCTGCTGAGTCCCTCCAGCATCGTTGTGTTTTTCCAACACCTTTCAATCCCTCACCAATACTTGTGAAGGAAAAAGTCAAGTGCGAAGAGATCCCTTTGTTTCGCTACGATCGCAATTATTTCCAATCATTTTATCAATGCAAAGTCACGTCACTCCGTATCAGGATAGGGAGAAGGATGGAGAGCTCCAGGGAGACTGCAGGCTGGCACTGCTGAGTGAAGGTTAGTACAGCTGGATGTGCTGCACTGAACTATATTGAAGTGAAACACAGGAGGTGTGCTCTCCATTTGGTCTGCCGTCTGGTGCAGAAGGTGTGTGCGCTCCATTTGGTCTGTGGTCCGGTGCAGAAGCCCACCCTGCCCTCCTGTTTACTTCTGAGACGTGGACTGCAAGACACCAGCAAAGATATCACCTACCTGTCCCTGCATAATCCTCCGGGATACCTGTAACGAACTCCAGCGTCCTCTATCAGAGCCACACCCCAACACGTACGTTCAAACAGACACTCTATCCCAAAAACCCTGTCGCTGGAAGAGATTCCCCCCGGGTGGACAGAGAAAAAAGTTCAAGGATGTGCTCAAAACCTCCTTGAGGAAATGAAGCATCCCAGCCGACCCCCCCGGGAAACTCTGGCCCTTGGCTGCTTAAGGTGGAGAAAAAGCCCTGGGGATGGTAGCGAGAGCCTTGAGGAAGCACACAGAGGCCCCTGTGTAATTACCCGGAGGTCACCACCTCACGAACTATCTGCTGCCTGTTCCCTTAAAGCCACCTCCTGCCCCGTCGGTGAAAGAGTCCGCAGCTCTCACACCAACCTTGTCAGCCACCTCAGAACCCCAGGACCAGAGTGGAAGCAAGCCATCCTCCATCCTGAGGCTCTGCCCAACGATAACATTGTTTGGTAATGGTACTGGTATTGGTTTATTATTGTCATTTGTACCGAGGGACAGTAAAAAACTTGTCTTGCACACCGACTGTACAGATCAATTGTGCATTGAGGCAGTACAGGGTAAAAACAATAACAGAATACAGAGTAAAGTGTCACAGCTACAGGGAAGTGCAGTTCAGGTAGACAATGAGGTGCAAGGTCATAACAAGGTAGATCGTGAGGTCAGAGTCCATCTCATCGTATAAGGGAACTGTTCAATAGTCTTATCACCATGGGATAGAAGCTGTCCTTGAGCCTGGTGGTACCTGTCCTCAGGCTCCTGTATCTTCTGCCTGATGGGAGGGGGGAGAAGAGAGAATGACCTGGGTGGGTGGGGTCTTTGGTTATGCTGGCTGCTTCACCAAGGCAGCAGGAGGTATAGACAGAGTCCATGGAGGGGAGGCTGGTTTCTGTGATGCGCTGGGTTGTGTCCACAACTCTCTGCAGTTTCTTGCGGTCCTGGGCACAACAGTTGCCGTACCAAGCCGTGGTGCATCCAGATAGGATGCTTTCTATGGTGCATAAATAAAAGTCAGTGAGTGTCAAAGGGGACATGCCTAATTTCTTTAGCCTCCTGAGGAAGTAGAGGCGCTGGTGAGCTTTCTTGGCCATGACATCTACGTGGTTGGACCAGGACAGGCTATTGGTGATGTTCACTCCTGGGAAGCTCTCATTTTGCATAGATAGTACTGGATGCTCGCACATACCAGCATCTCTCTGCCTTGGTTGGAAACACTGCCACTCTGTTTTAAAACACCTTCTTAGCATAGTGTGTTTTTGTTTAACTACACCCCAGACTTCCCTGCAGCTCTTACCTCGTGTGTTGCGTAGATGACACTTGACAAGCGGGTTTCTGTGTACGTGCTGCCACATTGCTCAAACGCTGCTTCTATGGTCCCGTGCCTGGGCATCTTAATGCTCTGCAAAACAGAACTCTGTGATTCGCCACCGGAGCCCATGCAAACTTCCCTCCCCATTATATTACATTTCTTCTCCTTAAACTGACCTTCATCTTATCCAAACCATTATATTATAAGATAAGGTCTCTTTATCAGTCACATGTACATCGAAACACACAGTGAAATGCATCTTTTGCGTAGAGTCAGAAGAGATTTTGCAGATGCTGGAATCTGGAGCAATGCACAAAAAGTGCTGGAGGAACTCAGCAGGTCAGGCAGCATCCATGGAGGGAAATAAACAGTCTACGTTTTGGGCCAAGACCCTTCGTCAGGACTGGAGAGGAAGAGGGCAGAAGCCGGAATAAGAAGGCGGGGGGAGGGGGAGGAGCACATGCAGGCAGGGGACAGGTGAGTCCAGGTGAGAGGTGAGTCCAGGTGAGAGGGGGATGGTAGGTAGGTGGGGGAGATGGGGGGGGGGGGGAAAGATGTAATAAGTTGAGAGGTGATGGGTAGAAGAGGCAAAGGGCTGAAGGAGAAGGAAGCCGGTAGGAGAGGGCAGTGGACCCTGGAATAAAGGATGGGGGAGGGGAGGAGAGGAGATGGGCAGGTCATCAAGGTGGGGGAAGGGAGCCACAGGAATAAGGGAAGACAAAGGCGTGGTGGGGGGGTGGGGGGGGGAAGAAGAACAAGGGGAGGGGTTGCAGGAAGTTAGAGAAATCGATGTTGAGGCCGTCGGGTTGGAGACTCCTAAGGTGGAAGATGAGGTGTTGTTCCTCCAACCTGCGTCTGGACTCAGCGCGGCAGTAGAGGAGGCTGTGGATAGACATGTCAGTGTGGGAGTGGGATGTGGAAGTGAAGTGAGTGGCCACCGGGAAGTCCCGGCTGTTGCAGTAGATGGAGCGAAGGTGCTCGACGAAGCGGTCACCAAAACTGCGTTGGGTATCCGCGTAGAGTGTTCTGGGGGGCAGCCCACAAGTGTCGCCACACTTCTGGCGCCAGTGTAGCACACCCACAACTTCCTAACCCCTACGTCTTTGGAATGTGGGAGGAAACCGGAGCACCCGGAGGAAACCCACGCAGACACGGGGAGAAGGTACAAACTCCTTACAGACAGTGGCCGGAATGGAACCCGGGTCGCTGGCGCTGTAATAGCGTCGCGCTAACTGCTACACTACGGTGTGTTCTAGAGAGAGCTAGGACATACAGACTTTAGCAACTGGCATCTGTGTGACAGAGGAAGAGGAAAGTGCAGAGTGCGATGGGGAGAACACCAAGGGACTGGAGGAGATCAGTAAATGCCAAATGCTGTGGACAATTTCCCTGGCGGATCACAAGCGGGTGCTCCTACTGCAGTGCCCACGGGACCCCCAACACCCAACCCTATCTCATCCCGGAGCCGATTACTCCCTGCACACACCATTTGGGTGCTCAGCACCAACAAGGGTGCGGGAGGGGGATCCCTCGTGCTGGGCTGGCAGTGTGTGGCTCTCGGCAGTACTGTTGCAACCACTGGCGTGATGCACGGCGACCGGCTGATGTGCTCCTGCAGGCTGTGGTGATATGTCTTCGAACACCACACAGAGGGCCCAACGGTGTGCTAACATGCTGCGGGGAGTATTTTCTGACCACACTACCCCTGTCCAATCCTTCGGTCCAGCTTCCCATGCCGAGAATTACGCGGGGAGAACCCACATTACATCACAGTCTAACCCCAGGCCTTCCACACCACCGGCAGCCAGGTCCCCCACCCCCCACCACTTGTATTTCCCTGACACTGAGTGCTTTTCATGTGCCCTCTGACTCTTGCTGCAGCTCCCATCCAGACCGAACCCCGCGTCCGAGTCCATGTGACTGGCCTCATCGACTCAGTTTCCAAGGACCTGGTCCAGACACCAACATGGGCAGCCACGAAGATGTCACTGGACCCAGGTGTCCCAGGTCTCTTGTTTCCCATCCTCTTCCATAGAGGCCGGATTGCAAGCATCCCACATATTAGCCTAAGCTCTGCCGAGAACACACCACCATCTCATCTCATTGATGTGCAACCTCCATGTGTGTGCACACAGTTCTATAGGGGTGACATTGAGAGTGTCCTGACCAGCTGCATCTCTGCCTGCACGGTAACTGTAACATCTCTGACCCTAAGACTTTGTAGAGAATTGCGAGCACAGCTGGAAAGATCATTGGAGCACCTCTTCCCTCCATCCTGGACACCTACAACACATGACACACATGCAAGGTCTGCAGAACCACAGATGACCCATCTCATCCCTCCCACGACCTATTTATCCCACTGCCGTCTGGCAAGCGGTACCGGAGCATCCAGGCCAGAACTACTAGACCGTACAACAGTCTTTTCCCCCAGGCTGTCAGGCTCCTGAATACCCTGGAGGCAGTTTCAGACAAATGCCGCGTCAAAAGCCCTGGTTTGCACAACGGTGTATAAGAACTTTGGCTGCTGAACATGTTTATACAATTAGTGCAACACACTGAGTTCTGTATTTTCTTTGTCCAACTCGGTTTTGCACTAACCCTGCACTAAATTTGTATTCTGTATATACTGTTTTTAGCATTATCTGTACTTGCACAATTTTTCTGTCTGTGTTTATTGTATGTCTTCTGTTTTACATATGTCCTCTGTTGTGTGAGTCTGGGGGAAATGACATTTCGTCCCTCCGTGTGTTCTTATAGCATGTGGGTGAATAACAATAAAGTAACTTGAACTTGAACAATGCCCCACCTTCTGAAGTTACAGAGCAGGCGCTAATCATTCCCTGATCATTATTTCCAGCTGCAAGTCCCAGTTTCCCTGAGCTACTTAATCTGCCTAAGCTACTTGGACAAAGCAGAAGGAACCTGCACAGTCAAGCAAAGCATCTATAATCCATAGCTGTTTACAGGATTTTCCAGGTTGGTCAACAAGTGCATTAAAACGCACGGTACAAGTGAGGGAACTTGCCAGCTGAAATGCTTTCCTGAACTTGGTCAGGGAATGTAGGTGCCTTGATAAAGACACAGTGGGGGAGAAACCAAAGTCAAAGGTGTGCGCACCGCACAGGCACGGTAGCGTAGCAGCTAGCGTAACGCTTTACAGCGCTAGCAACCCGGGTTCAATTCCGGCCGCTGTCTGTAAGGAGTTTGTACGTTCTCCCCGTGTGTCTGTGTGAGTTTCCTCCGGGTGCTCCGGTTTCCTCCCATGTTCCAAAGACGTACAGGTTAGGAAGTTGAGGGCGTGCTACTCTGGTGCCAGAAGCGTGGCGACACTTGCGGGCTGCCCCCAGAACACTCTATGCAAAAGATGCATTTCACTGTGTGTTTCAATGTACGTATGACTAATAAAGAGGTCTTATCTTTTCCCCGTGTTGGGGAGTCAAGAACTAGGGGGCATGGGTTCAAAGTGAGAGGGGAGAGATTTAATAGGAGCCTGAGGGGCAACTTTTAAACCCAGAGGGTGGTGGGTATATGGAATGAGCTGCCAGAGGGTGGTTGAGGCAGGTACATTAACAATATTTAAAAGGTACTTGGGACAGGTACATGGATAGGAAAGGTTTAGAAGGACCTGGGCCAAACCTGGGCAAATGGGACAAGCTCAGATGAGAATCTTGGTCGGCATGGACCAGTTGGGCTGAAGGGCCCACTTCCCTGCTGTGTGACTCTTAGAACCATAGAACCATAGAACACTACAGCACAGAAAACAGGCCATTCAACCCTTCTAGTCTGTGCCAAAAAGTTATTCCACTAGTCCCACTTACCTGCACCCAGTCCATAACCCTCCAGACCTCTCCCGTCCATGTATCTATCCAATTTATTCTTAAAACTTAAGAGTGAGCCTGCATTTACCACATCAGATGGCAGCTCGTTCCACACTCCCACCACTCTCTGAGTGAAGAAGTTCCCCCCAGTGTTCCCCCTAAACCTTTCCCCCTTCACCCTAAAGCCATGTCCTCTCATACTTATCTCTCCTAATCTAGGTAGAAAGAGCCTACTGGCATTAACTCTGTCTATTCCCCTCATAATTTTGTAAACCTCCATCAAATCTCCCCTCATTCTTCTGCGCCCCAAGGAATAAAGTCCTCACCTGTTCAATCTTTCCCTGTATCTCAACTCCTGAAGACCCGGCAACATTCTAGTAAATCTCCTCTGCACTCTTTCAATCTTACTGACATCCTTCCTGTAGTTCGGCGACCAGAACTGCACACAATATTCTAAATTTGGTCTCACCAATGACTTATACAACCTCACCATAACATCCCAACTCCTGTACTCAATATTTTGATTTATGAATGCCAGGATGCCAAAAGCCTTCTTTACAACCCTGTCTACCTGCGACGCCACTTTCAGGGAATTATGTACCTGAACTCCCAGATCCCTTTGTTCCTCATCTTATGACTCAAAATCGGGCTGCAACTCCCAATTTGCAACACCGCTAGCGGTCCGAGCCTGCTGAGCACTGCACGGTGAATGTGTTCAGGCTAAAGCAACCAACCGGGTGTGAACGGCACCAGGGAATTCAACAGTGCACCATCTGGGGGGGGGTGGGGTGGGGTGGAGGGGAACAGCAATGTCACATTCAGGCTTGCAAATCCTGAAGAGTGCGCACTATACGGCCATGTGGGACTGCAACCCACTCCACAATCAGTCTTACACACCGCACTATATTTAAGTTCTTCACTTATCTGATATTGGTTTATTAGTCCAAGGGTGAATTCCTGACTTATCTTAAGATTGATATTAATATAGTCCTTACATTCAACCCCACCACATACAGTTCCTGCCTTTGTTCAAATGACAGCTGAAGGAGGAACTGTTGTACTTCCCACAGAGGGTGATCACTGGTGCTCACGCCAACCTAGACTTATCTAGGTTGTTGAAGGGTCGTATTCTGAGTGGAGGTCGGTGACCAGTGGTGTACCTCAGGGGTCTGTACTGGGACCCTTACTATTTGTGATTTTTATAAACGACCTGGATGAGGAAGTGGAGGGGTGGGTTAGTAAGTTTGCGGATGACACGAAGGTTGGAGGTGTTGTGGATCATTTGGAGGGCTGTCAGAGGTTACAGAGGGACATAGATAGGATGCAGAGTTGGGCTGAGAAGTGGCAGATGCAGTTCAACCCAGATAAGTGTGAAGTGGTTCATTTTGGTAGGTTAATTATGTTGGCGGAATATAGTATTAATGGTAGGACTCTTGGCAGTGTGGAGTATCAGAGGGATCTTGGGGTCCGAATCCATAGGACGCTCAAAGCGGCAGTGCAGGTTGACTCTGTGGTTAAGAAGGCATATGGTGTATTGTCCTTCATCAATCAGGGAATTGAATTTAGGAGCCGAGAAGTATTGTTGCAGCTATATAGGTCCCTGGTCAGACCCCACTTGGAGTATTGTGCTCATTTCTGGTCGCCTCACTACAGGAAAGATGTGGAAGCCATAGAGAGGGTGCAGAGGAGATTTACAAGGATGCTGCCTGGAATGTGGAGCGTGCCTTATGAAGGCAGGTTGAGGGAACTCGGCCTTTTCTCCTTGGAGCGACGGAGGATGAGGGGGGACCTGATAGAGGTGTATAAGATGATGAGAGGCATTGATAGGGTAGATAGTCAGAGGCTTTTCCCCAGGGCTGAATTGGTGGCCACAAGAGGACATAGGTTTAAGGTGCTGGGGAGTAGATATAGAGGAGATGTCAGGGGTAAGTTTTTTTACTCAGAGAGTGGTGAGTGTGTGGAATGGGCTGCCGGCAACGGTGGTGGAGGCTGATACGACAGGGTCTCTCAAGAGACTGCTAGATAGGTACATGGAGCTGAATAAAATAGAGGGCTATGGGTACGCCTAGTAATTTCTAGGGTAGGGACATGTTCGGCACAGCTTTGTGGGCCGAAGGGCCCGAATTGTGCTGTAATTGTTCTATGTTCTATCTCACTATCAAATGCTACTTGAGAAGGAACCTGGCTTCAGTTAGCTGATTACATACCCAGTCCCCACATGACGATTTGGAATAGTGACTGCTGTGTGCAATTTACCTTCCCTGCTGCACTTTCTACAGACAACTTTAGTTGCATCCAACCGATGTTTGACCTTAAGATGCTTCAGGTCTGCAGTCATCCTCCTCAAGCTGTTCAATGATTGGCTCTCAGTGTACTTATTTGCCACCTATTCCAGGTACCTGTACAATCACTGACTCCATCCCTCATCAGTGGACCACTGCTGCTTGTCAATGACACCAGGAACCACCATCTCCTTAAAGAAAGACCGTGTTTTATTCCTGAGCTGAATGTGGCCAGTCTTGATTTGAATGGGCCTGAAATGAGACGACCTACCCTCAATGTCCAAACCTCTGTCTGAAATAGTTCGTGGCTTGCCACAATTTACCAATTCATTAATTGTCCTTTCACACAGTTCATTCTCCAAACCTCTTCAATAATCATCAAGAATTCCAAACGCAAGGATGGCTTTGCTTCCTACTTTTCCCAGACTGCGACTCTGATTGGTACGACCGGGAATGCCCACAAATCTCAATGCCAAGGTCACAATATTAGATTAACAACATTTAGAAATTGCTCAGTTAATTGATCTGACCTGGATATGATTTTACATAATATCTTTGCTAAGTAAAGATTCTCACAAGAAGAAAAAAATTAAGAACATAGAACAGTACAGCACAGAACAGGCCCTTCAGCCCACAATGTTGTGCCGACAAAGCTATTCCTACCTCCAGAATGCTCATATCCCTCCATTTTCCTCGCATTCGTGTGCCCATCCAAGCCCTTCTTAAAAGCCCACAATGAATTTGCCTTCACCACCCTATCAGGCAACACATTCCAGGCATCCACCACTCTCTGAGGGAAAAAACATACATTGCACATCTGTTCTAAACATATCCCCTCTCACCTGAAATGGATGCCCTCCGGTATTGGATCACTCAATCATGGGACAAAGCTATTGCTTGTCCACCCTATCTATGCTCCTCATAATTTTATACACTTCCAACAGTGTTTGTGCTATCAGGAGAGACTGGACAAACTTGGGTTCTAAGGTCACTGAAAAGACTTTGTTTGCAATGGTGAGGACTTTTAAAATTCAGCAGTACTTCAAAGGTGATGAGAACTTACCCCGACAAGTAAATATTGACAATCCCCATGAAATCTGTATGTTCTTTCATCAAATGTGGTCACATATGAGCCTCCTTCGACGGAACAGATTCCGGGACATTGAATGTTGGAGCAGTCCCACTGTGCGCCAACACATACGCTGCATTAAGTGAAAGACAAAGCCATCAAAAATGTCCTTAAAAGTTTGAGAAAACTGGGTCCAATATCTTCTCAATGCTGACCATTGTTAAAACAATACAGATAAATCTATCAATGTTCAATCAAGGCTTTGCAAAGTTTGCAAAGTTTGTACTTCATTAACTTTGCAAAGTTTGTACTTTAGTTGAATTTTAAAATGTTGTTGAAAACTTATTTCGGAGGTTTGAATTCCTTTCTCGAAGAACAACCATTCTAGATATTCAGAAGCCATTTTTGAATACTTGGCCCATTTCTGGGATCAGTGTCATGTCTTTTCCTTGTGCTGTATAACAATTCACAAACTTTTACAATTCTATAAGACATTGGTGAGGCTGCACTTGGAGTATTGTGTGCAGTTTTGGTCACCATGTTATAGGAAAGATGTTATTAAACTAGAAAGAGTGCAGAAAAGGTTTACCAGGACATTGCCTGGATTTGGGGGCCTGAGTTACAAGGAGAGGTTACGCAGACTAGGAGATTGAGGGGTGACCTGATGGAGGTATATAAGACCATGAGGGGCATAGACAGGGTGAACGCACGTAGTCTTTTTCCCAGGGAGAGGGGTGCTAAAAACAAGAGGACATAGGTTTAAGATCAGAGGCGAGAGATTTAAAAGGGACACCATAGAACATAGAACACTCCAGCACAGTACAGGTCCTTCGGCCCACAGTGTTGTGCTGACATTTTATCCTGCTCTAAGATCTGTCTAACCCTTCCCTCCCACATAGCCCCCCATTTCTCTATCATTCACGTGTCTATCTAAGAGTCTCTTAAATGTCCCACCAGGGGCAGCTTCTTCACACAAAGGGTGGTGTGTATTTGGAATGAGCTGCCAGAAATAATGGTTGAGGCGGGCACATCAGCCATCGAGATGTCCACAGATAGGAAAGGTTTGGACCAAACATGGGCTATGGGCCAAACGTGGGCAGATGGGACTAGGTTGCTGGGCAACGCGGTCGACATGGACGAGTTGGGCCGAAGGGCCTGTTTCCGTGCTGTATGACTCCGTGACTCTAATTGGCATTGGAACTGATCCTTGGGGAAAATGATGACTGAATAAATACAACAGAAATTTCACAGCAGGAAATCAAATGGATCCAAGAGGAAGATTCCAATATATAGATTGATAGATGCAAGCAGATAATTAAAACAAATAATGTTAACAATGGCGGAGCTATGAGGTACACGATTAGTATAACATACATGGATTTTGTTTCCATAAATGTATTTTACAGACAAAAATTGGGATATATTTCAGAGCTTGGGGATCAAAAACATGCATTGTAACCAGGAGATTATTCAGTGATTTAAAGGCAAAACATTTAGAAAATATACACAGTGAAAGTATGGTTTACCAGGAAGAACATAATGAATCCTTTTTTTCTCCAGGAGCGTAAATCTTCCCATTTTGAATACAAGGGCACAGATGTCGAGGTATGCAGGTGTCTTTGGAGGTAATGTAATCAAGAACAGTCCCTGCCGCAAATTAAACACATTAATTATGGAGGGCTTCCCATTATGTTGTGAATTTCTGTAACTAGCTGTATTGTAATAATTTGAGTTAAGGTTTTTCAGGATTGGAATGTCCTGTACTTTGCTCCCTGTTCAATGAATCTCCTGTGTCAATGGAAACGTTAACTTAAAATTACTCTCATCATTCAGACTAATTGATGTTCCTAAACATCCAAGTGCAAGATCGTATCAAGGCAAATGGAATGCCGAACATAACTTTGCAGTATACCCAGGGAACAAAACAGAAAACTCCCTTTAATTTATTCCTGCCTCTGTTATAACGTGCATTCCAGATCAACAGAAGTGCAACGTTCAAACTTTGCCAGTCTTCACCTGGATCTGAACACCGGAATTCACTCACAGTCTCCCCGGAAACGAGGCTTAAATGCCAACTACATCCCCTGTCCCCACGGAGAGCTGTGACCTCAAACGTGTGTCCTGGACTGCTCTGCCCAGGGAGGTCGGTTTCAGCTCCCTGGCTTCTGGCCAGGATGCTGCCAATCTCCACCACGTCTCACGCGGTCCGAGACCACTGCTGCATCCGGGAGGGTCCACCTGCGAAGAGGAGACCTTGCCGGCTTTTCCTCCAGCCCACAGCTGGCAGAGCAGCCACTGGAATTGGAAGCTTCCCCACTCTGCAGGGACACAGAGGCAAACCCATCACACCTGATATTTCATCACAGCCATGAACTCAGCTACTGAATGGCCAAAACAAATCAGTTAGTGCCAATTAGGTAAAAAAAACTGGTTAAATTCTTCGAAGGTATTACTTTGTGACCTTGCACCTTATTGTCTACCTGCACTGCATTTCCTCTGTAGCTGTGACACTTTGTACTGTTTTTACCTGTACCACCTCAATGCACCCTGTACCACCTCAATGCACCCTGTACTCCTCAATGCACTCTGTACTCCCTCAATGCATTCTGTACTACCACAATGCACCCTGTACTCCTCAATGCACTCTGTACTCCCTCAATGCACTCTGTACTCCCTCAATGCACTCTGTACTACCACAATGCACTCTGTACTCCCTCAACGCACTTTGTACTACCACAATGCACTCTGTACTACCACAATGCACTCTGTACTCCCTCAGTGCACTCTGTACTACCACAATGCACTCTGTACTCCCTCAATGCACCCTGTACTACCACAATGCACCCTGTACTACCACAATGCACTCTGTACTACCACAATGCACCCTATACTCCTCAATGCACCCTGTACTCCCTCAATTAACTGCACTGTGTTATGAAATGAATTCTGGCCTCATTTTTGCCTGTTTTTCTGTGAGTCGATTCTTTTATCACTTCAGAGTCGATCGACCTGTTCATTCATTTGTCCAGGGAGATTTAAAATGAAATTACAATAAAATAAAAATAATCAGATATGATTTCACCTTCCTGTTCTCCCCTCTCCCATCAGGCAGAAGATACAGGAGCCTGAGGGCACAGACCACCAGGCTCAAGGACAGCTTCTGTCCCACTGTGATAAGACTATTGAACGGTTCCCTTATACGATGAGATGGGACTCTGACCTCACAATCTACCTTGTTGTGACCTTGCACCTTATTGCACTGCACTTTCTCTGTAGCTGTGACACTTTACTCTGTACTGTTATTGTTTTTACCTGTACTACATCAATGCACTCTGTACTAACTCAATGTAACTGCACTGTGTAATGAATTCATCTGTACGATCGGTATGCAAGGCAAGTTTTTCATTGTACCTCGGTACAAGTGACAAGAATAAACCAATACCAATACTTCAGTTGCCAGTAACTACATTCACAGTACCTACATCCCTCACACAGGAGGAAGCACTTCCTACGCACCATTTGGCTGCATGGACTGGTCGAAGGAAACAATCCCGGCCCCTCTCCCAGGATCACGGTAACATGAATTGCAGAAAGTAAGCTCACCTTCTGGGCAGAAGCAGCCAGGCTTGCAATAGCTGTCGCAGGTGAACTGTGGGTTTAAGCAAGTCGAGAGGCAGGGAGATCCACACTCCTGGTAAACCTGGTTCGCTGGGCAGTCTGCCAATGCTAAAATTAGAATTGTGTCAAAGTGTCAATCAATGTGATCGTGAAATGTTCTCCCCTTTAAGTTCTCCAACGAGATGTTTGCATTCCATCTAGTTCAAGGATTCACTGTTTTTGTCCAGTTTAATGATACCTGGGGATTGAGACGTCTGTGTCATGTCACATCTCATCAATTGGTGTATATAAAAATATTGTGCTGTCTACTCAAATCTGATTACACATAGATATTAACCATCACAACTCAACAATTCCATAACATCAATGAGTTTAAGTGGTAAAGCAGATGGGATCCAGCGATTCATAAATAGAGCAACAGAGAACAAGAGCAGGGAAGTGCTGTTGAACCTGTACAAAGTACTGGAGCACTTGTTTGAGCTGTCTCACCGACACACCGACTGTCCCCACTGTCTCACTGACACTCTGGACATGTCCCTACTTCACAACCAGAATAAGACTTCCCCACAACCTCTCCTTGGCCCTCTCCCTCAATAGACCCATGGCGGGAGGTGGGGTTAAGGGACAAACCCCTTGGTATTCACAGTAACAGTGCAAACTGGTCCCCTGGTGAGGACCAGATGTGTCTCTCAGTCTCTGTTGCCTGGTAGTTAGACCCATCTGTGCCTGTTTTTCTGTTGTGGGTATTTTGAAGTATCTGCATCCATTTCCTGTCGAAGTCTTGTTCTCGGGAAATCCTGCTGCCGCTCCCTGCACATTACCCAAGCACGGTACCATTCCCTTGGCACAGTCCGCTCACGTGATTGTGTCACTCATGTGTCTGAAACTGATTTCCTGATTAACAACTGAAATTTCGTATAAAAAGGCTTCTCCACTGACTGCCCAGCAAGGAACCAGTCATGCACCCTGGCCTATCGTCGATGAGTTGAGGTGTCCCCATGGTCACTGGTGAGTGGTCGAAGGTACGCGCCTGCGATCTGTGACAACCGAATGCTCAGGATGGAGTGGGTGTCTGGAAATCCCGTGGGGAGGGAAGAGGGACACGGGCGAGCTGGGAAAGAGGTTGAGTGAAGGGGGAGGGAGCAGAGAGGGATGCAGAGGCAGGGAGTAGGGTGATTGAGAGAGAGGCAGCAAGGGGAAAGGGGTGAGGGTGAGTCCCGTATTTTCCCTTCTCTCCGCAGCAGCCTTATGCATTGTTACTATGACTACCAAGGAGTGTGTCCTTTAAACCCCTCCCCACCCCCCCCCCCCATGAGTCCATGGAGGGAGAGGCCCAGGGTGACGTGGGGAGAGGGAAGGGCGTCTCAGGATTCCTTGTCTGTGTTCATTGTGGGTGGCTGGTCAGAGTACATCCGTGTGTACTCAAGGCGTGTGTGCTGGCTGTACATATCACTGAGTCATGTAGCACTAGAAACAGGCCATTCAGCCCATTGTGTCTATGCTGACCATCAAAGTCCCACCTACAGTAATTCCATTCACCAGCACTTGGTCTGTAGCCCTCCATGTCTTGGCAATTCAAGTGCTCCTCCAGTTGTTTCTTGAATACCCTGAGAGTCTCTGCCTCCCCAGTGGGGATACAGCGGGGACAGAAGGATGTGGAAGTGTTGGAAAGGGTGCAGAGGAGCTTTACCAGGATGCTGCCTGGTTTAGAGAGGATGGATTATGAGGAGAGACTAAGGGAGTGAGGGCTTTACTCTTTGGAGAGAAGGAAGATGAGGGGAGACATGATAGAGGTGTACAAAATATTAAGAGGAATAGATAGAGTAGACAGCCAGCGCCTCTTTCCCAGGGCACCAATGCTCAATACAAGAGGGCATGGCTTTAAAATAATGGGTGGGAAGTTCAAGGGAGATATCAGAGGAAGGTTTTTCTACCCAGAGAGGGGTTGGGGCATGGAATGCGCTGCCTGGGGCGGTGGTGGAGGCAGGTACATTGGTCAAATTCAGGAGATTGTTAGGTAAGCATATGAAGGAATTTAAGATAGAGGGATATGTGGGAGGAAGGGATTAGATAGTCTTAGGCGAGGTTTAAAGGTCGGCACAACATTGTGGGCCGAAGGGCCTGTATTGTGCTGTACTGTTCTATGTTCTATGTCCCCCACGCCCTCAGTCAATGGTACAGTGTTGAGTATATAGTTAATGGCAGGACACTAAGCAACATTGATACGCAAACGGATCTTGGGGTGCAGGTCCACAGCTCCCTCAAAGTAGCGACACAGGTAGAGAGTGTGGTAAGAAGGCTTGCTTGCCTTCATTGGTCGGGGCAGTGAGTATCAAAGTCAGGAAGTCATGTTACAGATGCATAAAACTCTGGTTAGGCCACATTTGGAGTATTGTATGCAGTTCTGTTCATCCCATTGCAGGAAGGATGTGGAGGCTTCGGAGAGGGTGCAGAAGAGGTTCATCAGGATGTTGCTTGGTTTAGAGGGTACTATCTATCAGGAGAGGTTGGACAAACTTAGATTGTTTATTTTGAAGTGTCGGAGGTTGAGGGACCACCTGATAGAAGTTTATAAATTTCAAGATAGATATCAAGATATATATTTATTAGTCATGTACATCGAAACAAACAGTGAAATGCGTCTTTTGCGTAGAGTGTTCTGGGGGCAGCCCACAAGTGTCGCCACGCTTCCAGCGCCAACATAGCACGCCCACAACTTCCTAACCCGTACGTCTTTGGAATGTGGGAGGAAACTGGAGCACCTGGAGGAAACCCACGCAGACACACGGGGAAAACGTACAAACTCCTTACGGACAGTGGTGGGAATTGAACCCGGGTCGCTGACGCTGTAATAGCGTCACACTGACAGCTACACAACCGTGCCTGCCCTTGAGCAGTATAGATAGGGTGGATAATCAGTCTTTTTCTCAGGGTGGAAATGTCAACTACTAGAGGACATAAGGTGGGAGGGGGAAAGTTTAAAGGATATGTGTGGGGCAAGTTTTTTTTAAACAGAGAGTGGTGGGTGCCTGGAACGGGCTGCCAGGGGTGGTGGTGGAGGCAGATACGATAGAGGCATTTCAGAGGCATTTAGACAGACAATGAACAGGCAGGGAATGGACGGGGATGGCTCATGTGCAGGCAGATGGGATTCGTTTAAGTTGGCATCATGGTCGGCACAGATCTGGCTGCACTTCAGCCCGAAACTGCTGATCTATGGTCACCCAGTGCGGTGTGGGGTGGGTTGTGTGGGGGATCTCCTGGTGGGTCTTCTGCTGGGCCTGCCCAAGCCGGTCATCCGCGGGTCCAGGTGGTGGGCGGCCGAGGGTTTTGGCCGGTCCGCCTGCCTCTCCCTCTCTCCTGGGCCTACGTCCGCGCGCAGGTGTCCTTGGGGAGGGAGCAGGCAGTCTCCGCGGGCACTCTGGTTGAGTTCGGCACTCGGTGGGCCCCTCAGGGGATCGTGTGTGTCGTGGATGGTGAGAATGTGATTCTTCTCTGAAGTGTTGCGTGTGCGTTTGGCAGGTGTTAGTTAGTGTTACTTTGCTGTAGTTATGTAGATGCTCAGTTCGTTTTCTTCTCTTTCTGTATTACTTGTAGTGTAGTGACACTGGTTGTCCTTTTGTACTGCTTTTAAAGTGTTTATATTTTAAAAAAATGGTCAGCACACAGATGATGGGCCCAAGGTCCTGATCCTGTGTTGTACTGTTCCGTGTTCTATGTTCCATACATAAATGGTCGCTGTTCGAAGCCAGGACCTCTGTTTTTGTTTACAACATGGAGGAAAAATACCAAAACCCTTTTTTAACAAAGTAAATGTGACCAATCCGACTAATTTAAGGGGTCCTAATGCTGCACCCCTCTTCACAGGCTGCACAACCCAACCCTTCCTTTTTGTAAATATAAACGTTTATTAACTAAAAGCACTACAAAAGGACAACCAGTGTCAATACACTACAACTAATACAGAAGAGAAGAAAACAAACTCAGCAGCTACAGAACTACAGCAAAATAACGCAAGCTAAACGCACATGCAACACTTCAGAAAAGAATCGCATTCTCACCGTCCACGACACACGCAATCCCCTGAGGGGCCCGCCAAGCGCGGAACTCAACCAGGGTGCCCACGGATACCGCCTGCTCCCTCTCCAAGGACACCCACATGGCGGACCTAAGCCTGGAAAATGGGCAGGCAGGCGGACCGGCTGGAACTCTCAGCTGCCCGCCGCCGGGACCCGTGGGTGGCCGGCTTGGCCAGGCTCAGCAGAAGACCCACCAGGAGATCCCCCGCGCGACCCTCCCCGCACCGAACTGGGTGACCGTAGATCAGCAGCGCGGGGCTGAAGTGCAGCCAGAACTTGAGCAGCAGCCTCTTCAGATAGGCGGAGAGGGGCTGCAGCCTCTCGCACTCCATGTACCCGTGGTACACCATCTACAACCCAACCCTTCCTACGCCATGGCAGAGAATCCCCAGTGCCGAACTCCTGCTGGGAACACTCGGCCCAGCTACCAGCGGGTGTTTGCTGGGAGAGGGGGGGATTGTGACTGCGAGGGGGAGCAGGTCGGTTCACACAGAGGGCGTGAGGGGGAAGGCAGAGGAGGTGAGGTCACACGTAGTGCAGAGCCTCCGAAATCACCTCGTTCACAGCTGCTTCTGACCGTAACATCCGCACACTTGTTTTACCTACAGAGCGAATGGGCGAATTAAAGGCAGATGTTTAATCATTGGCTGCATAACTGAGGATTTGATTTTATTATATGTGGTCAAATTCCCCAAATAGTTCAATCCATGATCACTGTGCGGTGAAGCTATAATAATGGATGGAGAACCACACCAATGACTTATCACCATGCAGTGTGGAAGTGCCTGACCAATGAGTGTTGGCCTTCATTAATCGGGGTATTGAGTTCAAGAGCCGCGAGGTGATGTTGCAGCTCTATAGAACTCTGGTTAGACCACACTTGGAGTATTGTGTTCAGTTCTGGTCGCCTCATTATAAGAAGGATGTGGAAGCTTTAGAGAGGGTGCAGAGGAGATTTACCAGGATGCTGCCTGGATTGGAGAGCATGTCTTATGAGGACAGGTTGAGCGAGCTAGGGCTTTTCGCTTTGGAGGGGAGGAGGATGAGAGGTGACTTGATAGAGGTTTTCAAGATGATAAGAGGCATAGATCGAGTGGACAGGCAGAGACTTTTTTCCCAGGGTGACAATGGCTAACACGAGGAGACAAAATTTTAAGGTGATTGGAGGAAGGTATAAAGGGGATGTCAGGGGTAAGTTTTTTACAGAGAGTGGTGGGTGCGTGGAACACACTGCCGGCAGAGGTTGTGAGAGCAGATACATTAGGGACATTTAAGACACTCTTAAATGACTGATAGAGAAATGGAGGGCTATGTGGGAGGGAAGGGTTAGATAGAGCTTAGAGCAGGATAAAATGACGGTACAACATTGTGGGCCGAAGGGCCTGTACTGTGCTGTAATGTTCCATGTTCTATGTTTCTAATTATACAGGGTAATGTCCTTCAGTAGTTGGCGTGTTGAATACAAGAGCAGGGAGGTTCTGGTCCAACTTTATAAAAGTTTGGTTGACCTCAGCTGGAATACAGTGTGCGGTTCTGGTCACCACACCATAGGAGGGATGCGATAGCGCTGGAGAGGGTGCAGAGGGTCCCGGCTGCAGAAATAGCAGAGACGGAGTACCGTGTGTACATGGAGTGCGAGAGGTTGCAGCCCATCTCCGCCTATCTGAAGGGGCTGCTGCTCAAGTTCTGGCTGCACTTCAGCCCCGCGCTGCTGATCTACGGTCACCTGGTGCACCAGGGGGGCGGGGTGGGGGGGTGTGGTGGGTGGATGGGTGGGTCATTTGGGGGATCTCCTGGTGGGTCTTCTCCTGGGCCTGGCCTAGCCGGCCATCCGTGGGTCCAAGCGGCCGAGGGTTCCGGTCGGTCCGCCTGCCTGCCCCTCCCCCGGGCTTACGTCTGCACCCGGGTGTCCTTGGAGAGGGAGCAGGCGGTATCCATGGGCACACCCTGGGTGAAATCCACGATGGGCGGGCCCCTCAGGGGATCACGTGTGTCGTGGACGGTGTGAATGCGATTCACGTCTGAAACGCTGCGTGTGCATTTAGCAGTTGTTAGTTAGCATTATTGCTGTAGTTCTGTCATTTGCATTGTTTTTCTTCTACTCTCAGGCACGGTAGTGTAGCAGTTAACGCGACACTATTACAGCGCCAGTGACCCGGGTTCAATTCCCGCCGCTGTCTGTAAGGAGTTTGTATGTTCTCCCCATGTGTTTGCGTGGGTTTCCTCCGGGTGCTCCGGTTTCCTCCCACATTCCAAAGACGTACGGGTTAGGAAGTTGTGGGCATCTTATGTTGGCGCCGGAAACGTGGCGTCACTTGCGGGCTGCCCCCAGAACACTCTACACAAAAGATGCATTTCACTGTGTGTTTCGATGTACATGTGACTAATAAAGATATCTTATCATAGTATTTTGTCACTGTATGTCCTTTTATAGTGCTTTAACAATTAAACGTTTATATTAAAAAAAAAGACGGTGCAGAGGGGATTCACCGGACGTTGCCCGGGATGGAGTGCTTCAGACATAAGGAGGGACCTGAGAGGCCGCGATCGTCTCCCTGGAGCGGGGGGAGGTCTCGAGGGAACATGACTGAGGCGCGTAAAACAATGAGGGGTTTAGATAGGATGGGCTGCAGGTAACCTTTCCCGAGGCAGATAAAAAAAATCTAGAGGACACAGGGGGAATAGATTCAGAGGGAATCTGAGGGGGCATTCTTCACCCAGAGAGTGGCGAGTGCCTGGGAGCATGGCAGAAGCTGGGTCGCTTGATGGCGTTTCAGGAGCGTCCAGACGAGCACTTGAATTGCTTATGGACCAAGTGCTGGGTGCCGGGGTTAATATAGAAGGGCGGAAACGGCCCGCTACGGTTCTGGCGTTGGATGGATCGTACTTACGGCAAAACGTGCTGTTTCTCCAGTTAGCGACGGGCTGCAGTGCCCTGGAACACTGGCGGGAGAACTGAGAGAGTGTGGCGCATGCACAGTTCCTGTCCTTGTGCATCACGCACTGAGACAGGTCCTGCTGGCACTCCTTGATGTAATCCGTCCGATCTAACTCGCAGTGAGGAGCCACAATGTTCAGCAGATGCGTGCAGAAGACTTCCTGAAATCAGGCAGAGAGTTGTGAGTAGTTTCACCACTTTCATCCTTCCGGGATGTTGGATTTGACTGTTTAATGTACA
Organism: Pristis pectinata; assembly: GCF_009764475.1. Classification (NCBI taxonomy): domain Eukaryota; kingdom Metazoa; phylum Chordata; class Chondrichthyes; order Rhinopristiformes; family Pristidae; genus Pristis; species Pristis pectinata. The sequence goes on from NC_067418.1 coordinate 50,290,740, forward strand.
TATATATTTTCTTTTCAGGTAATTTTTGCATGTATAGTGTTTGATATACCTCCAGTGGCTGTACCAGGTATAACTGCTTCTTACCTGGTGTGTTCTTTCACCACGTGAATGAGTGTCTTTTCATTGGTTGATCTTTTCCATGGCATTTAACAAGTATTTTCAGATTGGACCATTGTTATCTAAGGAATGTCTCTTATCTCAGGTATAAAAGGAGTTGTTTTATGTTAAGAAGCTCTCTTGCTTATCTTGCTTTCTCTTGCTGTCTTGCTTGCCTCTGTCTCTCTTACATATTTTGCTCTCTCTTGCTTATCTTGCTCTCTCTTTGCTTATCTTGCTCTCTTGCTTCCCTCTCTCTCTCTTACATATTTTGCTCTCTCTTGCTTATCTTGCTCTCTCTTTGCTTATCTCGCTCTCTTGCTTGCCTCTCTCTCTCTTGCTCCTGAGCTTCCTGCCCTTCTTCCTCTTTTTTTAAGTTGCCAGGTGCCTGTGATTGTTTCCTTTTGTTCCCTCAACTCTGAACAAAACGACCATGGAACAACAAGAATTTATGCCTCGTTCCCGACTCCGAAAAGAACCTGGGATCCCAACCCCAGAATCCCGCCGGGACCATGAAGTAACCCAGAGTTTAACCCAGCAAAAGAGACAATGTAAGGAGCGCTGTCCTGAATACATTTGGAGACAGTTAACAAACCCAGATCTTCACCGTGTGGTGGGTAGGAGACCTGGCAAGTCACGTGAGCTCAGGAGTGGGCCTTATTTCAATAGTGCAGGTGAACCGCTGTGGTCTGGGGAGCTGCTGCAGATAGCTCTTCCAGTGGAACTTTGGTTGCTCACTGCAGGAAGCTCGGGAGGAGTTCTCCCGCTCCCCTTGGCTGGACATCTTTTTTTAGAGATGTCATTCTTCGCTCTCTTTCCAACCGGGGCTTCCCACCCCTCCGACTGTGGTCCAGAGAGCTCACACTCGTATCTCTGCCATTTCCCCTACCTCTGCGCTCACCCCCACCCTTCCCAGACCCACCAGGGACAGGGTCCCCCTTGTCCTCACATTTCATCCCACCAACCCACAGATCCAACACATCATTCTCCGCCCTTGGACCCGTCCCCCCAGTGGATCTGCTCTCCCCTCCTCCCCCACACCTGCCCATCACTGTCTCTTACCTGCATCTACCTACGACCACCCTGTGCCCACCCCGCCTCCCCTCTTCTGTCCACCTATCACTGCTCTGCTTTTCCCTCCTATATATCGGGCTTCCCCCTTTTCCTATCTTCGGTTCTGAAGAAGGGTCCTGAGCCGAAACATTGACCGCCTGCTTTTCTCTGTGGATGCTGCCCGGCCTGCTGAGTTCCTCCAGCATCATCGTGTTTTGCATCTTTTTTAAATATTGGATCTCATTAGTGGTGGTTGGGTCCCGGGACACCTACATAATGAGGTAGAGAGCTGTCTCGGCAGTGGTAATACCACTTCCCCACCCAGACACTGCTGAAACCTTCAATTGTGCTCTGGTTTCCCCAGTTGGACCATTGTGTTTGCAAGTTTGCAGATGATACCACTCTAGTGGGTCATATCTCAAATGAGTCGGAGTACAGGAAGGAGATAGAGAGCTCAGTGACATGGTGTCATGACAACAACCTTTCTCTCAATGTCAGCAACACAAAAGAGCTGGTCACTGACTTCAGGAAAGTGGGTGGTGTACATGAACCGGTCTACATCAATGGTGCTGAGGTCGAGAGGGTTGAGAGCTTCAAGTTTCTTGGAGTGAACATCACCACTAGCCTATCCTGGTCCAATCATGTAGATGCCATGGGCAAGAAAGCTCACCAGCACATCTACTTCCTCAGGAGGCTAAAGAAATTCGGTTTGTCACCTTTGACACTCACCAACTTTTATCGATGCACCACACTAAACATCCTATCTGGATGCATCACAGCTCGGTACGGCAACTGCTCTGCCCGGGACCCCAAGAAACTGCAGAGAGTTGTGGACACAGCTCAGCGCGTCACGGACACCAGCCTCCCCTCCTTGGACTCTTGTCTATACCTCTCGCTGTCTTGGTGAAGCAGCCGGCATCATCAAAGACCCCACCCACCCAGGTCATTCTCTCTTTTCTCCTCTCCCATCAGGCAGAAGATACAGGAGCCTGAGGGCACGTACCACCAGGCTCAAGGACAGCTTCTATCCCACGGTGATAAGACTATTGAACGGTTCCCTTATACGATGTGATGGACTCTGACCTCACGATCTACCTTGTTGTGACCTTGCACCTTATTGTCTACCTGCAATGCACTTCCCTGTAGCTGTGACACTTTACTCTGTATTCTGTTATTGTTTTTACCCTGTACTGCCTCAATGCACTGTGTAATGAATTGACCTGTATGATTGGTATGCAAGACAAGTTTTTCACTGTACCTCGGTACAAGTTACAATAATAAACCAATACCAATGCCAATGTCTCATGGCTGATCTCCTGTCCTGGACTCTGCAGGAGCCCACACCCTAACTGATCCACCTTGTGCATCACCACCCCTCAGCAGCACACTGACGTAAAAACGTCAGGGCAATCTCACCATGGCTTCTCCTCACTCTCCGTGATCCCCCTCCAGCGCATCCCCCCCCTCCCCAAGTCTGGCCTCCTGCACCTTCAGTTGTCGAAACTCTGGAAAAACCTTGGGTCATCATCAACGACCTCACCCAACCCCATCTCCCTCCCTCTCTCTCCTCCTGTCGGTCACCCACTGTGAAAGCTTTTGGAACCTGCCCCAACATTATCCTTCAATTCACTACCACTTCTGTTTCAGGAGCCCCCTGCTTGAAGGAGCTCTGCTTCTCTCTCCGACTCTGACGAGAGGTCATCAACCTGAGGCTTTAACCCTGTTTCCCTCCCTGCAGATGCCACCTGAACTGGTGCTCAGTTTCATCTGATAGTGCACGTACTTCATGCCAAAGGTGCTATATAAATGCGGGGTTGTTGCTGGTTGCCCAATGTAGCCCACTTTCTGAAAAGCACAGAGACCTTAGCCCTAGGCTGCTAATTAAGATCTAAGATATCTTTATTAGTCACATGTACATCGAAGCACATCTTTTGCGTAGTGTTCTGGGGGCAGCCCGCAAGTGTCGCCACGCTTCTGGTGCCAACATAGCACACCCACAACTTCCTAACCCGTACATCTTTTGGAATGTGGGAGGAAACCAGAGCACCCGGAGGAAACCCACACAGACATGGGGAGGACTCCTTACAGACAGTGGCCGGATTTGAACCCAGGTCGCTGACACTGTAAAACGTTACGCTAACCACTACACTACTGTGCCTGCCCCGTACTACCTTAGTTCAAGGAATTAAATTGGTAAATTGGTTTATTGTCACATGTACTGAGGTACAGTGAAAAACTTTGGTTTGCATGCAATCCATACAGATCATTTCGTTACAACAGTACATCGAGGTAGTACAAGGGAAAACAATAACAGAATGCAGAATAAAGCGTTACAGTTACAGAGAAAGTGCAGTGCAGGCAGAAAATAAGGTGCAAGGACCACGACGAGGTAGATTGTGAGGTCAAGAGTCCATCTTATCGTACTAGGGGACCCTTCAGTCGTCTTATAACAGGGGGGTAGAAGCTGTCCTTGAGTCTGGCGGTACGTGCTTTCAGGCTTGTATCTTCTGCCTGATGGGAGAAGGGTGAGAAGAGAGAATGTCCGGGGTGGTGGGGTCTTTGATTATGCCAGCTGCTTTACCGAGGTATAGTCACGAGTCCACGGAGGGGAGGCTGGTTTCTGTGATGTGCTGGGCCACATCCACAACTCTTGTGGTCACGGGCAGAGCAGTTGCCCTACCAAGCCACTTTAGGAACCTGCTTCAGAAGGTCAATACAGTTGGCCATTGGATCCTCTTCTGTGCTGTATGACACTAAGGCTCTACAGTGTGGGTTCTTTACACATATGTTTGGCACATGGTGCGGTCTTTGGAAGTCAGCCATTTTTGTCGGCATCTTTCCTCCACAGATTTCTCCCTCACCACACACAATCACACCTCAATGAGGTCACACGGTGCTTTAAAATTGAGGGCTTCTTAAACAAAATGCAAAGGCGGGAATTTGGTCTGCTGGGTGAACAGATCTGAGACTGAGATTTAGTTAAACATTTATTATCTTAAATTGACCATTAAAACCATAAAAGCAACTACAAATGAGTAACAAGATAACTGCATTCAGCTTTGGTCGCCCTGCCACAGGAAAGATGCCGTGAAGCTGGAAAGAGTGCAGAAGAGATTTACGAGGATGCTGCTGGGACTCGAGGGACTGAGTTATGGAGAGAGGTTGAGCAGGTTGGGACTTTCTTCATTGGAGTGTAGGAGAATGAGGGGTGATCTTACAGAGGTGTATAAAATCATGAGGGGCATCGATGGGATGAATGGGCACTGGGTTGGGGAATCAAGAACTAAAGGGCATAGGTTTAAGGTGAGAGGGGAGAGATTTGATAGGAACTTGCAGGGGTAACCTTTCCACACAGAGTGTGGTCAGAATGTGGAATGAGCTGCCAGAGGAAGTGGCTGATAAGATAAGATAAGATAAGATAATAGAAGATAAGATAAGATCTCTTTACTAGTCACATGTACATTGAAACACACAGTGAAATGCACCTTTTTGCGTAGAGTGTTCTGGGGGCAGCCCGCAAGTGTCGCCACGCTTCCGCTGCCAACATAGCACGTCCACAACTTCCTAACCCGTACGTCTTTGGAATGTGGGAGGAAACCGGAGCACCCGGAGGAAACCCACGCAGACACGTGGGGAGAACATACAAACTCCTCACAGGCAGCGGCCCGAATCGAACCCGGGACGCTGGGGCTGTAATAGCGTCGCGCTAACCACCACGTGAACAACATTGAAAAGGTACTTGGGACGGGTACACGGACAGGAAAGGTTGAGAGGGATAAGGGCCAAACGCCGGCAAATGGGACGAGCTTAGATGGGAATCTTGGTCGGCATGGACTAGTTGGGCCGAAGGGCCTGTTTCCGTGCTGCATGACCCAGTTACTTCAGTTGCCATTAGCCCTGAGTGAACAACAGGGAACTGTGGCAACTCTTGCTGCTCTGGCTGGGGCTCAGATGTTGGATAAAGTGGACAGTTGCTTCAGGTGTACAGGGTGTAAGGTTGTGAGTTTGGTGCAGAAGGGCGGGTGGTACTCGCCTCCTTATTTTTTATATACAAACATTTATTCGCTAAAACCACCACTAAAGGACATCCAGTGTCAAAATACTACAACTAATGCAGAAAACAGAAAAAAAACTCTGCAAACTACAGAACTACAGCAATAACACTAACGCCCACTAAACGCACACGGAACACTTCAAAGAAGAATTGCGTTTTCACCGCCCATGACACACGCGATCCCCTGGGGGGGGCCCACCCATCACGAGATTCCCCCGGGGTGTGCCCGCGGATTCCGCCTGCTCCCTCTCCAAGGACACCCGGGCGCGGACGTAAGCCCGGGAGAGAGGGGCAGGCAGGTGGACCGGCAGCAACCCACGGCCGCCTGGACCCGCGGATGACCGGCTTGGCCAGGCCCAGGAGAAGACCCACCAGGACGTTCCCCGAGTGACCCGTCCCCACCTCCCTCCCTCCCAGCTGCACCGGATGACCGTAGATCAGCAGCGTACTCGCCTCCTTTATAGGTAATGGTCGAGCAGAGACAGAAGTCCGCAGTACTTCGGTGCTGATTACAAACTAGTACGTTCAGCATTTTCTTTTAAAAAACCGATTGAAGAATCAGGATTGTGAACCAGGAGGTTATTGAGCTTTAAAACCTTATTTATGCAGCACGGTAACAGGCCCAACGAGTCCGCGCCGCCTAATTTCACCCGTGTTACTAACCCATACGTCTTTGGAATGTGGGAGGAAACCTGGGGAGGGCGTACAAACTCCTTACAGGCAGTGGTGGGAATTGAACCCCGATCGCTGGCGCTGTAACAGCGTCACTGTGTGCGGCACAGTGGCATGACTGGTAGAGCTACTGCCTCACGGTTCCAGCGACCCGGGTTCAATCCTGACCTCAGGTGCTGTGTGCCCGCCGGGTTTCCTTCCGCATCCAAGGGTAGGTCAATTTGCCTTAAGGCAGGCACAGTAGTGTAGCGGTTAGCGTGACGCTATTACAGCACCAACGACCTGAGTTCAATTCCGGCCGCTGTCTGTGAGGAGTTTGTACATTCTCCCCGTGTCTGCGTGGGTTTCCTCCGGGTGCTCCGGTTTCCTCCCACATTCCAAAGACGTACGGGTTAGGAAGTTGTGGGCGTGCTATGTTGGTGCCAGAAGCGTGGCGACACTTGCGGGCTGCCCCCAGAACACTCCACACAAGAGATGCATTTCAGTGTGTTTTGATGTACATGAGACTAATAAACATACGGCAGTGAAGCGGTTAGCGCGATGCTATTACAGCGCCAGCGATTGGGGTTCGATTCCCGTCGCTGTCTGTAAGGAGTTTGTACGTTCTTCCCGTGTGTCTGAGTGGGTTTTCTCCGGGTGCTCCGGTTTCCTCCCAGATTGCAAAGACGTAGGGGTAGGTTAATTTGGGTTTAAAATGGGCAGTGAGGACTCATTGGGCCAGAAGGGCCTGTTACCGCGCTGTAAATAAAATTAAAAAAAAATCTTGTCTTGTATGTGCCCTCAGGCTCCTGTATCTTCTGCCTGATGGAAGAGGCGAGAAGAGAGAATGACCCAGGTTGGTGGGGTCTTTGATTATGCCGGCTGCTTCACCAAGGCAGCGAGAGGCAAAAAAAAGGAATAGGGAGGTAGGGTTCATGGGTTCATGGACTGTTCGGAAATCTGATGGCGGAGGGGAAGAAGCTGTTCCTGAATCGCTGAGAGTGGGTAAGGCTGATGAATGTACACTGAACTACAATACTGTAGCCATGAGGGAAACCTATACCAGAGAAGGGCAGGACTGGCAGCTCAACGCTCCAGGGTTCAGATTTTTCAGATGCGACACAGGGTGGGTGGGGGGGTGGTGGTGTTCCATTACTGATCAGGGAGAATGTCACTGCGGCATTTGAAGAGGACATCCTGGTAGGCTCATCCACTGAGGCAGTATGTGTAGAACTTGGGAATAGGAAAGTGTTCCTGAGTGTCAAAGGGGATGTGCCAAATTTCTTTAGCCTCCTGAGAAAGTAGAGGCGCTGGTGAGATTTCTTGGCCATGGCGTCTACGTGGTTGGACCAGGACAGGCTATCCTCTTGCTGCCTTGGTGAAGCAGCCAGCGTAATCAAAGACCCCACCCACCCGGGTCACTCTCTCTTCTCCCCTCTCCCATCAGGCAGAAGATACAGGAGCCTGAGGGCACATACCAGCAGGCTCAAGGACAGCTTCTATCCCACGGTAATAAGACTATTGAACGGTTCCCTTAGACGATGAGATGGACTCTGACCTCACGATCTACCTTGTTGTGACCTTGCACTTTATTGTCTAGCTGCAAAGCACTTTCTCTGTAGCTGTGACACTTTACTCTGTATTCTGTTATTGTTTTTACCCTGTGCTACCTCAGTGCACTCTGTACTAGCTCAATGCACTGTGTAATGAATTGACCTGTACGATCGGTTTGCAAGACAAGTTTTTCACTGTACCTCAGTGCAAGTGACAATAATAAACCAATACCAATACCAATACCAACAGGGATAATCCAGGAAATTATAGGCTGGCGAGCCTTGAATCAGTGGTAGGGAATTTACTGAAGATTCTTAGGGACAGGACAAGTTGGCCAAACTGGGGCTATTTTCTCTGGAGTATCGGAGGCTGAGGGGAGACCTGACAGATGTTTATAAAATTATAAGAGGCAGAGATAGGACAGAGTAGGCAGTCAGAAACTGTTTCCCAGGATGAAAATGTCTAACACTAGAGGGCATGGGGTTATGGCGAGAGGGGGATGGTTTAAAGGAACTTTGTGAGACAAGTTTTATTTTACAGAGAGTGTAGGTGCCGGGGAGGAGGCAGAAGCAGATATAATAGCTATGATTAAGAGGAATTTAGACAAGTGGGTGAACAGGCGGGAAATGGAGGGATATGGACCGTGCGCAGGTAGATGGGGGTAAGTGCATTTATTCAGTACTTCCATACTTTTTCGAATCTTTTCAATAACCTTTGAATACAGAGGAGTGGAGCTACCGACATGATAATATTTTTTTTTAACTGAAGGAATATCAGTCCAGTTTTTTTTGAAGTATTTGGTTTGCTTTTGTTTATTTTTTTTGATTGGGTGTTCTCCTCTCATATAATTAAATCTCTTTTCAATTTTCTTTTTTTTGTATCATGCTCACTTAGCAAGAGAGCGGGAGGTCCAGATTATATACTTTACTCCTTGTGAGTATATATATTAACTGTTATTGTAATCCCGATCTCTCTGCACCATGTGTATAATCATTAATGTTATTGTATATTAATTTGAATTAACTTGAAATTCAATAAAAAGATTGAAAAGAAAAGAAAAGATGGGGGTAAATTAGATTGGCATCACGGTTGGCACAGACCTGGCGGGCCGAAGGGCCTGTCGCTGTACAGGAAGTCCCCGACTTACGAACGCCCGACTTACGATTGCCCGTACATAGGAACCGACCTTCGTGGTCTTAACGACCTTCGGTTCGTAAGCGGGCCCGGCCCCCGATCCTACCACGGCGGCGGTACGTCTCCTTTGGCCCAAACCCGGGCCAAGTGCGCACGTGTGGCCGGGGCCATGTGCGGCCGCGATCGCCGGGCCGAGTGTGCATGCGCGGACACTGTTCCGAGTTACGTACAAAATCGGGTTATGAACAGTCTCAGAAACGGAACTCGTTCGTAACTCGGGGTCTTCCTGTATTTTACTGTTCCATGATCCATTTATTGTGGTCAACAAGGCCAGTAACAGCAGGAAATGTCAGCACTCTGTGCTGAGTGGACCTTCGGAGCCTGGGGATTTAGACTCGAGCTGTTGGCATGTGGGTGCAGGGACGGGTTAGATTGTGGAGATGGCCGCGTGCCTGAAGGGGTGTCCAGGAAAAGGGGATTCTCCCTCATGGGTGAGTGAACCAGCCCCAGGGTGGGTTCTTCTTGAACAGGTTGGGAACTGGGACCTCGGGAGATAGGATAACGGCCAGGCCGCGTTGTTCCAAAGCCAGTAAGTGGAGTCAGGAATGACACTTTGGGCAGTAACGAGGGTAACGCTGGTGACCAGGTTCAGACATGTTGCCCACAAGTACTTCCATACAACGGACTAAGAGGACTGAGCAGGTTAAGTGAACTCCAGGCCATGGATAACTGGGAGGGCAGTGCAGGACGTCACAGTTCCTTCTGGCTGTGAAGCGGTCGGTACTGGGAGCACAGGTATGTTGGTCTGCAGCAGGGAAGGGGATAGTTGGAGGGGGGAAGAGGGGCTTCTGCGACTCACCACATCCCAGGTGTGGAGAGGGACCCGATGAGCAACCTGCTGTTGTCTCATTGGGTCACAGATACCCGGGTCCTGACCTGCCGGTGCGGGGTTCAAGACAGGAGTTTTCTGTTCCGAGGGGAGTCTCTGACTGCACTGCACAGTCCGCAGGGTGTACATACACAGACCCGTTACTGTACTGCACAGTCTGTGGGGTGTACATACACAGGCCCGTTACTGTACTGTACAGTCCGCAGGGTGTACCATACACAGACCCGTTACTGTACTGCACAGTCTGCAGGGTGTACATACACAGACCTGTTGCTGTACTGTACGATCCACAGGGTGTACATACACAGACCCGTTACTATACTGTACAGTCCTCAGGGTGTACATACACAGACCCGTTACTGTATTGCACAGTCTGCAGTGTGTACATACACAGGCCCGTTACAGTACTGTACAGTCTGCAGGGTGTACATACACAGGCCCGTTACAGTACTGTACAGTCTGCAGGGTGTACATACACAGTCCCTTTACTGCATTGTACAGCCTGCAGGGTGTACGTACACAGACAGCTCTAAACACCCCACCCGTCTGGTCGGGCAGCGGTGCAGGGTAACACCGGTGCTAGCACCCGCTCGTCCACCACGGAGAGCAGCAACTCTCTCAGCCTGTGGGTGAGGCCTCTCTCCCTCTGCACCCCCTGCCACTGGTTCCCCTCTCCTCCTCCTCCTCCCCTCCCTGTGCTCCCACCACTGGTTCCCCCCCCCCCCCCCAATCGCCCTCTCCGCGCCCCTCTGCTCTGTGAGCCGATGGTATCCGTTGCCAGGGCTGAGGACCGTCTGAGCCACTGCTACAGCCAAGTCTCCAGGCTAATTCTCAGCCGCAAGTGGCCACACAAACTCTGTCCTCATCCCAACATTTTATAATGCTATCTGACAAGGCCCAACAGTTATAGTGCAGCAGTTAGCGTAATGCTATTACAGCGCCAGAGACCCGGGTTCAATTCCGGCCGCTGTTTGTAAGGAGTTTGTACGTTCTCCCCGTGTCTGCGTGGGTTTCCTCCGGGTGCTCCGGTTTCCACCCACATTCCAGAGACGTACGGGTTAGGAAGTTGTGGGCTTGCTATGTTGGTACCAGAAGCATGGCGACACTTGCGGGCTGCCCCCAGAACACTCTACGCAGAAGATGCATTTCACTGTGTTTTGATGTACATGTGACTGATAAAGAGATCTGTCTATCTATCTATCTAATACCAGTCCACTGATTCTGAATCTTATCCCCTCAATTACGTTTAAACTGCAGACTAGTCCATGGTTCATTTCTCTTCCCCGTTTCTACGCAATCCTGCATTTTACTTGTAACCAGTTTTTTGCACAAGCATTCATTTCCCTTCCTAAATGCACTCAAACACATTAACAATATTTTCAATGTATTGACCAGTGGTCCCAGAGATACCATGTGAAGGGTTTGTGGACTTACATAGATGAGATAGTCCACCATCAGGTACAAATGAGGCTCAGCACGACAATCTTCCGAAGGGTCATCTATCTGATAAGCCCTGATATACTGCTCGATATTCATGTGGTCACCTATGCAAGAGGAAGGTTTCTATTAGATACACTGTGAGTTCAAATGGGAACAACGGACTGCAGATGCTGGAATACCTGCATCTACCTATCGCCACCCTGTGCCCGCCCCGCCTCCCCTCTTCTGTCCACCTATCACTGCTCTGCTTTTCCCTCCTATATAGTGAGCTCCCCCTTTTCCTATCTTCAGTCCTGAAGGAGGGTCCTGACCCGAAACGTTGACCACCTGCCTTTCTCCACGGATGCAGCCTGGCCTGCTGAGTCCCTCCAGCATCACCGTGTTTTTCATTCGAATTCAAGCGGGAGTTGCTTCAGGCTACTGCCTTCTATTCAAACACAGGTCTTTATTGTGACACAGCCTTTCTCAGTCAGTGTCCCTACCCTTTGTCTGGCACCACTGCGAATGATTCACCCGTTCCGGATGAAAGGACCACCACAGAGAACTGAGCATGAAGACCCACCTGACCCACTGGTTGGGTGGGGAGGGGGTGCTGCACTGCTGGGGGAACCGTGTTAAACCAAGCACCAGTGTGCGCACTCAGCTAAATGTGAAATACCCATCGCACTGGTTCACATACCGGTGATCCCTGGTGCCCTTCCCGTGTGTATCCACTAATTAACACCCCAACTTAAGATGCACGGGGGGTCCACGGTGACTTGGCTGTTTGGATTCAGTATTGGCTTGCCCACAGAAGGCAGAGGGTGGTGGTCATAGAACATAGAACATTACAGCACAGTACAGGCCCTTCGGCCCACGATGTTGTGCCGACATTTTATCCTGCTCTGAGATCTATCTAACCCTTCCCTCCCACGTAGCCCCCCTTCTCTACCATTCATGTGGCTATCTAAGAGTCTCTTAAGTGTCCCTAATGTATCTGCCCCCACCACCTCCGCCGGCAGTGTGTTCCACGCACCCACCACTCTCTGTGTAAAAAATTTACCCCTGACATCCCCCTTATACCTTCCTCCAATCACCTTAAAATTTTCACCTGGGAAAAAGTCAATGGGACTTATTCTGGCTGGAGGTCGATGGGACTTATTCTGGCTGGAGGTCTGTGACCAGTGGTGTTCCTCAGGGATCTGTACTGGGACCTCTGCTGTGTATGATGTATATAGGTGACTTGGATGAAAATGTAGGTGGGTGGGTTAGTAAGTTTGCCAATGATACGAAGATCGGCGGTGTTGTGGATAGTGCAGAGGATTGCCAAAGGATACAGCGGGATATAGATCTGTTGCAGATTTGGGCGGAGAACTGGCAGATCGAGTTTAACCCGGCCAAATGTGAGGTGTTGCACCCGGGGAGATCAAATGTAAAGGGACAGTGCACTGTTAATGGCAGCAACCTGTGTTGATGTACAGAGGGATCTTCGGGTCCAAGTCCATAGCTCCCTGAAAGTGGCTACAGAGGTTGATAGAGCGGTAAAGAAGGCGTAAGGCATGCTTGCCTTTATTAGTTGAGGCACTGAGTTCAAGAGTCAGGAAGTTATGTTGCAGGTTTATAAAACTCTTGGTGACACTGCATCTGGAGTATTGCATTCAGTTCAAGTCGCCCCATTATAGGAAAGATGTGGAGGCTTTGGAGAGGATGCAGAAGAGGCTCACCAGGATGCTGCCTGGATTAGAGGGCAGGTGCTACAAGGAGGGGTTGAACAGGCTTGGGTTGTTTTCTCTGAAGCGGTGGAGGCTGAGGAGAGACCTGATAGAGGTTTAGAAGATTATGAGAGGCACAGATAGAGTAGACAGCCGGTATCTTTATCCCAGTGTCAAAATGTCCAATACTAGAAGGCATGTATTGCAGGCGAGAGGGGGTAAGTTCAAAGGAGACGTGCGGGGCAAGTTTTTTACACAGACAGTGGTGGGTGCCTGGAATGTGCTGCCAGGGGTGGGGGTGGAGGCAGATACAATAGAGGCGTTTAAGAGACTCTTAGATAGACACATGAATGTGCAGAGAATGGAGGGATATGAACGTTGAGTAGGCAGAAGAGATAGTTTAATTAGGCGTTTACTTACTACTTTAATTTGTTTGACACAAGATCATGGGCAGAAGGACCTGTTCTATGTTCTAACAAAGCAAATGTAAGAGAATGGATCACTTGCCTGTCTTCCTGCTGAGATGAATAGTATTGTGATTCCGGATAAAAGAGAGAGGTTTGGAATTCTATTTATATTTAATTCTTCATTGACTCGTACCAAGCAAAGATAATGTTGCAAGCACTCAGCAGCAGGGCGAATGGGGGGATGGATTCTCAAACCAAGGAACTGCTCCAATGTTGCCAGTTCACTCTATTTAAACCAAAGTGTGATTCTTACCTTTCAAATCAAATTCATAAAAATCAGGCAAACCGTTGAAATCTCCACACAGCCCACAGGTTTTGTTCTGATGTCGATCACCAAGTTCAACCTGTGAATTCAAAACAAATGAATTACACACTCCGATCCCAATAAACACTTCAGCCTTCAGGATTTAGAAGGTCTATAGATAAGATTTCTTTATTAGTCACATGTACATCGAAACACACAGTGAAATGCATCTTTTGTGTAGAGTGTTCTGTGGACAGCCCGCAAGTGTCGCCACGCTTCCGGTGCCAACATAGCATGCCCACAACTTCCTAACCTGTACGTCTTTGGAATGTGGAAGGAAACCGGAGCACCCGGAGGAAACCCACGCAGACACGGGGAGAACGTACAAACTCCTTACAGACAGTGGCAGGAATTGAACCCGGGTTGCTGGCGCTGTAATAGCGTTACGCGAGGGCCTGTAATAGCATTCTACCTGATCTAATGTTGCACCTGATCTTACGTTCTACCTGATCTAATGTTCTACCTGATCTAATGTTTTACCTGATCTAATGTTGTACCTGAGCTAATGTTCTACCTGATCTTACGTTCTATTTGATCTAATGTTCTTCCTGATCTAATGTTCTACCTGATCTAATGTTCTACCTGATCTAATGTCCTTCTTGATCTGATGTTCTTCCTGATCTAATGTTCTACCTGATCTAATGTTCTTATGATCTAATGTTTTACCTGATCTAATGATTTTCACTTTGGTTTTGTACAATAATAAACCAATTTTAATTTTACAAATGTTATGTTGCCACATTACCCACTTTTGGGGCATGGCTGAGCAGAACAAAATATTCAGACGACATCTGTTTGTTCCCCCTCCAATCTGGGTGATTAAATAATGAACAGTACTGAGATCAAAACTGCATGGTACGGTAGCATAGCAGTAAGCGTAACATTATTACAGTGCCAGCGACCCGGGTTCAATTCCTGCCACTGTCTGTAAGGAGTTTGTACGTTCTCCCCGTGTCTGTGTGGGTTTCCTCCGGGTGCTCCGGTTTCCTCCCACATTCCAAAGATGTACAGGTTAGGAAGTTGTGGGCGTGCTATATCAGCGCCGGAAGCGTGGCGACACTTGCGGGCTGCCCCCCAGAACACTCTACGCAAAAGATGCATTTCACTGTGTGTTTTGATGTACATGTGACTAATAAAGAAATGTTATCTTTTGTCTTATCTTGTCTTCTTATCTCATTTCATCTTGCCTTATTTTATCACTTATTACCTTATCTTATGTTATCTTATGTTATCTTATCTTATCGACACGTGATTGCTTCTCTGCCTCCCTAATTCAGGGAATCTGAACTATAAAAATCTATGCAACTCACTGCCTGTATCCAGATCCCTTTCGCTTCCTAATTTGTGCTGTTTCCGTGGGTCCTACAGTCCACAGGTTCCCCCCTCATGTATGAAGGTACAAGTTGTTCAACTTCCTGGGCATCACAGGCAAGTCGCTTCCGGCGCCAACATGGCACGCCCACAACTTCCTAACCTGTACGTTTTTGGAATGTGGGAGGAAACCGGAGCACCAGGAGGAAACCCACGCAGACACGGGGAGAACGTACAAACTCCTCACAGACAGTGGCTGGATTTGAACCTGGGTCACTGGCGCTGTAATAGCATTACGCTAACTGCTACACTACCGTGCCTGCACATAAACATTGTATTCTTTTAACCACCAACATTATGTTCCTCGAAATAGATGTTATTGAAAATTTAACTAAATGCTATCGAACGGTTCCCTTATACGATAAGATGGACACTTGACCTCACAATCTACCTTGTTGTGACCTTGCACCTTATTGTCTACCTGCACTGCACTTCCCTGTAGCTGTGACACTTTACTCTGTACTGTTATTGTTTTTACCTGTACTACCTCAATGCACCCTGTACTAACTCAATGTAATGAATTGTACGATCGGTATGTACGACAAGTTTTTCACTGGACCTTGGTACAAGTGACAATAATAAACCAATACCAATACTACATACCATTAGAAAGCACGCATTGTCCCAGGTAATAACAATATCAAGATCAGGCTGTTTGCACTTCAGACTGAATTCTTCTCCAGCAGAATCAATCTGAATTTGGTTTCCCCTGTAGGGCACTGTGACAGGCCTAGAACCAAGGAGAATTGTGAAACCATTCAAATAATGCAAGGAAAAGTTACAAGGAAACGACATCAGCATTATTTTTTTACTGAGAAGTTTTCCCGCAATTGTTTTAAAGTTATTTATATTTGCTTCAGTTTGGATTTCTGCAAGAGAAGGTTTTTCCTTCCGAAGTAACGCCGCTAATCTGGTGAATGTGTGCCAACTGTGCAGGCACACACAACGCTACTTCTCGTGGGTCTGAACGGATGAAGGGATGAGGCCTCAAGGAAAACAGCAAGTGCTGGAGACACTCAGCCGGTCAGGCAGCGTCTGCGGAGAGAGAAGCAATGAAGGCTCCGGATCGAAGACCTGAGAAAGAGAGAAAACGAGTTAGTCTAAGCAGCAGAGAAAGCTGGGGAAGGTCAGGATTAGGGTGAGATGGACATAGCCATTAAATGTTCAGTTATGTCTGATTAATGTGTTGCTAATGTGAAGTCTGGGGGATGTTGTATAGTCTGGCCTGGAATCAGGCTGTTGATACCATGCTGTTATTCTTGTTACAACACACATTCAGTTATGTCCAGGCAGATTCAGCAACTGTGTTTCCACAGGCGAAGTTCCACTCTGTGAAGAAATCTGTTTATTTTCCCCAAGTCAGAATGCGCAATATGAAATTTCAAATCTTAAGTTAAACGCAGGTCTCCTGCCAGTAGAGAACACGTACATTCAGGTACAACAATGGAGGCTAAAGTTTCCTCAGGAGGCTAAAAAAATTCAGTATGTCCCCTTTGACATTTATCAATGCACCATAGAAAGCATCCTATCTGGATGCATCATGGCTTGGTATGGCAACTGCTCTGCCCGGGACCACAAGAAACTGCAGAGAGTTGTGGACACAGCCCAGCGCGTCATGGAAACCAGCCTCCCCTCCTTGGACTCTGTCTTTACCTCTCGCTGCCTTGGTGAAGCAGCCAGCATAATCAAAGACCCCACCCACCCGGGACATTCTCTCTTCTCTCCTCTTCCATCGGGTTGAAGATACAGGAGCCTGAGGGCACGTACCACCAGGCTCAAGGACAGCTTCTATCCCATGGTGATAAGACTATTGAACGGTTCCCTTATACGTTGAGATGGACTCTGACCTCACGATCTACCTTGTTGTGACCTTACACCTTATTGCACTGCACTTTCTCTGTAGCTGTGACACTTTACTCTGTACTGTTATTGTTTTTACCTGTACTACCTCAATGCACTCTGTACTAACTCAATGTAACTGCACTGTGTAATGAATAGACCTGTACGAATGGTATGCAAGACAAGTTTTTCACTGGACCTCGGTACAAGTGACAATAATAAACCAATACCAATACCAATACCAATGGTTTCTGAGTGCCCAAATGGACCCTGCTGCATTACTGGACCTATGTGGAAGGAAGGATAATCCCAACTCAGCAGAGAATGATCTAGGGATTAGTTCCCAGTATTTTCAAGCCAACTCTTACAATTTTCCTCATAGTAAAACAATGCAAGAGATAGAACAATGGCATGAGAATCAATCAACAGCTCAGCCACCATGTCCCAATCAATTGCTTTATTAATCTCATTTAAAACCTACCCCTGTTCATTCACAATGATGTTTCCATTTTCAACTTTGACGACAGTACTGAAAACCTGGATAATGATTCTCAAGATATTCCCGTCAGTCCCTCTACGAAGCTGAACGTTGAAACCTCCGAGGCAGTCACTGGCAAAGATATAGTTGCATATTGTGCTGATGGTGAATATTTTACTATCGAAGGTCTGGAAGTGGTTTGTGCCCCAGGTATAGCAGGTTCCTTTCGTGGGAGCTGTGGAATAAGTAGTTCGTAAAGTTGTAAGAACCACTTTACTCTGGGTAAACAAGATTGCAACCTATCAAATACAACAGAACTTCAAATCGTGCCCAAAGCCCATATCGATTTTATGAGGTTATACTAGCTAGGTACTAAAATAATTTCCAACCAAGAGACTGTATGAATCTATAGGGATAACATGCAAGATAATTCAAGGGAAAGGTTATCCATTGGTCTCATCTGCTCTATACTGTTGACAACTTCTTCCATTCTGGGCAGTGAGGCAATGAATTGATTTGAGGCACCTCATGGTCTGTCAATAACAGGCCTCATGCCCTGCCATGGTGCTTGTGAGTATTGAAGGGGAGACAACAAGAGGTGCTTTACCCATACCATCTACTATATGTCAATAGTAGATGTTTTGATATGTCAAAATGTCAATAGTAGATGTGTTATTTTGTTCAGAACTGCATCATCAGGTTGTAGTGAAGGGTCCAGAGTAGGTGATTTTCTAAAATAATCTCCACAGCCAATCACCAATGACTGCTTATTATGCGTCTTGACTGCATTCAGATGGACCTTCATTAACGATGGGATTGGTCTGTCAGGACAGAACCAGCAGCTGAATGGTCTCTGCTGGAAAAGGTGATGATGATGCTATCAGTGCTCGGGGACGGTTCCACGTCAGCACTGGACCTCCAGGTGAATACAAACACCGGAAATGACGGACACCAGAATGTTGAAGGAATAGAATAGGGGATTGTAAAAGTGTTAGGCAGTCAGCATAGTTTTATCGAAGGGAAATTATACTTGACAAATTTATCAGAGTTCTTTGAGCAGGTAACAAGCAGTGCAGGTAAAGGCAAACCTGTGTCATTTGATGAGGTGCCAAATAAAAGGTTACTCTAAGGTTAAAAGGTTACTGTGGTATCCCACAGAACTCTTCTTGTCTCCTGTATCCAAAACAATTTAGATACAAATGTGGGGGATGTGATCAGTAAATCCGCAGACGGCTCGAAATTTGGTAGTTTTTCTTTAAATAGCGAGGGTAATCATGGATACAAGATGATATTGATTAGTTGGGGAGGTTGGCTGCACTGTACCAGATGGAATTTATTCCTGATAACCGTTAAGTGATTGCACTTTAGGAGGTCAGATACAGGTAGGACGTATATAATAAATGGTAGGAGCTAAGGCAGCATTGAGGAATGGAAGGAGGCTGGTGTACATTCAAGGCTCATTGAATGTGGCAGCACAAGTAGATAGAGTAGAAGAAGGCATACAGTATACTTGCCTTTGTTAGTCTATAAGAGCAGGGAGGTTATGGCACAACTTTCTGTCACAAACAACAGGGAATACAGGAGAGTATCCTGGAGAGGGTGCAGAGAGGATTTCACCAGGATGTTGCCTGGGATGGAGTGTTTCAATTATAAGGAGGAACTGGATAGGCTGGGTCTATTTTCCTTGGAGCAGAAGAGGCTGAGAGGGGATCTAAGGTAGGTGTACAGAATTATCAGGGTAGATGGTAAGAAACCTTTCCCTGGAGCAGAGGTATCTAAAACTACAAGCCAGAGGTTTAGGATAAGGGTAAGCAGTTTAGAGCTTTGCATGTGTGAGTTCCGTATAATTTATGTTAACTTAAGTTTATGTGAACTTGTGTTTGTCCCTGTCTTGTAATGTACTGTGCCACTGCTGCATTTTCATGGCACTTAAACCCTGTGTCATGTCTGGCAACAACACACTTGAAGCTGAGGATTTGAGGAAGAACTTTTTATCCAGAAGCCTGGAATGCACTGGCTGAGTGGATATTGGAGCAGGTAGTCTCACCACATTTGAGAAGGATCTCGATGAGTGCGTTAGTACGGCAAGGCTCCAGAACAAGTGCTGGCAAATAGCAGTGGTGTTGGTTGGCATGGACACGGTGGGCTGAAGGGCCTGTTTGTGGGTCTTTGGCTCAATGACTGTGAGAAAAACCCGAGAGCAGTGCAGCCAATTTTACTTACAGGATTGGTAACGGGATGTTAACTGGCTACTGTATGTTGCAGACTTTACAAAACACTGGTTGGGCTGCGCCTGGAGCACTGCGTGGGGTTCTGTTCACCACCCGATAGGAAGGATGTGGTTGTGCTGGAGAGGGTGCAGAGGAGGTTCACCAGGGTGTTGCCTGGATTGGAGGGCTTTAGTTATGGGGAGAGATTGGACAGGCCGGGCTGGTTTTCCCTGGAGTGAAGGAGGCCAAGGGGTGATCTGAGGAGCATTAAGGTAGGGTAGCTGGTCATAATTGGTATTGGTTTATTATTGTCACTTGTACCGAGGTACAGTGATAAACTTGTCTTGCATACCGATCATACAGATCAATTCATCACACAGTGCATTGAGGTAATACAGGGTGCATTGATGGAGTACAGAGTGCGTTGAGGTAGTACAGGGTAAAAACAATAACAGATAACAGAGTAAAGTGTAAAATCTTTTCCCCATGGTAGGAGTATCAAAGACAGGAGGGCATAGGTTTAAGCTGAGAGAAAGGAGCTTTAAAGGGGATCTGAGAGGTAAGCTCTTTCTTATACACAAAGCGATTGATATCTGGAATGTGCTGCCAGAGGAGGTTGTAGAATCAGGTACAATCACTGTTTTTAAGTGGCATTTAGATTATTTAATACGTAATGCATTTAATTAAGACACTGCACTTGCAATAGCTTTGTAAAATGTAAACAATGATTGCATTAATGTCAATACACCAGGGAACCACTGATTCTGATGCGCTGCTCGTTTAATACAGTTTTAAAAATGCGCAAGATTACTAGGCAAAAGTTGATGAGGTAAAATACTCACAGTAAAAATTGTGCTGATGTATCTTCTGTGGATCCGAATACATGTGGCTGTAGTCATGTAAGTAGCTGTCTAGATACATCAAAGGGAAAGTTAATGGCAGTAGAACATTGAGTCCAGGTATTCATATGAATTCTATAAATGTTCCAAGTTCATCTATCTCCATGTTAAAACAGGTTATCTGAAATGAATAGCCTTCTGCTTTTGTCAGGAAAGGTTAGAAGCTTAACTGTCTGTAAGATCAAACAAATTGAACTTGATATGTCCATCACCACCCTATGCCCACCCGCCTCCCCTCTTTTGTCCACCTATCAACTGCTCTGCTTTTCCCTCCTATATATCGGGCTTCCCCCTTTTCCTATCTTCAGTCCTGAAGAAGGGCCCTGACCCGAAATGTTGACCGCCTGCTTTTCTCCACGGATGCTGCCTGGCCTGTTGAGTGCCTCCAGCATTGTCATGTTTTTCATTTTGTCCAGACAGCGTTCATTCAGGATGCTCCGTTCCTATCTCTTGGTATCATTTCCCAGAAAACTAACAAGGTGGGAAGAGGCTTTGTGAAATGCCTTCTCATGGAATCATAGAGCAACACGGCACAGAAACAGGCCCTTCAGCCCACTGAATCCATGCCAACAGTCAATCACCCACTTACACTAACCCTACACTGACCCATTTTACTCTCCCCACATTCCCATCAACTCCCCCCAGGTTTAACCACCCACCCACATACTCGGGTCAATTTACAGTGGCCAATTTTTAGGGCAGGCACGGTAGCGTAGCAGTCAGTGTAACGCTGTTACAGCGCCAGTGACCCGGGTTCAATTCCCGCCGCTGTCTGTAAGGAGTTTGTATGTTCTCCCCATGTCTGCGTGGGTTTCCTCCGGGTGCTCCGGTTTCCTCCCACTTTTCAAAGACGTACGGGTTAGGAAGTTGTGGGCATGCTATGCTGGTGCCGGAAGTGTGGTGACACTTGCGGGCTGCCCCCCAGAACACTTGACACAAAAGATGTATTTCACTGTGTTTCAATGTACATGTGACTAATAAAGAAATCTTATCTCATCTCATCTCATCTCATCTCATCTCATCTCATCTCATCTCATCTCATCTCATCTCATCTCATCTCATCTCATCTCATCTCATCTCATCTCATCTCATCTCATCTTACCTCACCTCAGGGCCTGTGCCAGAATTGGGAGACCTGTCTCACAGACTAGTCAAACAGCAAGCCTGAAGCAGTCAAACTCATGAAACCGCACTTCACGGTCAATACCCCAGACACCAACATCTCGCCCCTGGGGACGTCCTTTCCCACTGGCAGACAGACCCAGCGGAGGCAGCACAGTGGTCTACAGTCGGGAGGGAGCTGCCCTGGGAGTCCTCAACGCTGACTCCCAATCCCATGCAACCCCACGGCATCACGGATGTAGCTGGGAAAGTGCCTATGGGAGAATATTTTGGAGATAGTGACTATAACTCCCAAGTTTCAAGGTAGTTATGGAAAGGGATAAAGATGGTCCCAACATTGGGAGAAGATTGATTTCAGTATCATAAGACAGAGCCTGGTGCAGTAAACTGGGAGCAGGTGCTTGCAGGAAGACTTGAGGAACACTTGGAAAAGCGGGATTAAACAAAGACAGCCAGCATGGCTTTGTTATGGGCAATTCCTTTCTGACCAACTTGATGGAATTTTTCGAAGAGTTAACATGATGTTTTGATGGAGTCTATATGGATTCCAGTAAGGCCTTTGACAAGGTTGCCCCTGGAAATCAAAGTTGGAGTGCATGGGATTCAAGGTAGTTGATAAATTGTATTCAAAACTGGCTTGGTAACAGGAGACAGGGGGCGATGGGGGAGGGCTGGTGGAGTGACTGGAAGCCTGTGACCAGTGTGGTGGTACCACAGCGATCAGTATGCACAGGCACGGCAGTGTAGCGGTTAGTGTGACGCTATTACAGCGCCAGCGACCCGGGTTCAATTCCGCCGCTGTCTGTAAGGAGTTTGTACGTTCTCCCTGTGTCTGCGTGGGTTTCCTCCGGGTGCTCCGGTTTCCTCCCACATTCCAAAGATGTACAGGTTAGGAAGTTGTGGGCGTGCTATGTCAGCGCCGGAAGCGCGGCGACACTTGCGGGCTGCCCCCAGAACACTCTACGCAAAAGATGCATTTCACTGTGTGTTTCGATGTACATATGATTAATAAAGAAATCTTATTTTACTGGATCCTTTACTATATTTTATACATTAAAAATTTGGATGTAAATTTAGGTTGTATGATCAGAAGACATGGAAATTGGAGACGTTAGTGAAGATGATAGTTGCAGGTACAGGATGATAAGTTACAGAGAGCAATGTCAGATGGAACTTAATCCTGATAAATGTGGAGTGATACATTTTGCGAGGATTAACTAGACGATGAATGGTGGGGCCCTGGGGAGTACTGTGGAACAGAGGGACCCTGGTGTACAAGTCCAAGGATCCCTGAAGTGGCAGTACAGGAAGAGAAGGTGGTGAAGAAGGTATATGAGATACTTTCCTTTATTAGTTGGGGCACAACTTTATAAAGCATTGGTTAGGCTACAGTGACGAGAGAGATTGAGGAAGGTAGAGCTGTGGATGTCATCTATGTGGACTTCAGTGAGGCATTTGACAAGGTCCCACATAATAGGTTAATCAAGAAAGTTCGGGTGCACAGGGTCAGTGGTGAATTAGCTGTGTGGATCCAGAACAGGCTTGCCCATAGGAGACAAGAGGGTGGTGGTTGAAAGACTTATTCGGGTTGGAGGCCTGTGAGTGGTGGTGTTCTGCAGGTATCTGTACTGGGACCTCTGCTGTTTGTGATGTACGTAAATGACCTGGAGGAGTATGTTGAATGGTGGGTTAGTAAGTTTGCAGACGATACCAAGATTGGTGGAACATAGAACATAGAACATTACAGCACAGTACAGGCCCTTTGGCCCACAATGTTGTGCTGACATTTTATCCTGCTCTAAGATCTATCTAACCCTTCCCTCCCACATAGCCCTCCATTTCTCTATCATTCATGTGTCTATCTAAGAGTCTCTTAAATGTCCCTAATGTATCTGTCCCTACAACCTCTGCCGGCAGTGCATTCCATGCACCCACCACTCTCTGTGTAAAAAATATACCCCTGACATCCCCCTGATACATTCCTCCAATCACATTAAAATGATGTCCCCTCGTATTAGCCATTATCGCCCTGGGAAAAAAGTCTCTGACTGTCCACTCGATCCATGCACCTTATCATCTTGTACACCTCTATCAAATCACCTCTCATCCTCCTCTCCAAAGAGAAAAGCCCTAGCTCACTCAACCTATCCTCATAAGGCATGCTCTCCAATTCAGGCAGCATCCTGGTAAATCTCCTCTGCACCCTCTCTAAAGCTTCCACATCCTTCTTATAATGAGGTGACCAGAACTGAACACAATACTCCAAGTGTGGTCTGACCAGAGTTCTATAGAGCTGCAACATCACCTTGTGGCTCTTGAACTCAGTACCTCGAATAATGAAGGCCAACACACTGTATGCCTTCTTATCAACCCTATCAACCTGCGCGGCAACCTTGAAGGATCTATGGACGTGGACCCCAAGATCCACCTGTTCCTCCACACTGCTTGGAGTTGTGAATAGTGTAGAAGACTGGCGACGGATACAGCGTGATATAGATCAGTTGCAGATGTGGGCAGAGAAATGGCAGATGGAGTTTAACCCCAATAAATGTGAGGTGTTTCACCTCGGTAGGACTAATGTCAAGAGGCAGTACACTCTTAAGGGCAAGACCCTTAACAGTGTTGAAGAGCAGAGAGACCTTGGGGTGCAAGTCCATGGCTCATAAAAAGTGGCTACACAGGTACATAGGGTGGTGAAGAAGGCTTATGGAATGCTTGCTTCATTAATCAAGGTATTGAGTACAGGAGTCAAGCAGTTATGATGCGTCTCTACAAAACTCTGGTTAGGCCGCATTTAGAGTATTGCGTGCAGTTCTGGTCACCTCACTATAGGAAGGATGTCGAGGCTTTAGAGAGGGTGCAGAGGAGGTTTACTAGGACGCTGCCTGAATTAGAGGAGAGGCTGGACAAACTTGGGCTCTTTTCTCTGGAGCGGCAGAGGCTGAGGGGTGATCTGTTGGAGGTGTATAAAATTATGAGGGGCGTAGATAGGGTGGACAAACAATATCTTTTTCCCATTATTGAGTGATCCAATACCAGAGGGCATGCATTTACAGTGAGAGGGGGTAGGTTCAGAAGAGACATGTGGGGTAAGTTTTTTACTGAGAGAGTGGTGGATGCCTGGAATGCGTTGCCTGATAGGGTGCTGGAGGCAAATTCATTGGGGGCTTTTAAGAGGGGCTTGGATGGGCACATGAATGAGAGGAAAATGGAGGGATATGGACATTCTGCAGGAAGGAGGGATTAGCTATGTCGGCACAACATTGTGGGCTGAAGGGCCTGTTCTGTGCTGTACTGTTCTATGTTCGATGTTCCACTGTGTGCAGTTCTGGTCACCACACTGCAGGAAGGAACTATTGAACGGGAGAAGGGGCAGAGATGATTCACCAGGACTGCGCCTGGGATGGAGCGTTCCAGTTTATCAGGGGAGACTGGAGATTGTTTTCCTTGGAGCAGAGGAGGCTGATGTGTTGGGGAGGGGGGTGGGTGGAGGCGGGAGGGGGAACCACCTGATAGAGGTGTACAGAATTATAAGAAGGTACAGATAGGGTAACTAGGTAGAAATTGTTCTCCATGGCAGAGGTACCTGAAACAAAAGGGAATAGAGAAAGAGGGTTAAGGAGGGATCCAAGGAAGAACCGTTTTCTCCCAGAGGGTCGATGGAATCTGAAGTATACTGTCTTAAATGTTGTGGGACGATCACAACGGGTACTTCCACAACATTTAAGCAGCTCTGGGCAGGCATTTGGATGGCCAAGGCATCGAAAGTTCCTAAGTACTGGTAAACGGGATGAGCGTGGATGGGTATGGTGCTTTGCATGGAGATGGTGGGGCTAAAAGGCCTATCTCTTGATGTCAGTGCTGATTGTCTGCCATCTGGTTGTGAGCTGTGAGGGACTGGTTTACAAGAGGCAAGGCACTCACTTGGGAAAAAGGCAACTCAAGTTGGGGCAGGCACGGTAGTGTAGCAGTTAGCGTGATGCTTTACAGCGCCAGTGACCGGGTTCAATTCCCGCCGCTGTCTGTGAGGAGTTTGTATGTTCTCCCCATGTCTGCGTGGGTTTCCTCCGGGTGCTCTGGTTTCCTCCCACATTCCAAAGACGTACGGGTTAGGAAGTTGTGGGTGTGTTATGTTGGCGCCGGAAGCGTGGCGACACTTGCGGGCTGCCCCCAGAACACTCTATGCAAAAGATGCATTTCACTGTGTGTTTTGATTTACATGTGACTAATAAAGAGACCTTATCTTATAAAAAAAAAGGAGAGTAGGGGACTATCTGACCGGTGGAGGGGGGGTGCGGTGGGGGGCAGGGGCGGTAGTTCTGGTGGAACTACGCAGGACGTTAGCCCTTAGTGGATGCACTGGACCTCTGCCCATTGACGGGAGCATGAGGCATCCCATAACACCATTTGGAACACGACGAATCTTTGGAGATTGATTTGAGGAACAGAGGCGAGGGATAGGGCATGCAAGCGTGGAACAGCCAGATAACGATGGCAGCTGGACCCCGCGCACAGGCCTTCCTTCGACGGCCGCAGAATCGAACACGGATCGGAATCATCCTTCCCCACTTGGATAAGATAAGAGAAGATGTGAAGTCTTTATCAGTCACATGTACATCGAAACACGCAGTGAAATGCATCGTTTGTGTAGAGTGTTCTGGGGGGCAGCCTGCAAGTGTCGCCGCGCTGCCGGTGCCAACATAGCACGCCCACAACTTCCTAACCCGTACGTCTTTGGAATGTGGGAGGAAACTGGAACACCCGGAGGAAACCCACGCAGACACACGGGGAGAACGTATAAACTCCTTACAGACAGCGGCCGGAATCGGACCCGGGTCGCTGGCGCTGTAAAGCGTTATGCTAACCGCTACACTACCGTGCCTGTCCCTACAGAAAGCTGAATGTTCCTTTAGTCTTCCCACATCTAGGGAGTGCATTGTACAATGGAACACAGTGGGCTACAAGTGCACAATCCATAATTTCCAGCACTTCAATGCTGTTTACGCCTAAAACATTCCAAGTGTGCAATTTCCCGTGAAGTCATGAAATCCACAACGGGTCGACCTGCAGCTTGCGGTTCTGCCGCCTGTTTCCCACCCAACCTGCAAACTCCACGGTTGAAGCAGTCAGGAGGGGTACCATGTGAACCTCAAAATGAGCCACCGGGCGAAGCTAAAAAACAGGAAGGCCAAAACGTTCGGGACATGACCTCCACCGTCCAATACCCTCTCCCGCGGGCCTCAGTACTACCAGTACTTCTTGATGTCACACTCGCTCAAGTGTTGCCAAGCAAAATTGTTCTGTCCTCAGCCTGGGGCTCAGTTGCCACCAACACATCTGGGCGGCACGGTAGCGTAGCGGTTAGCGCGATGCTATTACAGCGCCAGCGATCGGGGTTAGATTCCCGTCGCTGTCTGTAAGGAGTTTGTACGTTCTCCCCGTGTATCTGCGTAGGTTTCCTCCGGGTGCTCCGGTTTCCTCCCACATTCCAAAGACGTATGGGTAGGTTAATTTGGGGTTTAAAATGGGCGGTGTGGACTCGTTGGGCCGGAAGGGCCTGTTACCACGCTGTAAATAACATTTAAAAAAAAATGTTTAAAAAAAGGTAGATCGTGATGCCAAGAGTCCATCTCATCGTATAAGGGAACCATTCAATAAGTCGTATCACCGTGGGATAGAAGCTGTCCCTGAGCCTGGTGGTACATGCCTTCAGGCTCCTGTATCTTCTGCCCAATGGGAGAGGGGAGAAGAGAGAATGACCCGGGTGGGTGGGGTCTTTGATTATGCTGGCTGCTTCACCAAGGCAGTGAGAGAGATAGAGTCCATGGAGGGGAGACTGAGGGGAATCTTAGGGATAGGACTTATGAGCACTTGCGAAAATCATGGCCTAATTAAGAACAGTCAGCATGGCTTTGTGCGGGGCAGATCATGTCTTACTGAGCTGATTGAGTTTTTCGAGGAGGTGACGAGGGTGATCGATCAAGGTTGTCTGCATGGATTTTAGTAAGGCGTTTGACAAGGTCCCTCATGGGAGGCTCATGTGATATAAATGACTTGGATGAAAATGTAGAGGGGTGGGTTAGTAAGTTTGAGGACAACATAATGACTGGTAGAGTTGTAGACTTTAAAGGATACAGCAGAAAATAGCCCGGTTATAGATATGGGTGGAGAAGTGGCAGATGGAGTTTAATCCGAGTGAGGTTTTTCACTTTGGGAGGTCAAATGTAAGGGAAAAGTATACCGTTAGTGGTAGGACCCTTAACAGTGTTGATGTGCAGTGGGATCTTTGGGTCCAGGTCCATAACTCCCTTAAAGTGGCCACGCAAGTAGATAGGGTGGTAAGGAAGGTGTAAGGCAAGCTTGCCTTTATTGGTCAGGTCGTTGAGTCACATACAGCTATAGAAAACTTTGCTTAGGCTGCACTTGGAGTGCTGCTTGCAGTTCTGGTCGCCCCATTACAGGAAGGATGTGGAGGCTTTGGAGAGGGTGCAGAGGAGGTGTACCAGGATGTTGCCTGGATTAAGAGGGTACGAGCCATAAGGAGAGGTTGGACAAATAGGTTGTTTTCTCTGGAGCGTTGGAGGCTGAAGGGAGACCTGATAGAAGTTTACAAAATTATGAGAGGCAGAGAGATGGGTAGACAGTCAGTACCTTTCACCCAGGGTAGAAATGTCAACTACTAGAGGACACACATTTGAGGTGAGTGGGGGTAAGTTTAACGGAGAGGTGCGGGGGTAAGTTTAACGGAGAGTTGCAGGGCAAGTTTCTTTTTTACACAGAGGGTGGCGGGTGCCTGAATGGGCTGCCAAGGGAGGTGGTGAAAGCAGGTACAATAGTGGTGTTCGAGAGGCTGTTAGATAGACACATGACTATGCAGGGAGTGGAGGGATATGGATCACTTGCAGGCAGAAGAGATTTAGTTTAATTTGGCATTTTGTTCGAAGCACACATCGTGGGCTGAAGGGCCTGTTCCTGTACTGTTCTATGTTCTATGTTCTCTCCGTAGCCACATGGTGGAAATGTCTCAGGGCAGCTCCTGAGGGTCAATCAACTTTGGCTGCCCAATTTCTCTGAGGCTCCTTGATGTCACATTGGCTCAGGTGCTGATCAAGGGCAGTAACTTTCCCCTCCCCTCTGGGATTCTGCTCTTTGGACCAAGGCTGTGTTGCACTGGGTGGTCCTGGAGAAACTCAAACTGGCCATTGTTGGGCAGGTTATTGAAAACAAGGTAAGATATTTCTTCATCAGCCACATGTACATCGAAACACACGGCGAAATGCATCTTTTACATAGAGTGAAAAGTTGACGAGTCGTCGGCAGGATTAAAATTAAGAGCAACACACAAAATGTTGGAGGAACTCAGCGGGTCAGGCGGCATCTGTGGAGGGAAATGGACAGTCGACATTTTGGGTTGAGACTGAAGGAGGGGAGATGGCCGGTATAAAGAGGTGGAGGGGAGGGGTGGAGCAAGAGCTGGCGGGTGATAGGTGGATCCAGGTGAGGACGGGTGATGGGCAGATGGGGAGGGGAGGGGAGAGTGGGAACGGCACCAGAAGCTGGGAGGTGATAGGTGGAGGTGACAAAGGGCTGAAGACAATGGAATCTGATAGAAGAGGGAGCGAGGAATCAATGGAGGGAGGTGGGGAGGGGAGCCGGTGGGAGGGGTGTGTGTGTGGGCGACGGGCAGATGGAGAGGGTGGGGAAATACGGGGTGATGGGGGGGTTGCTGGGGTGGTGCCAAGGAACTGGGTAGATCAGAAAGGGGCGGGGGGGAGCAGCCAGCGGACGTTGGAGGATTCAATGTCCACGCCGTCGGGGTGCGGACATCCCAGGTGGAACGTGAGGTGCTGTTCCTCCAGTTCGCGTTTCGTCTCACCCTGGCAGTGGAGGGAGCCGACGACAGACTGGGCCTCCGTGCGGGAATGGGGAGGAGGAACGGCGGGCAACCGGGAGAACCAGACGGCCCTGGCGGTCGGAGCGGAGGTGCTCGGGCGAGGTGGTGGCCCAGTGTAGTGTGAAAGGTCATGGCTGTCACGTGACACCATTGAGCACATGGTCGAAAGCGACACCACTGTCAATCAGGGTCTGGCTCCACCCCACCCATTAGTGCCCACTTTTGACCTTTGGTTTCTGTACACACCTTTGTACCTGGCCATGACCTATTGGACCTTTTGAATCACCTGGGCTGGCTCCACCCAGCTCCCCAGCACTATAAAGAATGCCACATGTGCGTGGTTCTCTCTCTTTTGATTGCTGCAGGAATCGAAACCAAGCCGAAGGAGCCATTGGTAAGAGTATGAACTTCCACAGGGGTTAGGAGCGTCCTAAGTAGATTCCAGTCAGCATAGAGCCGATGCTTGCACTGAGTCGGGGTGTTCAGGCATTATATTGTTTTTTCCCTGATCGTTTGTAACCAGTTTGGTGTGTGTGTGTGTGTGTGTGTGTGTGTGCGCGCGCGTGTGTGTGCACGCGCACATCTCACCCCTCTTGAGATTTCCCCCATGTTTCACGATCACCTGTGTGCGTGTGCATCCATTCCCGTTCATTCAGTTCCCGCGTTTGTCTTTGTGAATAAATCACGTTTAAAACTCCAAAGACTGTGCCCAGAGTCCTTGGCCTTTGAGACCTCAAAGAACATTTATCTCACAACACCCAGCTCGCTAAAAAATTTGAGCGCTGCTCAGTGGCAGCATCAACATCTCCTGTCACCTGGGCTGATGATCAAGAATAGACCATCGCCTGCAATGCAGGATGGAGAAGTGGGATGGAATACCCTCCGTCCGCCTGGATTTGCGCAGAGCCAAGAACTTGCAAGAGTCTCAGCAGTATCTGGGACTCCACACAGCTTTAACACCTCTCCTCCACCGGGGCAGTCTGACTGCCAGGTACACTGCAAGTTACTGGCCCAGGGCTGCTTCAACAGCGTCTCCCAAACACACCACCTCTCCTACCAAGGAGGGCAAGGACAATACGGGATTGGGGTAGCACCCAGGGAGCCACACGAGTGGCATCGGTGCGGGGTTTTTTATATAAAAAGGTAACGCTAATGATCGATCCGTACACGAATGTAAAGGTTTGCACTGTTTTATTGTTGTATATAGTTTGTTTTTTTAATGATGAATAAAGTCAATTTTGGATTTTAAAAAAATTCAAGTTCATGGGAGCACCACCACCTGCAGGTTCCCTTCTGAGTCATGTGCCATCCTGACCTGGAGATACATCAACGCGCTCTCCGCTGTTTGGATTTAAACCCTGGAACTCCCTCCCCGGCAGCACAGCGGGGGGTGGGGGGGTGTG
This sequence comes from Pristis pectinata, assembly GCF_009764475.1. Lineage (NCBI taxonomy): Eukaryota > Metazoa > Chordata > Chondrichthyes > Rhinopristiformes > Pristidae > Pristis > Pristis pectinata. The sequence goes on from NC_067418.1 coordinate 50,321,289, forward strand.
AGGGGGGGCACACCTTCACCAGAAGGATTCAAGAGGGTGGCTCACCCTATCATCTCAATGGATGGGCAATAAATGCTGGTCTTGCCAGCAATGGCCAGGTTCTGAAGTATGAATCAAAATGGCATGCCAAGGGTCAGTCACTGCGGGATACAGTCTCTGGAGTTTTATTTGTTTAATTAATGTTTGTGGAAACATTTAAACAAAAAATGAGGGCTCCCTGCACCCGGTGAAGAGTGGCCGCCTAGACCTCACTCTGGATTCAGTGTTGTGGGCCGGAACAACAAGGGAGCTTGTAGTGTGAAAGGTTATGGCTGTCATGTGACACCATCGAGTACTGGTCTAAAGCGACGCCACTGTCAATCAAGGTCTGGCTCCACCCACTCATTAGCACACACTCTTGTCCATTGGTTCCCGTGCACACCTCTTGTACCTGGCCATGACCTATTGGACCTGTTGAATTACCTGGGCTAGCTCCACCCAGCTCTCCAGCACTGTAAAGAATGCCACATGTGCGTGGCTCTTCCTCTTTTGATTGCTGCAGGAATTGAAACCATGCCGAGGGACCACTGGTAAGAGTATGCACTTCCGCAGGGGTTTAGGAGCATCCTAAGTAGATTCCCGGTAGCGCAGAGCTGATGCTTGTCCAGCATCAGGGGGTTCAGGCACTGTATTGCGTTTTCCCTGTTCGCTTGTAACTAATTCATTTTGTGTGTGTGTGTGTGTGTGTGTGTGTGTGTGTGTTTGTGTGTGTGTGTGTGTGCGCGCGTGTGTGTGCGCATTTCACCCCCGTTACGACTCCACTCACGTTCCGCGATCACCCGTGTGCATGTGTGCGAATGTGCATCCGTTCCCATTCATTCTGTTCCCGCGTTTGTCTTTGTGAATAAATCCTTTTACAAACTCCAAAGACTGTGTCCAGAGTCCTCTACCTTTGAGACCCCAAGGAACCTTTTCCCACAACAGAGCCAGAATGACAAGCCTTCCTTCTCCAGGGTAGCTCGAGGATGTCTGCACCACCCAGTCTGCCCTCCTTCAGTCTGTCCAACACTATGCTCGGTCGGGACACCACTCCCGGGGAGACGTTCCCACATCCATTCTTTTAGGTGGAAACACCCAGTCGATTTGATGTCCAGCTACGATCAGCTCCATAAACGCAGCGTCCGGATGAACACAGGCAGTGCTGAGCCTGTCAACCCATTAACAGTGGGACACTGTTCACTGGTAACAGCGTGACAGTTCACACACGAACTTAACACCACAGCAACCAGTGCTTCTAAGGAGCAGAGTCAGTCCATGACACTCTGCTACCCGTTCTCCAGTGTCTCAGCATCAAATGCTGACCCCCAAAGTCCTGAAAACTTGCAGAGACACATCTGTTGGCTTCAAAGGTCAGCTACCTGTGCTGCTGCAGATCCCCCATTTCCTGCGGTTACAGTTCTCTCAATCCTCATTCTATTGTTGATGGTACAACTTATGATCTCAATGAACTGCTAAATAGATTTTCCCACTTGCCTGACTAAAACCATCTTAGAAATTTGACAAGCTTCATCAGATGGCCTCTTAACCTTCTCCACCTCCGCGCCTCTGCTTTGCTGTGAACAACAGAAGCCCTTCACCCCATTGAGTGTCACAGAATCATATCATCACGTCATGAGATTCAGTCACCCCAGGCAACGGGCGCTGATAGTTACAAAGAATGTTACTCACTGCTCGCTCCATATCCACTTCCTCCGTAGACGCCGTGTTGGTCTGAGGGGGAGAAAGAAAGGACATCTCATTGAATATGTGTGGAGCTGTGATCTGGGCATTTTCTTTATCCTTTGTTACAATAGGTGATCTTCCGCAACATTACACTCTGATTAGTCAAAGACTTGGGGATGTTGCAAACTTTGGTTTTAATGTTTTGCAAGGATATAATAAGTGAGTCCTAAAACACTAGAAAATATGAATTGTTTGCAAAATAATTTGTAAAGTTAAACTGACATAAAGGTGAATGCAAACCACATCATTGATTTTTTGGTGGATCGGCTGTGGAGACATATCGGATATCCTGGGCCCAGTACACAGATGCAATCACAAGGAAGGCACACCAGTGTCTTTACTTTTTAAGAAGGTGAAGGAGGTTCGGCTTGTCACCGAACACTCTTACAAACTTCTACAGATGTACTGTTGTAAGTATCCTGACTGGTTGCATCACGGTCCGGTGCAGCGGTGAGTCGAATGCGCAGGAACGTAACAGAGAGTAGTGGACTCAACCCAATACATCACAGGCACATCCCTCCCCACCATCGGGTGTATCTACAGGAGGCGCTGCCTCAAGAAGGCAACATCCATCATCAAAGATGCCCACCATCCGGGCCGTGCCATCTTCTCGCAGCTCCCATTGGGCAGGAGGTATAGAAGCCTGAAGTCCCACACCACCAGGTTCGGGAACAGCTGCTTCCCTTCAACCATTCGGTTCTTGAACCAACCGGCACAACCCTAATCACTACCTCGGTATAGCAACACTATGACCACCTTACGCTACAATGAATTTTTTTATTCTAATTGTGGTCTTTCTTGTATAATTTTGTATAACTTATGTTTTTCTTGCGAATGTTGTGTCTCCAATGCTATATGCCTGTGATGCTGCTGCAAGTAAGTTTTTCATTGCGCCTGTGCATCCGTGTACTTGTGCACGTGACAATAAACTCAACTTTGACTTCGATAAAACTCAATCAGAACTAAAGTTCAAACTAGACCAAGCAACGCAGAACACATGCACAACTGCACAATGACAGTAACAGCAAAACACTGTCAATCATTGGACCAGCACGAATGATCACTGAGAAAGAGCCACGGTCAACCATTGGACAAGCATTAAAGACCATCACCAGCACGAATGATCACCAACGCAGAGTCACTCACAATCACTGCAGCAGAGTTAACCACGAACAGCAAATGATCACATTTATGGGGACAGAGTATTTTATTTGAGAAAATTCAGTTAAACTTTATAAATTTATGGAACTGCAAGGGCTGGTGACATTCAAATGGAAGGGAATATTGGTGGCAATGAATTCATAAACCTATGGAGCAACGAGCTCCCCAAGCTGTGGTTGGAGGCAAGCATGTGGAGCCAAGCATGTGGGAGATTTAATGGAACAGTGAATGCCAGTGAAATAGCCACACTTGTGCCAGGTGTGGTGTTTTAATGAATACATAGAGTCATAGAGCAATACAGCAGGAATACAGGTCCTGCAGCCCAACCAGTCCATGCTGACCATGGTGCCCACCCAGTTAGTCCCACTTTCCTGCGTTTCCTTAGATATCCCTCTAAGCCTCACCCCTCCAAGTACCTATCCAAGTGCTTCTTAAATGATACTGTTTTACTTGCCTCACCCACTTCCTCTGGCAGCTCGTTCCATGTACTCACCACCCTCTGCGTGAAAATGTTGCCCCTCAGCTTCCTTTTAAATCTTTCCCCTCTCACCCTAAACCTATGCGCCCTAGTTTTGGACTCCCCTACACTGGGGAAAAGACTGTTACTGTCCACTTTATCGATGCCTCTCATAATTTTAAATATTTCTGTAAGGTCACCCCCTCATTCTCCTACATTCCAAGGAATAAAGACCCAGCCTGGCCAACCTCTCCCTGTAACTCAGGCCCTCTAGTGCTGGCAACATCCTCGTAGATCTTCTCTGCGCTCTTTCCAGTTTAACCACGTCTTTCCGATTACGGTGACCAACACTGCACACAGTGCTCCAAGTGCGGCCTCACCAATGACTTGTACAACTGCAACATGATGTTCCAACTCCTATACTCAGCGCCCTGCCTGATGAAGGTCAGCATTCTAAATGCCTTTTTCACCACCCTGTCTACCTGTGGCACTGCTTTCAATGAACTATGCTCTTGTACTCATAGCTCCCTCTGTTCCATTACACTCACTGGTGCCCGACCATTCATTGTATAAGTCCTACGCCGGTTTGACTTTCCAAAATGCATCACCTCACACTCAACTGTACAGAAATTCATTTGCCTCTCCTCGGCCCACTTCCCGAACTGATCAGGATCCCCCTGTAATCTACGATAACCTTCTTCACTATCAACAACACCTCCTAATTTTGTGTCATCTGCAAACTTACTGATCAAGCCTTGTGCATTCACATCCAAATCATTTATATAAATAACCAATAACAAGGGTCCTAAAACCAACCCCTGCAGCACACCACTAGTCACTGGCCTCCATTCCGAGAAACAGCCTTCAACAACCACCCTCTGCTTCCTGCGTCTGAGCCAATTTTGAATCCATCTAACTTGCTGTCCCTGGATTCCATGGGACCTAAGCTTCTAGACCAGCCTGCCATGTGGGACCTTGTCGAAGGCCTTGCTAAAGTCCAAATAGCCGACATCCACTGCCCTTCCCTCATCTACCTGTTTGGTTACCACTTCAAAAAACTCTAAAAGGTTCATCAAGCATGACCCTCCATGCACAAAGCCATTCTGACTCCTCCAAATCAGACTCTGTCTATCCAAGTGCTGGTAGGTCCTGTCCCTCAGAATCCCCTCCAGTAACTTCCCCACTTACTGACGTCAGCCTGTGGTTCCCTGGCTTGTCCTTGCTACCTTTCTTAAACAACAGAACAGGATTCAACCAGTAGCAGCAAAGTTAATAACACAACCAAGTATCGTCAAATCATTAAATTAATCCAGCAGTGGGTGTCAGTGCATCAGGTAATGGCAATGAGCTTACACATTAATGGAGCATGGTCACTGGATCAATAGTTTTGTGGAGCAGTGGGTGGCAGTGTATTAAAATGCAGCAGTGGGGAATTAGTATTTTAATGGTGCTTCGATAGTGGTAAATTACAGAATATTACAGCGCAATACAGGCCTATAATTAGTAGAACAATGCTATAAAATTTATAAATGAATGCCAGACAGTGCTTAAGGTGGGCTCTTGAAGTGGTGGGAATTGAATTAGCTCATAGAGCAGCAATTAGACAGGAATTGATAGACTCATAGAATAATGCAGAACAGAATATGTAAGTAAGTGGTATAACCAAACCTAAAACAGGAACACACATAACGAAAGACAAACCTGCCTTTGAATAAATGTTCCCTATGCCAGCATGCCATAAGAAGCTTTAAAATTAACTTTAAGAACTTAATTGTCTCTTTCTGTCTCTGGTCCTCTCATTGTCCACAAAAGTTCTCCCCGTGTGTCTGCGTGGGTTTCCTCCGGGTGCTCCGGTTTCCTCCCACGTTCCAAAAACGTACGGGTTAGGAAGTTGTGGGCGTGCTGTGTTGGCGCCGGCCCCCAGAACACTCTACGCAAAAGATGCATTTCACTGTGTGTTTCGATGTACACGTGACCAATAAATAAATATCTTATCTTATCTCAGCAACAGACCTGACTCACCTTTCACACCCTGACATGTCCCTTTGCTCGTTCACTAAGTATTGAAATCACTTGGGCAAAGCTGATCTCACCGTTTCAGAGCTATCACCCGTCAATCCTGTCTACTCTCTGGGCAACCGAAATCGACATTGTCTCACTTTTCCAGCTCTTAACACAGGGCCTTCAACCTAAAACTTTAAGCTCAGTTCCTCAGTCCTCATGACCTACCCTTTCGACTTGTGACCCTGGTCCTGGACACATCCAGCATCAGGAACACCCTTCCTGCATTTTATCTGTCCTAGGGTGTTAGAATTCTGTGGGTTTCTCTGAGTTCCCCTCTTGTTCTTTTCAGCCCCAGTGAATATAATCCTAATGGATCCAATCTCTCCAAGTATTAATATAGGACTAATGTAACTGGAGGCTTGATGGTCAGTATAGACTCTGTAGGTTGAAAGGCCTGTTCCCTTGCTGTAAGACGATGACCCTAAGTTGCTTCTACTCCCTGATATCCAATGTCTCAGCTGCTGGTAGAAACGGTGCTGAATGTGTTGCATCTGACAGAACTTGCGTGAAGCCTCCGTTGCCTGGCACAGTCTAAGGGGTAGGTATTGGTATTGGTGTTGGTTTATTATTGTCACTTGTACCGAGGTACAGTGAAAAACTTGTCTTTGCATACTGATCGTAAAGGTCAATTCATTGCACAGTGCAGTTACATTGAGTTAGTACTCTGTACTGTTATTGTTTTTACCTGTACTACCTCAATGCACTTTGTAAAGTGTCACAGCTACAGAGAAAGTGCAGTGCAATAAGGTGCAAGGTCACCACAAGGTAGATTGTGAGGTCAGAGTCCATCTCATCGTATAAGGGAACTGTTCAATAGTCTTATCACAGTGGGGTAGAAGCTGTCCTTGAGCCTGGTGGTATGTGTCCTCAGGCTCCTGTATCTTCTCCCTGATGGAAGAGGGGAGAAGAGAGAATGACTGGGAGACTGGGGTCTGCTGCTAGCTGCTTAACCAAGGCAGCGAGAGGTAAAGACAGAGTCCAAGGAGCGGAGGCTGGTGTCCGTGATGTGCTGGGCTGTGTCCACAACTCTCTACGGTTTCTTGCGGTCCCGGGCAGAGCAGTTGCCATACCGAGCCGTGATGCATCCGGATAGGATGCTTTCTATGGTGCATCAATAAAAGTTGGTGAGTGTCAAAGGGGACATACTGAACTTCGGTTATGTAGGACTGAGATGTAGAGAGGTTTCTTCTCCCAGAATTTGATGAACCTGTCGAATTCTGTGCTACTGAGAGCAGCTGAAGCCAAATCATCAAATACATTCACAAAGGCAGTAGATATTGTTCGTAGGGCTGGAGGGTGCAAGGGATGTGGAGAAAGTTGGAACAGGGCGCTGAATGTGGATGACTGGCCACCATCAGGTTGAATGATGGAACAGGCGTGAAGGGCTGAATGGCCCCCTCCTGGCCCTGCCTTCCATGCTTCTGTGTCCCACCGCATCTCCCGTCTCTGCTTCTCCGTAAACCCTGAACACAAGGCCCAGTCACATCGACTTCCCAAAACCAGCTCGATTTTATATACTTCATGTAAAAGCGCACAGCCGTCATCTCAGAACCAAAACCTAAACACTGCTCCTCTCACCACAGATGCTGCCTGACCTTCTGAATGTTTCATGCATTTTCTGTCTTTATTGCAGTCGCGATTCTACATTCACACCACCCACCTGTTGCATCATTGGCAGTAAAAATGATTTTAAAAGATCATTTGTCGAACAGAGTTAAATATAGAATTGGGGCACTAACTTACAGACTTTATTTAAAGAAACTGAACAAGGCAACAAGTCCACAGGGTGAGTAAGATCTCGCTGGCTGATAGACCCGAGTTGAGGAGAACTTTATAAACTCAGGATGGTATTGGTATTGGTTTATTATTGTCACTTGTACAGAGGTACAGTGAAAAACTTGTCTTACATCCTGATCGTACAGTGCGGTTACATTGAGTTAGTACAGAGTGCATTGATGTAGTACAGGTAAAAACAATAACAGTACAGAGTAAAGTGTCACAGCTACAGAGAAAGTGCAGTGCAATAAGGTGCAAGGTCACAACAAGGTAGGTCGTGAGGTCATAGTCCATCTCATCGTATAAGGGAACCGTTCGAGATGTGCGACTGACCTGAGTGAGGAACGGCAGGAAAGCAAGAAGGCCGGAGAAAACAATGGCCAGAGATCGAAGCCGGGACAGGAAAACACTGAAGAAATTGGGGACTCCAGGAATGTCAAGGCATTGAACCAAGGTGGTTAGATAGAAATGAGACCATCAAAGGTGAATGAAATGAAATGGCTGGACACAGTTAATGTGAGGGGGCTAACAAGATATCACATGGAAAAGTAGTACTGCAACAACCTCATCACAGAGCCCATCCTTAGCAATCTAGTCAAACAATGACACAGGATGTACAGACGTCTCCGACACAATAGAAATCTCCCTTGCCTGAATTAAACCAATGTTCCAAAGTAAAAACAAAACTACAGATGCCGGAAATCAGAAAAAAATAACAAGAAATGTTGGAAACACTCAGCGGGTGCAGACAGCTTCTGTAGAGAGGGAAACAGAATTAAGATCTCAGGACAATAGCCTTCCGTCAGAATGGACGGACCTGAAAGATTTATTTTGTTTCTCTCTCCACAGGTGCTACCTGACTGTTTTGAACCGATGACCGTTCCATCTGAATGCTTCTCAGTCCATCAGCAAGTCCCCTGCTCTGGCTAGATCTTCCTTGTCATTGCTGATGGGTGGATTTTGATCAAGAAAAGTTCCTGCACTTTCCGGCAGATCGCGTCCGAGTTAAAGATTCAGACGCTTGTTCTGCTAATTGTGGCCCACCGGTGAGGACAGCACTGCAGCATTTTGTGCTTAAACAGGGCAAATCACTTGAACTCAGAACTCAGTGACTGACTCTGATGATGCATCCAACCGATCAAATCAAATGATTGGGGATCTTAAGAGAAGAACGTAAAACAGTGACACCAACTCACCCACGCTGCTGATTAAGCTCCAGAGAGCCAGTGTAGTTAATAAGACAAGCATTGTGGATGGTCTCAGTGATCCCGAGGTTCCCTGTACTTTCAGGAGCTCGTGAGCAGTCACAGCATTGCTGCCCAGACACTACTGATAACCCTTGTCTGACCATTTATATCAAAGTAGCTGATGTTAAGGTCCCTCCTGAAACCAGAGACGAGAACAGCTGGGGGTTTGAGCGTGCCAAACAGGATCCAAGTTTGCATTCCAATAGCATTCACACAATGAACCCTGGTGAAAGGTCACTGTTAATATTATCCCACACAGCTTGTGTTGTCAGGTTCAGTGAGTTATTGAGATATTTGTACTTTAACTAACACTGTTCCCATCACACCCCACAGTACGGTGCTGATGCTTCACCACTTTTATTGTGTGATCGCTCGAGAGACCGGACTTTAAACGCTGCTTTCCTAATGAAATTCGAATATTGAACTTCTTTTGACTTTGTGCAATCAAACAAAACCCACTACAAACAATGTTCAATTGGTCACCTTGCCCCCGTCAACACCACTTTCGAACAAAAGTATCAGGATGTTAAAAAGTCCACTGGTAACGCAAAAGGCATGAGCAGTGTCCACTTCCAAAGGAAAGACATTTGTGGACCGTCCCCTTGACTTCCTGACACGTGTGCAAGGATCCCTGTTGATGGTATAATGGTGGCAGTGACACACAGAAAATGCAAAAGGGGGTTGTTAATACTACCTTGTGTCTGTGCTATCTTAAGAGGCTCTTGGATGGGCACACGGATGGAGGGATGTGGACCTTGTGCAGGCAGAAGGGATTAAGTGTCATTGGCTTAATTACTTTGGCACAACATCGTGGGCCGAAGGGCCTGTTCCTGTGCCGTACTGTTCTATGTTCTACGTATTGTTCCCAGATGTCTAAGGTAGGATGGAAATTGGACAACGCTGTGTTGCATTGCATTGGCATTGATTGGAGTAATTGATAAGATAAGATTTCTTTATTAGTTACACGTACATCGAAACACACAGTGAAATGCATCTTTTGCGTAGAGTGTTCTGGGGGCAGCCCGCAAGTGTCGTCATGCTTCCGGCGCCAACATAGCACGCCCACAACTTCCTAACCCGTATGTCTTTTGGAATGTGGGAGGAAACCGGAGAACCAGGAGGAAACCCACGCAGATACGGGGAGGATGTACAAACCCCTTACAGACAGCAGCGGGAATCGAACCTGGGTCACTGGCGCTGTAATAGCGTCACGCTGACCGCGACGCTACCTTGCCTGATCCCTCAATGATCTCGCCTCCACAGCTCTCTGGGATAGAAGACCAGAGATGCGAGAAGGTCCAGAGGTGCGATCACCACCCCTCCCTCCTCCCCTTCCCCCCTCCCCCACCCCCCTTCCCCCTTTTCACCTCAGATTTAAATCACTGCTCCCTGGGAATGCAGCGGATATGATCTGCATGGAATTTTAGGAAGGGATTTGAGGAAGCCCCACACAAAAGTTTTATAAGCAAAAAGCTTATGCATCACTTCACACTTCCCTCTGTTCGACTTTATCTGCCGCCTGTCTGTCAGCCACTCTCTATGATTCTGTGCTCTCCATTAGTCCCTTCCTCACTCCTTCCTGCACATCTGAGCATTGTCTGCTTTGCATGCAGTAATTTTACCCTCCACACCCGTGTCCGAGTTACTGATATTAGAAGAAGCAGTGGCCCCAGCCCTGAGGGATGCACTGCCCACCGTAACCAGTCTGAGAAACTCTTTAGCCACTGATTTCTGCCCTTAAACCAACTTCCAATCCATGCTGCAAGTAACCCTTTAACTCCACAGGTCAGTCTTGATGAGCACATACTTCAATTTTTTTCCTTTCACCTCTGTCCCCTGATAACCTCTTCCTGGGCCCGAACAGTGCGTGCCTCGGGAGTTTGGTGCTGGGCCTCCCCAGCTGTGCAGACTGCGTGTAACTGTGCCTCAGTGCTGGGTTGGTTGGCCTGCAGGGAGGAAGCTGCTGCTGGTTCACTCATCCTGCCTGTGGACTTTGAAGATCTTGGTGTCCAAGTCTCAGAAGCATAGAGGTGGGCGGGGAGTCTTGTATCTGGTTTGAGGTGTTGATCTTCAAATCCTCAATTAGATCCTCAATCCTCCCGTTCCTGAACTAGCCCAAGGTTGCCCTGGTGTATGGAGACAGGGGCGGATTTTATTATCAACATGTGCCTTCACTGAGTGGTGCTCCTGGGATGTGGGAAGCAGTTTATTGGTATTGGTATTGGTTTATTATTTGTCACTTGTACCGAGGTACAATGAAAAACTTGTCTTGCATACGGGTCGTACAGGTCAATTCATTACACAGTGCAGTTACATTGTTAGTACAGAGTGCATAGATGTAGTACAGGTAAAAACAGTAACAGTACAGAGTAAAGTGTCACAGCTACAGAGAAAGTGCAGTGCAATAAGGTGCAAGGTCACAACAAGGTAGATCGTGAGGTCAGAGTCCATCTCATCGTATGAGGGAACCATTCAATAGTCTTATCATAGTGGGGTAGAAGCTGTCCTTAAGTCTGGTCGTCTGTGTCCTCAGGATCCTATATCTTCTACCTGATGGAAGAGGAGAGAAGAGAGAATGACCTGGGTGGGTGGGGACTTTGATTATGCCGGCTGCTTCGCCAAGGCAGCGAGAGGTAAAGACAGAGTCCATGGAGCGGGGGCTGCTGTTTGTGACACGCTGGGCTGTGTCCACAACTCTCTGCGGTTTCCTGCGGTCCTGGGTAGAGCAGTTGCCGTACCAAGCCCTGATGGATCCAGATAGGATGCTTTCTATGGTGCATCAATAAAAGTTGGTGAGTGTCAAAGGGGACAAACCGAATTTCTTTAGCCTCCTGAGGAAGTAGAGGCGCTGGTGAGCTTTCTTGGCCGTGGCATCTACATGATTTGACTAGGACAGGCTGTTAGTGATGTTCACTCCCAGGAACTTGAAGCTCTCAACCCTCTTGACCTCAGTACCATTGATGTAGACAGGTGCATGTACACCACCCCCTTTCCTGAAGTCAATGACCAGCTCTTTTGTTTTGCTGACATTGAGGGAAAGGTTGTTGTCATGACACCATTCCACTAGGCTCTCTATCTCCTTCCTGTACTTTTCTAAAATTGGGCCTGGACCTTCACTGCCAGGCGGTAGTGTTGTACGGTGGAGGGCAGGACCTACCGTGGACACTGTTTGCTAGACCTTTCCGACCATCAGCTCCCGTGAACGAGTATGATGGTGGTTTGGAGCTCGGCTTCTGAATGTGTGCCGCGCGCAGTCGCCGCGATTAGTTCCACTCCGGCGTGGAGCTTGGTAAAGGCCAGGCCCATCATTGAGGGAGAGCGGAGAAAGCATCAGTGCAATGATGCAGCCTTTCTTGACACCAGTCTGTGAGAGATTGGTCCGGATCATGAACCAAGTGTAGAATGGAGAGAAGTTTCAGCGGGCAACTGAATTGAAGGAGGGAGTTCCAATCCCTCTTGCTTGGTAGAGTCTTTGGTGAGGTTAGTGCAGTCTTTGGCTCTGCTCCTCTGGGGTCGGAGCACAGTGAAGGCCATTTCCAGTGGGGTGAGATGGGGTTTGTCTCACCTGACCAACAGAATATGTCAGGGAAGCGAGTTCGAGTGGGATAGACCTTTCTGGAGCAGCCATTTTGAGAGGGACTGTCTTGAGGGTGAAGTGCCGCTGTCGAGGCCAAAATGTGGGCTTTGGTGAAGGCTGGCCTTCGGTGACCAGGGAGAGGGTTCTTTTCTTGTCCTCCATCTTATGATCAGTCAGAGGGAGTAGTCGTAAAGGTCATGGAGGGGAGGGCAGCGGCCTGCTCCTCCTGGGATATCGGGGACATTCCCAATGTTCCTGGCGACTACACCCGCAGGAAGTGTGCCAGACCGCACGGAGCAGATGGGGCTGGGGATGGACTCACGACGGGGTATCTGGGATGTCGAGAATGGAGTAGGCGGTGTGTTTGGTGAGCTGGTCCCTCCATAGGTACAGAAAGAGACAAAGTGGGGACCACCAGGCATGTAGTGCAGGACCCCCTGCAGTCATTCCCCTCACTAACAGGTGTACTGTGCTGGATACCGTTGGGCTGGTGGTCTCCCGGGGGAAAGCAGCCCAATTAGCGGCACCTTGGTGCGTGCTGCTGTTCAGGGAGGGTGGGGAACAGGTACGAGATAGATATAAGATATTTATTTATTAGTCACATGTACATTGAAACACACAGTGAAATATGTCTTTTTGGATTACTGAGAATGTGCTGGGGGGGCAGCCTGCAAGTGTCACCACTCTTCCGGTACCAACGTAGCACGCCCACAGCTTCCTAACCCGTACGTCTTTGGAATGTGGGAGCAAAGCAGAGCACCTGGAGGAAACCCACGCAGACACGGGGAGAAGGTACAAACTCTTTACAGACAGCAGCGGGAATTGAACCTGGGTCGCTGGCGCTGTAATAGCGTAATGCTAACCGCTACGCTACCGTGCCTGCTGAGACCTTGTCATTTTTTGTTGGAAGTGGACTTCTCACTTGTTATTGACTGGTGGTGAGGATGGACCACGGGACTGCGGATGGAGGAAGGGCACTCGTATTGTGCGGAGGCATGGTTGAGGAGGTCTTCAAAGTGGTAAATTGGTAAATTGGTTTATTACTGTCACATGTACAGAGGTACCGTGAAAAACTATCTTTTTCATGCCACCCATATAGATCATTTCAGTGTTGAGGTGGTACAAGGGAAAGCTATAACAGAATGCAGAATGAAGTGTTACAGTTACAGAGAAAGTGCAGTGCAGGCAGACAATAAGGTGCAAGGCCATAATGAGGAAGAATGTGAGGTCAAGAGGCCATCTTATCGTACAAAGGGACCATTCAATAGTTTTACAACAGCAGTATAGAAGCTGTCTTTGAGCCTAGTGGTAGGTGCTCTCAGGCTTTTGTATCTGCTGCCCGATGGGAGGGAGGAGAAGAGAGAACGTCCAGGGTGGGTGGGGTGTTTGATTATGTTGGCTGCTTTACTGAGGCAGCGAGAAGTATAGACAGAGTCCATGGAGGGGAGGCTGGTTTCCGTGATGTGCTGGGCTGTGTCCACAACTTTCTGCAGTTTCTTGCGGTCCTGGGCAGAGCAGTTGCCGTACCAAGCCGTGATGCATCCGGATAGGATGCTTTCTATGGTGCATCTATAAAATTTGGTGAGGGTCAAAGGGGACATGCCAAATTTCTTTAGCCTCCTGCGGAGGTAGATGGTGTCTACGTGGTTGGACCGGGACAGGCTATTGGTGATGTTCACTCCGAGGTACCTGAAGCTCTCAACCCACTTGACCTCAGCACCGTTGATGTAAACAGGAGCGTGTGCATTGCCTTGACCCCCTTCTTGAAGTCGATGACCAGAACTTATGTTTTGCTGATACTGACGGAAAGGTTGTTGTCATGACACCATGTCGCTAGGCTCACGTCGCTATGTCTCCTTCCTGTTTTCTGACTCATCGTTGTTTGAAATTCAGCCCACTATGGTTGTGTCATTTGCAAACTTGCAGATTGAGTTAGAGCAGAATGTGGCCACACGGTCGTGAGCATATAGGGAGTAGAGTAGAGGTCTGAGGACAGAGCCTTGTGGGGCACCAGTGCTGAGGATAATCATGCCGGAGGTATTGCTGCCTATCCTCACTGACTGCGGTCTGATGGTCAGGAAGTCAAGGATGCAGCTTTACAAAACTCTAGTTAGGCCTCATTGTAGGAAGGATGTGGAGGCATTGGAGAGGGTGCAGAGGAGATTTACCAGGATGCTGCCTGGATTGGAGGGTATTGAATATGAGGAGAGGTTTAAGGTGCTAGGGCTTTATTCACTGGAAAGGAGGAGGATGAGAGGAGACATGATAGAGGTATATAAAATATTGAGAGGAATAGATAGAGTAGACAGTCAGCGCCTCCTTCCCAGGGCACCAATGCTCAAGACGAGAGGTCATGGCTTTAAGGTTATGGGTGGGAGGTTCAGGGGAGATGTCAGAGGGAGGTTTTTCACCCAGAGAGTGGTTGGTGCATGGAATGCACTGCCTGGGGTGGTGGTGGAGGCAGATACATTGAACAGGTTCAAGAGCTTGTTGGATAGGCATATGGAGGAACGTGGGATAGAGGGATATGCGGGAGGAAGGGGTTAGGTAGTGTGAGGGTGGTCTGATGGACGGCACGACACGGTGGGCCGAAGGGCCTGTTTTGTGCTGTATGGTTCTATGGTTCTATGGTTCTATGGATCCAGTTGCAAAGTGCTCCTTCCTGTAGCCACTCTGTCAGGATCAGAATCAGAATCAGGTTTATTATCACTGACATACAGTATGTCGTGAAACTTGTTGTTTTGCGGCAGCAGTACAGTGCAAGGCATAAAGACAGAAAAATTAGCATAAGTTACAAAAATAAATAAATAGTGCAAAAGAGGAATAACGAGGTCGTGTTCATGGGTTCATGGACTGTTCAGAAATCTGATGGCGGAGGGGAAGAAGCTGTTCCTGAATCGTTGAGTGTGGGTCTTCAGGCTCCTGTATCTCCTCCCTGGCGGTGGTAACGAGAAGAGGGCATGTCCCAGATGGTGAGGGTCCTCAGTGTTGGATGCCGCCTTCTTGAGGCACCGCCTCTTGAAGATGCCCTCGATGGCGGGGAGGGTTGTGCCCGTGATGGAGCCGGCTGAGTCTACAACCCTCTGCAGCCTCTTTCGATCCTACACATTGGAGCCTCCATACCAGGCAGTGATGCAACCAGTCAGAATGCTCCCCACTGTACATCTGTAGAAATTTGCAAGAGTCTTTGGTGACTTACCAAATCTCCTCAAACTCCTAACGAAACAGAGCCACTGGTGTGCCTTCTTCGTGATTGCATCAATATGTTGGGCCCAGGATAGAGCTCCGAGATGTTGGCATCCAGGAACTTGAAGCTGCTCGCCCTTTCCACCGCTGACCCCTCAATGAGGACTGTCCTTGACCTCACCTCCATTTCTGGGTTCTCACCGGGGTTGGGCATTGCCTGCTTTTGGCCCCAGATGGCCTTGACAGTAACAAGAAGTGCGAGCAAGAATTGGTATTGGTATTGGTTTATTATTGTCACTTGTACCGAGGTACAGTGAAAAACTTGTCTTGCAAACCGATCGTACAGGTCAATTCATTACACAGTGCATTTACATTGGGTTGGCACAGAGTGCATTGAGGTAGTACAGGTAAAAACAGTAACAGTACATGGCTGTCAGGCAGCTGCTGGATTCCTGTGCTGTTTCCACACACCCATCCCTTCACAAGTTTTCCACTGGACACCAGGTGACTGCCGAGCAGCTGCCTTTCCCCTGAGGGTGGTGTAGTTTCCATCCCAGGAGTGCTGTACCTCCGCAGCTAGCTAACTTCCTCAATCCTTTGATCATTACCATCAAAGCAGAGGATTCCTTATTCTGAGACTGTGACCCCACATCCTGCGCTCCTCAGCCAGAGGAAACACCCTCCACCCCAGCCCTGTAAGACAGATCTGCTCTCATTCTTCTCAACTCTGGTGAATAAAAGTCTAAATTGCTCATACTTCCCGTCTATGGTAAGCCCATCATCACTGGGACTAGTCTGCTGAATCTTTACTGCAATCCCCCTATGGTCTATCCTTTAGGAAGAGCAGAGCGGTGTACCCCAGCACCTGTCAGTCATGCGGTGGTGGAAGACTTTAGAAACATAGAACATAGAACATTACAGCACAGTACAGGCCCTTCTGCCCACAATGTTGTGCCGACATTTTATCCTGCTCTAAGATCTATCTAACCCTTCCCTCCCACATAGCCCCCCATTTCTCTATCATTCATGTGTCTCTTAAATGTCTCTAATGTATCTGCCCCACAACGTCTGCCGGCAGTGCGTTCCACGCTCCCACCACTCTCTGTGTAAAAAACTTACCCCTGACATCCCCCTTATACCTTCCTCCAATCACCTTAAAACTATGTCCCCTCGTGTTAGCCATTGTCGCCCTGGGAAAAAAGTCTCTGACTGTCCACTCGATCTATGCCTCTTATCATCTTGTGCACCACTATCAAGTCACCTCTCATCCTCCTCCCCTCCAAAGAGAAAAGCCCCAGCTCACCGAACCTATCCTCATAAGACATGCTCTCCAATCCAGGCAGCATCCTGTAAATCTCCTCTGCACCCTCTATAAAGCTTCCACATCCCTCCTTATCATGAGGCGACCAGAACTGAACACAATACTCCAAGTGTGGTCTGACCAGAGTTCTATAGAGCTGCAACATCACCTCGCGGCTCTTGAACTCAATCCCCCGACTAATGGCGGCCAACAGTCTATACGCCTTCTTAACAACCCTATTGACCTGTGTGGCAACCTTGAGGGATCTACGGATGTGGAACCCAAGATCCCTCTGTTCCTCCACACTGCTAAGAGTCCTACCATTAACCTTGTATTCTACCTTCGAATTTGATTTCCTGAGGATTTCACACTTATCCGGGTTGAACTCCTGCCACTTCTCAGCCCAGGTCTGCTTTCTATCAATATCCTGTTGTAATCTGTAGCAACATTCTACACTAATCAGGCCAGCTTGAAGAAGTCTGTGCCTAACTCCTATCAACATCTCAGCTGTAGCATGAGCGGACCCAACACACTCGACCACTGGTACACCACCATCAAGAACACCTGCTGCTCCATCCCTTGCCTGCATTTTGGTAAATCAGACCAAATGATGATTCTCAGATCTTGCTATCAGTGCAAAAATGCGAAATCACCTTCAAGCCAATTTTGCATTTTCACCGGAGGACCAGTCTTGCCCTCATCTGTAACTTAAAACTTACAGAATTATGATCACTGTTCCCAAAATGCTCCCCCCCCCCCCCCCCCCCCCCACTTTCACTGAACTTTCGATCACTTGGCCAAGCTCATTTCCCAGAACAAAGTCCATCCAGCACGGCCCCTTCCCTTGTTGAACTCTCTATGTATTGTTTCGAGAAACCTTCCCGGAATCACTTCACAAATTCTGCCCCTTCAAAGCCTCTGGCGCTAAATGAATCCCAGTCAATATTCGAGAAGTTAAAATCACCCACAACAACAACCTTGTTTTCCATGATATGCCTTGATATCTGTTTGTCTATCTACTGTTTTCCATGATATGCCTCTATATCTGTTCGTCTATTGGGAGAGCTATAGTATAACCCCTACTGGACAAGTCCTCCAAGATGTCCTCTCTAAATGCAGCTGTGACATTTTCCCTGAACGACAGTGTAACACCCCCACCCCTTTTAAACCCCCTCTCTACCACATCTGAAATAGCTGTCAGTGTTCTCACCCACTTGCCAAGCCTGTCTATACCCTTTAAAGCCTCTTTATATCCTTCTCACTATTCACAGTCCAAAGTAGTTTTGTGTCACTGGGAACACTAACAAAATGACGTTGTGTTTCCTCAGTCAAAATTTGGACGTGGATCCTGAATAGCTGGGCTGTAAGTACCAATCCCAGCACTATCCCACTAATCTGAGAAAGACCCATTGGTTTCCACTCTTTCTGTTAACACTTCTCAATCTATGTCAGTACATCACCCCCCACAGTTCCAGCTGGCTGTGACCTCGTTGACCAGCCTCCTGTGTGGGAACCTGTCGGGTGCCTTCCAAAGATCCAAATGCACCACGTCCACTGGTTCCCCCTTATCTGTTCTACTGGTCTGACCTCATGGAGTTCCAGGAGATTAGACCAGGGCAATTTTCCTTCCATAAACCCTTGCTTTCTCCGCTCAATCCTATCATTTTTTCCTGAGGCATTCCTTGATAAACCCCCTACGTGATAGATTCCAGCATTTTTCCTGTCACTGATGTGAGGCTCAATGCTTGGTAGTTTCCCGTTTTCCCTCTCCCTCCTTTCTCAAGCAGCGGGCTCACACCCGTCACACTCCGGTCTGTGGGAATGGCTCCCCACCATCTGTCGAACTTAGAAAGACGATCACCCGAGAATCCACGCTCTTGCACAACCCGCGATCTGCGACGTCGGTCACCAGGTCTCTGGGATTTATCAAGGTTCAGAAACAAAGGACTGCAGATGCTGGAATCCGGATGAAAAACACGACGATGCTGGAGGAACTCAGCAGGCCGGGCAGCATCTGTGGAGTAAAGCAGGTGGTCAACTTTTCAGCTCAGGACCCTGATCAACTTTCACTCTCCAAATTAATTCAGGATAATATTTCACGGATACTATTTCCCTTCAGTTGCTCATCCTCACTCTCCCCTATCGATGCACCACAGAAAGCATTCTATCTGGATGCATCACGGCTTGGTACGGCAACTGCTCTGCCCAGGACTGCAAGAAACTGCAGAGAGTTGTGGACACAGCCCAGCATGTCATGGAAACCAGCCTCCCCACCACGGACTCTGTCTTTACCTCTCACTGCCTTGGTGAAGCAGCCAGCATAATCAAAGACCCCACTCACCTGGGTCATTCTCTCTTCTCTCTTGTCCCGTCAGGCAGAAGATACAGGAGCCTAAGGGCACGTACCACCAGGCTCAAGGACAGCTTCTACCCCACTGTGATAAAACTATTGAACGGTTCCCTTCTACAATGAGATGGAGTCTGACTTCACGATCTACCTTGTTGTGACCTTGC
Source organism: Pristis pectinata (assembly GCF_009764475.1). NCBI lineage: Eukaryota > Metazoa > Chordata > Chondrichthyes > Rhinopristiformes > Pristidae > Pristis > Pristis pectinata. The sequence continues at coordinate 50,340,332 of NC_067418.1, forward strand.
ACCTTATTGTCTGTCTGCACTGCACTTCCTCTGTAGCTGTGACACATTACTCTGTATTCTGTTATTGCTTTTACCCTGTACTACCTCAATGCACTGTGTAATGAATTGACCTGTACGATCGGTACGCAAGACAAGTTTTTCACTGTACCTCGGTACAAGTGACAATAATAAACCAATACCAATACCAACCAGCTTGAAGAACTGGGATTTTATTGTCAAGTCAAAGTCAAGTGTGGGTTGTTACGTTTTCATTGAAAACTAATAATTAATATTAAGTTGTAAATCATATTTTACTTGGAAAGGTGGTGACACTTGCCGGCTGTCCCCAGAACACTCTACACAAAAGATGCATTTCACTGTGTGTTTCGATGTACATGTGACTAATAAAGAGATTGTACAGTGTATAGGGGAGCAAGTGTGGCCAGTAATTCAAAAGCATAAATCAATAGCTTCAATGCAGACCAATGAGAGCCAAGCACAGCGGTTTATGTTCAGAATAAGTTAATTGGGAAGCATTGATACTCTCCGGCACATAACAAACCTTGGTTATGCAAATGCAGGAGTAGTGTGTGGGTCCACTCACAGTGTCACACAAAAGACACAGAAATGGGGGCATGAGAAGATTTACCAGGTCAGTGCTGGGGTTAACCTGTCAGGCAGTGACAAACAAGCCTGATCACCTGCTCCTTGACAAGGGGAGGGACCCAGCTGGTTAGTACAATGAAGAATCATCATGGAGTGGGCAGGGAGGAAGTGCCGTCACTGCAAGGACGAGGATTGGTGTGGACAGCTACTCGATGGACAGTATAGATGGGTACTTGATGGTCAGATTTCTTCTGTGCTGTCTGACCACAAGACAACCAAGGCCATGGTGGGTCATCATGCACAAGTCCCTGGACAATGGAGGTAAAGGTGTCCCCAATATTGCCCTCCTCCTGATGACCACCTTCATCTGTGGCTGCCTCAGGCTGTGCGCGGAACTAAAGTACGTGGGCACCAAGAGTCACTACGTGCCGAGGTTCTACCTGTCCCTGCTGTTGCGAAGGATGGGCCTGGCCCCGTGGCCACACAACGCCCCAGTCAGCTGGATGTTGCCGCGCTACCTGTCCTTCGTGGAAAAGTTCTTCCAGACCAACACCTTTGACCACAAGTCCATCAGGCAGTGGTCAGCACGGAACATCCTGCAGGAGAAGGACTCCATGGATACTGTGGGGTGGTTCCCTGAGCAGACTGTCCAGACCATCTGGCAGAATGCATCATCGCCAGAACTCACCAACAAGCACCAAGACCTTGCTTGGCTGACAGTGAGAGGGGCCCTACCAGTCGGATCCTTCCTGCATGGTTGATGCATCACCCCCAGTGCACGCTGCCCCCGGGAGGACTGCGCTGGGGACGAGACAGTCACCCACCTCTTTGTGGGCTGTGAGTTTGTGAGGAGGGTGTGACAAAAGATGCAAGTGTCCTTGTCACGGTTCATCCCCAGCAGCTGTGTAACAGAAGATCGATCTACGGGCTGTTCCTGGGGGACACACACTAGGACATCAACTGCTGCTGGAAGGTCATCAACTCGGTGAAAGACGCCCTTTGGTCTGCCTGAAACTTGTTGGTCTCCCAGCACCGCGAGATGTCCGTAGGGGAATGCTGCTGACTGGCACATTCCAGGCTGCAGGAGTACGTGCTGAGGGACGCGTTGAAGCTGGGTGCAGCCAATGCAAAGGCTCGGTGGGGAAGGGCTACGGTTTAGGGTTCTTCTGCCACTGGAGGGAGGGGCAGGGTCAGGCGAGGAAGCCCCTTAAATATTGTAAATATGGGATTGGGGTAGCCCCCCAGGGAGCCACATGAGTGGCATCGGTGCTGTTTTTTATATAAAAAGGTAACACTAATGAATAATCTGTACACGAATGTAAAGGTTTTCACTGTTTTATAATTGTATATAGTTTGTCTTTAATTATGAATAAAGTTTATTTTGGAATATAAAGAAAAACCAAGGCCATGGTGTGAGATCTTCAGGGAGGGACTCGGGATACTTTCAGCAGGAGTGTGGAGTGTGGCCCCTCTTTGACCAGGGCACGGTGTGGGGTGGGCAGGAGGTGGTGGGGGTGGGGGGAGGCAGTGGTGACAGGTTGGGTCCAGTGGCCTGGTTCTGCCCCAGTGTGATCCATCTGATTCGTGGATGTTTGAGGTGGAGGTGGAGGAGGACGGGGTGTGGATTACCAGCTGCCTCCCCACGCCCTTTCCCCCACCCCCTACCTGCCCTTTATTAGTCTCCCTCTGTCCCCCAACGCCCCCACTCCCCCCTCCCCCCTACCCGGCTCCATCTGCCTGTCATCCTTCGCCCCTCCTCAGTCCACCAATCACCTTCCGGCCCCCTGCCTCACCACCACCGCCCCCCACTCTCCTCTCTACACCGGCCGTCTCCCCTCTCCACTCTCGGTCCTGACCCAGGGTCCCGACCCAAAACGTCGACGGCTCCCTCTTGCTCCCCTCTTGCCCCCACCCCCCCCCACCCCCCGTAGCCGCTGCTCGACCCACTGAGTTCCTCCAGCTGGTTGTTTGATGCTCCAGATTGATCTGACGATCCCTCTGGGCCTTCCATGGACAAGGACCCTGAGTGTACCCGTACCGCTGTACAACACCCCCACAGACATCCGTCCCTTCACAACAAGGGGCGGTATAGAACCATAGAACAGTACAGCACAATACAGGCCCTTCGGCCCACCATGTTGTGCCGACCTTTAAACCTCGCCTAAGACTATCTAACCCCTTCCTCACACAAATCCTCCTATTTTAAATTCCTCCATATGATTATCTAACAATCTCTTGACCAATGTATCAGCCTCCACCACCACCCCCGGCAGCACATTCCATGCATTTATCTGCCACCTCCTCCTATTCCTACCTTCACTATCGTGTGGCACCGGCAGCAATCCCGAGATCGCTACCCTTGAGGTCCTGCTCTTCAGCCTTCTGCCTAGCTCCCTAAACTCACTTTTCAGGACCTCATCCCTCTTCCTACCTATGCCGTTGGTATCAACATGAACCACGGCTTCTGGCTGTTCTCCTTCTCGCTCAAGAATCCTGTGGACCCCATCAGTGACATCCCGGACCCTGGCACCTGGGAGGCAACATGCCATCCGGGATTCATGCTCACTGCAACAGAACCTCCTATCTGTTTTCCTATCGAGTCCCCTATCACATTTTATTTTATTTCATTCTTAGATCGACACAAGGAGGCCACTCGATCCATTGGGCCCATGCCCGTCTCCCCAGGAGCAATCCCGTCAGCCCGTGCCTCTTCTGATTTCTCCATATCCCTGCTCCAATTGTTCTTACTTCACAGCGGCCAATTGACTGAGCAGCACATCAACCAGAGCTCCCAGAGGAAACCCACCCGGTCACAGGGAGAATGTGCAGACTCCACACAGACAACACCAGCGGCTGGGAATTGAACTCAGGGCTCTGTAAGGCGAGGCCATGGAGCTGCCATCCCCACCTGCTGGCACTGCCTGGGGGGATATGGAGGAGCCTCTTCACTGGCGCCCACCGCTGTGTCCCCTCCCTGAGTGACTGCCTCGCCTACCCCGAGGCCTCCAACCATGGAGCGGCAGCGACCCCACCACTGAGGCACCTGTGGAGTGAACACAGTGAGGGGGCACCACATGCGTTGGCTCTGGCTGGACTCTGGGAGGGGCCTGGTCAGTGTAGTGGGGAGCCCTGGGGCTTCTCGGTCAGGGCTCTGGACGTCAGCAGTGGGAACCAAACCCTGAGAAAGAGCAAGGACATCACGTGAGGGTCTCCTGGTTCCACCACCGTCGTATGAAGTTCCAGATAGTTATGACGGTGGGGGCTTTGCAAAACTGGCGACATCACTAGGGTTAGGAAGTTGTGGGCGTGCTATGTTGGCGCCGGAAGTATGACGACACTTGTGGGCTGCCCCCCAGAACACTCCAGGGAAAGGATGCATTTCACTGTGTGTTTCGATGTACATGTGACTAATAAAGATGTCTTGTCCTGTGTACAACTGAAAAGCAAGAGATACGCTAAAGTGAACCATGTTGAGAAGTGGCTGGGGAACCTTCTCCCCCTGAGGACGTACCCAGGGTAAATTGCAGATGCTGACTGATACAAGTTCCAGGTGGACACCTCCAAATGTGAGAAGTGGTTCAGGATTACTGTGAAATAAGGTAAGGTAAGATAAGATCTCTTTATTGGTCACATGTTCATTGCAACATACAGTGAAATGCATCTTTTGCGTAGAGTGTTCTGGGGACAGCCCGCAAGTGTCACCACGCTTCCGGTGCCAACATAGCACGCCCACAACTTCCTAACCCGTACGTCTTTGGAATGTGAGAGGAAACTGGAGTACCCAGAGGAAACCCACACAGACACACGGGGAGAACGTACAGACTCCTTACAGACAGTGGCCAGATTTGAACCCGGGTCGCTGGCGCTGTAAAGCATTACGCTAACCGCTACACTACTGTGCCTGCCCATGATGTTGGGTTAATCAGGTGAACACCAGGTTGCCCTTGTAGCTTGACCCCAAAAAATCACACATCTGGCCATACACGTGGAGGCTTTGGGACTTTCCCCGGTTACGAGCAGGTCCAACCCTTCAACGAGATTGTGACGGAGCTTGATCTTGACCTGCCTTCCCTTCCTTCCGATCACTTAGGTTATCAGAGAAACAAAGGACTACAGATGCAGAAATCTAGATGAAAAATATGACAATGCTGGAAGAACTCAGCCTCCTTCGTTCCAGGGAAAGTTTGTAGGGGAACACAGAGAGTGGTGGGTGTGTGGAACGCACTGCCGGCAGAGGTTGTGGGGGCAGATACATTAGGGACTCTTAGATACATGAATGATAGAGAAATGGAGGGCTATGTGGGAGGGAAGGGTTAGATAGACCTTAGAGTAGGATAAAATGTCAGCACAACATCGTGGGTCGAAGGGCCTGTACTGTGCTGTAACGTTCTATGTTCTGTAACTCAGCAGGCCAGGCAGCATCCGTGGAGAAAAGCAGGCGGTCAACGTTTCGGGTCAGGACCCTTCTTCAGGACTGAAGATAGGAAAAGGGAGAAGCTCAATATATAGGAGGGAAAAGCAGAGCAGTGATAGGTGGACAGAAGGGGGGAGGCGGGGTGGGCACAGGGTGGTGTCAGGTAGATGCAGGTAAGAGACAGTGTTAGTTATCAATAACAGGTTATCAATGAGTTATTTGTATGGAGTACGGACCCCCGTACCACGTTAGTGGTCAATGCTGGGTTCCATTCCTTCATTTCCATTTGGGGCAGGCACGGTAGTGTAGTGGTTAGCGTAACGCTTTACAGCGCCAGCGACCCGGGTTCAATTCCCGCCGCTCCCTGTAAGGAGTTTGTACATTCTCCCCGTGTGTCTGCATGGGTTTCCTCCGGGTGCTCCGGTTTCTTCCCACATTCCAAAGACGTACGGGTTAGGAAGTTGTGGGTGTGCTATGTTGGCGCCGGAAGCGTGGCGACACTTGCGGGCTGCCCCCTAGAACACTCTACACAAAAAGAAGCATCTCACTGTGTGTTTCGATGTACATGACCAAAAAAGAGATCTTATCTTATCATTGTTTTGAAGTGGAGCTGTCAGCAGTGACCTTTCCCCCATCACCTTTGACCCAGCTATGTTTCCGTCACATCACTTTGCCACAGGGCCTCGGCCTGAAACATCGACTGCCCATTCCCCTCCGTAGACCCGCTGAGCTCAGGCAGCTTTTCCCAGCTTCTTGGGAGGTTGCTGCAGATTCCAGTGTCTCTTGCGTCTCCGCTTGGTAACATCTGGCGATTTCCTCCAGCTGTGGAGAGCCAAGGGCGGATCTGTTCTACACAGCAAGACACCGCCCAGAGACCTGGACCCAGAGCTACCAGATCTGGGTTAAAGCAAGCAGCATCTCTCTGCCTTGTGATGCCAGTTTGGGCCTGCTTTGAGGCTTGAGAGCTGTGCTGCAAAGAGTAAGCACTCTCCAGCTATCTGATATTCCCGGTATCATTCCTGTTTGTCAGGCTATAAAGCAAACACACTCCACAGGTACTTCCTGGGATCAGGAAGCATTGTTTGTCCACTGGAGCTATTGGGAGCTGAGATCTGACTGAGTTTCAGAGAATCTGTTCTCCCCAATTAGCATCAAGAGGGAATTAACTTTTCACTGAACTTGAAAAGTACTTGTTCAGCCTCATTGTATTTCTGGGTCAGTGCAATGACAGAAATGATTTAAGGTAATGGCCCGTTCTACTGAGAGAAGCAGGTACATGGTGCCTCCTGCACGCAGTAAACACAAGGATAAATGTGTCCTGGTTCTTAAAAATAAATCCAGTTAGTCAGCTGTGTGAACTTTCCTGGACTGGGTGTGGATGAGAACTTGCCGCAGCTGGGGAGATCTAACACAGGTCATGCACAGCCCCCCCAGCGAGGTGCATTACCACAGAGAGCCACAGTGCAGCGGGTGCACAGTAACACCAGAGGTCAATGGCCACAGGGGCTGACCAGGTGGGGGGTGGGGAGTCTAGTTATCCTGCTCACAGACCCGCTCACAGACAGGCATGGTAGTATAGTGGTTAGCGTAACGCTATTACAGCGCCAGTGACCCAGGTTCAAATCCGGCCACTGTCTGTAAGGAGTTTGTATGTTCTCCCCGTGTCTGTGTGGGTTTCCTCCGGGTAATCCGGTTTCCTCCCACATTCCAAAGACGTACGGGTTAGGAAGTTGCGGGCGTGCTATGTTGGTGCCAGAAACGTGGCGACACTTGCAGGCTGCCCCCCAGAACACTCCACGCAAAAGATGCATCTCACTGTGTGTTTCGATGTACATGTGACCAATAAAGAAATCTTATCTTAACTAAATCAGCATCTAGATGGTGTGAATTAACCAAACTTCTGTGCTCGATATAACTTAGTCACCACCTAATTTCACTGTGTGTTTCGATGTACATGTATGGTAAGATGTGGGTGTCATACCGAGTGGTTGCTGACGAATAACGATCTTGTCTTGAACTACTGTCAGAGAGGGATACAATGTCGAGACTGTTCCTTCGCCCCACTGCCCGTACCAGTTATCGGGCACCTAGCTACACTCGTCCCATGTTCCAGTACTCAACCTGCAGCCTTCCATGCTATTCGAGTGCTTGCGTGGATACTGAAACACTTTCACAGTCCCTGCCTCCACCAACCCCTTTAGGCAATGCGTTCCACTGTAGAACCATAGAACAATACAGCACAATACAGGCCCTTCGGCCCACCATGTTGTGCCGACCTTTAAACCACTCCTAAGACTATCTAACCCCTTCCTCCCACATATCCCCCTATTTTAAATTCCTCCATATGCTTATCTAATAATCTCTTGAATTTGACCAATCTGCCTCCACCACCACCCCAGGCAGCGCCACGCTTCTGGCGCCAACATAGCACGGCCACAACTTCCTAACCCGTACGTCTTTGGAATGTGGGAGGAAACCGGAGCACCCGGAGGAAACCCACGCAGACACACAGGGAGAACGTACAAACTCCTTACAGACAGTGGCCAGATTCGAACCTGGGTCGCTGGCGCTGTAAAGCGTTACGCTAACCACTGCACTACCGTGCTTGCCCAAAATTCACCCAGAGGAAACCCACGCCATCACAGGGAGAACGTGCGAACTCCACACAGATAGCACCTGAGGTCAGGATGGAACTGGGTCTCTGGCGCTGTGAGTCAGTTGCTCACCTTAAATCCATGCCGTCTAGTTTTAGATTCCCCTACCCTGGGAAAAAGACTGTGAACATTCGCCTTATCTATGCCCCCCATGATTTTATACACTTCTATAAGGTCATCCCTCAGCCTCCTATGCTACAGGGAAAACAGCCTCAACCTATTCAGTCTCCCCTTATAATTATAACCACCCTCAGGGTTTAAAAAAAATTCTTCCTCAGAACCCCTCTGAACATGTTCCCCTTTATCTTAAACCTTTGCCCTCTAGTTTTGGACATCTCTGTCCATGGGGAAAGCTCCCTACCGTCCACCCTATCTCTGTCCCTTCAATTTTATACACCCCTGTCAGGTCCCCCCCCTCAACCTCCTCCACTCGGTAGGACAAACCCAGCCCATCCAGTCTCTCCTTGTGACTGGAACGCTCCGTCCCAGGGAACACCTCTTACTGTGCTGTCACTGTCAGGGATCTTTGGACTTGTGCACCGAGGTCCCTCTGTCCCTCACTGCTCCCTATTGTCCTACTGTTCGTCGTCCTGACACTCAATGGTCTTCCTAAAGTGTATGCTCACATTTCCAGGATTCTGCCCATTTTACCAACAGATCGATACCATTCTGTGGCCTGAGACTATCTTCCTTGCCATCTGCAACATGACCAGTTTTTGCCATCCGAAAGCTTGCCGATCATGCCTTCTACATTCACGGAGTCAGGGTTGTAGAGCACTGAAACAGGCCCTTCAGCCCACCTCGTCTATGCCAACCATCATGCCCACCCACGCTAATCTCACTTGCCTGCATCAATTCCATATCCCTCTATGCTCTGCTCATTCATGTCCAGATGTATAACACAGTCACCTTGGAGTGCAAGTACCTGGTTCACTGAAAATGGAGTCACAGGTAGACAGGGTGGTGAAGAAGGTGTTTGGCATGCTGGTCTTCATCAGTCAGGGCACTGAGTATAAAAGTTGGGAGGTCACGGTGCAGTTGTACAGGACGCTGGTGAGGCCGCACTTGGAGTATTGTGTTCAGTTTTGGTCGCCCTGCTGTAGGAAAGATGTTACTACACTGGGAAGAGTGCAGGAAAGATTTACAAGGATGTTGCCAGGACTTGAGGCACTGAGTTATGGGGAGAGGTTGGACAGGCTGGGACTTTATTCTTTGGAGCGTAGGAGGCTGAGAGGTGAACTTATAGAGGTGTATAAAATCATGAGGGGCATAGATGGGTTGAATGCACTCAGTCTTTTTCCCAGGGTTGGGGAATCAAGAACTAGAGGGCATAGGTTTAAGGTGAGAGGGGAGAGATTCAATAGGAACCTGAGGGGCAACTTTTTTACACAAAAGGTGGTCTGTATGTGGAACGAGCTGCCAGAGGAAGTGGTCGAGGCAGGTACAATAACAAGTTTTAAAAGACAGTTGCGCAAGTACATGGATAGGAAAGGTTTCAAAGGTTATGGGCCAAACGCTGGTGAATGGGACTAGCTTGGGTTGGGGCATCTTGGTCGGCATGGACCAGTTGGGCCGAAGGGCCTGTTTCTGCTCTCTGGAACCCTGCGGCTGTATGACTGTATGAGTCTATGCCTCTTAAATGTTGTTACTTTTCCTGCCTCCACCACCTCCTCTGGCAGCTCATTCCAGATATGTGAAAAACTTGCCCCTCAGATCCCCTTCAAACCTCGTCCCTCTCACCTTAAACCTTTACCCTCCAGTTTTAGACACCCTTACCCTGGGAAGCAGACGCTGCCCTATCCACCCTTTCGATGCCTCTCACGATTTTACACATCGGTTCTCATGTCACTCCTCAGCCTCCTTCACCCCCAGGGAAAGCAGACCCAGCCCATCTTCGTCTCTCCTGACAACTCGAGCACTCTGGTCCCCACAACACCCTTGTAAGTCTTTTCTGAAGCCTCTCCAGCTTCATCACGTCTTTCCTGCTGTGTGGTGGCCAGAAATGCACACAATACTCCAAGTATGGCCTAACCAGTGTTATATACACGTCCCAAACCTTCTACTCAGTGCCTCAGCCGACGAAGGCACATCTAAGTCATTAACATATGTGATGAACAGCACTGATCTCTGTGGTACATTGTTGATTATATAAGATGAGATCTCTTTATCAGTCACATGTACATCGAAACACATAGTGAAATGCATCTTTTGCGTGCAGTGTTCTGGGGGCAGCACGCAAGTGTCGCCATGCTTCTGGCACCAACATAGCACGCCTGCAACTTCCTAACCCGTACGTCTTTGGAATGTGGGAGGAAACCGGAGCACCCGGAGGAAACCCACGCAGACACACGGGGGTAGAACGCACAAACTCCTTACAGACAGTGGCGGGAATTGAACCCGGGTCGCTGACGCTGTAACAGTGTCGCGCTACCCGCTACACTACCGTGCCTGTCCTCACAAAAACAACTCTTTGCCATCACCCTATCATCAAGCCAACACTGGATCTAACTTCAAACTTGCCTTGGATCCTATGGGCTCTTACTGTTTGGACCAGATGTCCATGTGGGACTTTGACAAAGGCCATAGTGAAGTCCGTGTGGACTACATCTACTGTTGCGCCCTCATCAACATACTCGGTTATCTCTTGGAGCCATCATCCCAGAAAACAAGGCCCTGCTGACCATCCCTGATCAATTCCCAGCTTTCCATGTGCAGGTTAAAGCTTGGAATGTTTCCCACTAACTTCCACTGACGTCAGACGGAGACCTGTAATATCTGGCTTATCTCCATTGCCCTTCTTGAGTAATGGCACTATATTAGTTATCTTCCCCCAGGCACCTCCCAGAGTCCAGTGCATGTGCTGCAGCAGACACGCGCGCTCTCCCTATGCACTCGTTCCGCGGGTGCCTCGGTGGTGAGGTTGGCACCTCTCTGTCACTGGAGGCCTCGGGGTAGGTGAGGCAGTAACTCGGTCGGGGAGGGTCAGGGACCTGCGGGGTGGGGGGCGGGGGAAGTGGCCATCTGCGAAGAGCCTCCTCCCACGAGAGTCCTCGGAGATGCCACATCCCCCCGGGACCTCTCCGGTGGGCAGGCTTGGCTTTTCCAGGGCCGTCGTCACTGAGGTGCGTGTTGTTCGGGGCGGGGGGAGGGGGACGGAGGTGGGGGGGCGGAGGGAGGGGGAAGGGAGGGGAAGGGGGTAAGGGAGAGAGTGGAGAGGGGAAGGGCGGAGGGGGAAAGGAGGGGAGGGGGAAAGGAGGGGAGGGGGAAGGGGGATGTGATGGGGGTGGGGGGAGGGGGAGGAAGGTGAAGGGCGGAGGGGGGAAGGGGAGAGCGGGGAGGGAGGAACTGCGGCCACCCCCTCCTGCACGGACCCTCGCACCGACCATGCCAGCAGAGCCACGCCCATACTGCAGCGGAGCGGGGAACCCTGCGGCACTGCTGAAGATGGGATCTTGCTGCCCACATCAGTGCTGGGGACCCGTGCTACACACCCAGAGACGGTGGGGGGATTCACCCTGCTGACCGCAGGCACAGCCCAGACACCTGAAGACAGTAACCAGTGCCAGAGGAGAAGCAACAAGGAGACTTGAGGGCCAAGGGGGCAGGTAGTGAGGGGGGGGAGGGGGGAGAGGCAGGAGGGTGAGGACCTCCCAGGGGGAGCAGTCCTACCCAGATGAACAGAGAGAAAGAGAGCCCCTGAAGGGGAGGGCAGGATTTCAAGAGGCTGGGATCAGCAGGAGATCGCTCTGGTATTGGTATTGGTTTGTTATTGTCACTTGTACTGAGGTACAATGAAAAACTTGTCTTGCATACTGATCGTACAGGTCAATTCATTATACAGTGCAGTTACATTGAGGTAGTACAGAGTGCATTGAGGTAGTACAGGGTGCATTGAGATAGTACAGAGTGCATTGAGGTAGTACAGGGTGCATTGAGATAGTACAGAGTGCATTGAGGTAGTACAGAGTGCACTGAGGTTGTGCAGAGTGCATTGAAGTAGTACAGAGTGTATTAAGGTAATACAGAGTGCATTGAGGGAGTACAGAGTGCATTAGGTAGTACAGGGTGCATTGTGGCAGTACAGGGTGCATTGAGTTAGTACACAGTGCATTGAGGTAGTACAGAGCGTATTAAGGTAATACAGAGTGCATTGAGGGAGTACAGAGTGCACTGAGGGAATACAGGGTGCATTGAGGGATCACAGGGTAAAAACAATAGAATACAGAGTAAAGTGGCGCAGCTACAGGGAAGTGCAGTGCAGGTGCACAATAAGGTGCAAGGTCATAATAAAGTTCCTCCAATCCTGGCAACATCCCAGTGAATCTCCTCTGCACCCCCTCGATGGTGCACGAGGAGGGCTGTAGATTCTTGTGGCAGTAGGACCAATCTGGGGAAGGTGGGATCTCGGAGCGGGTGCCGTTGACAAGGGCTTAAACCAGCTTGGTCTGGGGAAGGGAAGCCGAGCTTTGAGAAAGGCAGAACAAGCAAAGTTTAGAAAATAGATCAAAAAAAGGAGTCTGCCTGCTCTTAACGATATTAGCTTTGGTATTGGTTTATTATTGTCACTTGTACCGAGTACAGTGAAAAACTTGTCTTGCAGACTGCACTCTGACCTGTGGAACATGGAGCAGGATGGAGGGGAACGTGGCCTCGATGGAAAACAGAGAGAAAGGGATATCAGAGGAGGGCAGAGAGCAGGGGGAGAGAGATGAAGGAGGGCAGAGGGCAGGGGGAGAGAGATGAGGGAGGGCAGAGAGCAGGGGGAGAGAGATGAGGGAGGGCAGAGAGCAGGGGGAGAGAGATGAAGGAGGGCAGAGGGCAGGGGGAGAGAGATGAGGGAGGGCAGAGGGCAGGGGGAGAGATGAGGGAGGGTAGAGAGCAGGGGGAGAGAGATGAGGGAGGGCAGAGGGCAGGGGGAGAGAGATGAAGGAGGGTAGAGAGCAGGGGGAGAGAGATGAGGGAGGGCAGAGAGCAGGGGGAGAGAGATGAAGGAGGGTAGAGAGCAGGGGGAGAGAGATGAGGGAGGGCAGAGAGCAGGGGGAGAGAGATGAAGGAGGGTAGAGAGCAGGAGGAGAGAGATGAGGGAGGGTAGAGAGCAGGAGGAGAGAGATGAGGGAGGGCAGAGGGCAGGAGGAGAGAGATGAAGCAAGAGATGGTCCACTTGGACCAGAGAGACGGACACTTGAGAGTTGGTCAGAAATCTGGAGGAAGGATCTATGAGCGCAGAAGGGGGGCAGGCGAGAAACTGGAGGATGCTCTGCAGCAAGCTCCCATTTACAGCGGAGAGAGAGACCATGGTCCGATTCTGTTCCCCAGTACCAGGGGCGGAGGTTCTAACGTGTGCACCCACCGAAGAGGCGCTCGTTTCTCACCGTCCAAACAACAATACGACTTCATCAAAGAGGAACCAGAATCAAAGACACACGTCATCAGGCAGCAACTGCTGATCCTCTCCACCGTCGATCCCCCAACATAGACTGGGGCGTGTTGACTTTTCACTTTTGGCTCTGGAACGTCTGGGCCCCTCTCTTTGTACGAAAGGCAAGGAGAAGGAAACCTGGAGATGTGAAGTCTGATTGAGCTGTGAAATCCAGGCTTCCAGCTGTTGTCAACCAGTCTCGTGGTGCCAGATGTCAAAGTCAAAGTCCAAGACGAGTTTATTGTCACATGTTTGCACAGGAGCAATGAAAAACTTACTTGCAGCAGCATCACAGGCACATAGCATCAGATAAGCAGCATTCACAAGAAAAAAACATAAATTAAACATACATTTTACAAGAAAGAACCAAAAACATCCATTTTAGTGCAAAGTGATCAGAGTGAGCGCAGTTTTGCTAAGTTCTAGTGATTAGGGTTGTGCCGGTTGGTTCGAGAACCAAATGGTTGAACCTGGTGGTGTGGGACTTCAGACTTCTGTACCTCCTGCCCGATGGGAGCTGCGAGAAGATGGCACGGCCCAGATGGTGGGGATCTTTGATGATGGATGTTGCCTTCTTGAGGCAGCACCTCCTGTAGATACTCCCGATGGTGGGGAGGGACGTGCCCATGATGTATTGGGCTGTGTCCACTACTCTCTGCAGCTTCTTACGTTCCTGCACATTCGAATTGCCGCACCAGACTGTGATGCAACCAGTCAGGACACTTCCAACAGTACATCTGCAGACGTTTGTTAGTGTTCGGTAACAAGCTGAACCTCCTTAACCTTCTCAGAAAGTAAAGATGCTGGCGCGCCTCCCTTGTGACTGCATCTACGTGCTGGGCCCAGGACAGGTCGTCCGATATGTTAACGCCCAGGAATTGAAAGCTGCTGACCCTCTCCACAACTGATCCCCCAATGTAGACTGGCGTGTGTTGACTTTTCACTGTTGACTCTGGAACGTCTGGGCCCCTCTCTATGTACGAAAGGCAAGCAGGAGGAAACCTGGGCATGCGAAGTGTGCTGATGGCTCGAGGAGCCCCCCAGCACAGTCACTTGTGAGAACCCACCCCCTACTCGGGAAGCCTCGCCCATGCAGGCTCCCACGTCTGGGTGATGGGCACAGTTCTGGCAGTGGGCCAGTTCCCCCGGCACCTGGAGGAGGTCACAGGCGAGGTTCTCCACGCCAAGGGCACCAAATTGGTGCTGGAAGCCTGAGACAGAGGCACGAAACACCGGAGACGCTCGGCCCAATGGAAGGTCATTGGCCTGAAGCACAGACCCTTCCTCCCTCCACAGCTGCTGCCTGACCTGCTGGGTATCCGCAGCCGTCTCTGACACAGTGCGCCTGGGTTGAAGGGAGAGCAGACGAGCGAGACTTGTGCTGGTGGGTTTAAGAGTTAGGGAAACGGGCCCTTTGGCCTAGTTCGTCCATGTTGGCCCCCTTGCCAATCGGTACCACCCTCTCAACTGGAGACAAGGGACTGCGGATGCTGGAATCTGGAGCGAGAAACAATCTGCTGGGGAAGGGGAGCAGCGGGTTGAGCAGCATCTGTGTGGGGGTGGGGGAGGAGAGGAACTGTCTCAGGATCTGGAGAGAGGAGACGGCTGGTACTTTTACCGATGCACCATAGAAAGCATCCTATCTGGATGCATCACGGCTTGGTATGGAAACTGCTCTGCCCAGGACCGCAAGAAACTGCAGGGAGTTGTGGACACAGCCCAGAGCATCACGGACACCAGCCTCCCCTCCTTGGACTCTGTCTTTACCTCTCGTTGTCTTGGTGAAGCAGCCAGCATAATCAAAACCCCACCCACCCGGGACATTCTCTCTTCTCTCCTCTCCCATCAGGTAGAAGATACAGGAGCCTGAGCTTCTACCCCATGGTGATAAGACTATTGAACGGTTCCCTTATACGATGAGATGGACTCTGACCTCACGATCTACCTTGTTGTGACCTTGCACCTTATTGCACTGCACTTTCTCTGTAGCTGTGACACTTTACTCTGTACTGTTATTGTTTTTACCTGTACTACATCAATGCACCCTGTACTGACTCAATGTAACTGCACTGTGTAATGAATTGACCTGTACGATCGGTTTGCAAGACAAGTTTTTCACTGTACCTCGGTACAAGTGACAATAATAAACCAACACCAATACAGAGTGGTGAGAGACAGGGGCCGGAAGGTGATTGGTGGAGTGAGGAGGGGTGAAGGATGATGGGCCACGTGAGGGGGGGGAAGGTGTTGGTGCGCAGTTGGGTGGGGGGGACAGAGGCGGGTGGGTGAGAGGTGGAAGCGGACAATTTCCTTGCATCGAAGTGCAAACTGTTACAAATGCTCTGTGTCACCTGCGGCATCTGGTGCCCCAGCTGGGAACTGAGTAAATAATGTCCTCCACGCTGGTCTGAAGCTCGGATCCAAGTTCAGACTCCGGGACGTCTCCACCACCACACGAGTAAGTGCTGCGTCCGACGACTCACGCTCACAAGAACCGCAAGACCTCGCAACTTGCTTCCGCTTGACCGCGTGCCCTCCAAGTTAGAGATTGCGGCTTGTGTTATGACTCAGTGCATCCAGACTTCACAGGTCAATCATGTTGCATTTCTTCGGTGCGCTGCTTCACAGACCATCTCGTACAAAAACAAAAAGCACCCAAATGCTTTTAGGAGTATTGTTCTTTCGCCAGCTTGTCTCTGACTGAGTGATCACAATTCGATGCTAGACCAAGAGGAATAAACAAGCATGCCTGGGGTCATTGGCACTGAGGTGGGGGGGGGGGGGGGGTGGGTACTGGTTGCAGCACAGATTTCACAAGGGCGTTGCTGGGACCCAGATTGCTCGACTTGTGAGGAGAAACGGGATAGGCTGGGGACTGTTTTTCCCTGGAGCAAAGGATAATAAGATAAGATTATAAGATTTCTTTATTAGTCGCATGTACATCGAAACACAGTGAAATGCAACCTTTGCGTGGAATGTTCTGGGGGCAGCCCGCAAGTGTCACCACGCTTTTGGTGCCAACATAGTATGCCCACAACTTCCTAACCTGTACATCTTTGGAATGTGGGAGGAAACCGGAGCACCCGGAGGAAACCCACACAGACACGGGGAGAACGTACAAACTCCTTACAGACAGCAGCCGGAATTGAACCCGGGTTGATGGCGCTGTAATAGTGTTACGCTAACCGCTGCACTACCGTGCCTGCCCGAAGGTAATTTTAGAAGGGTTTACAAAATTACAAGGGTCATGGATAGGGTCAATTGTCACAGCCTTTTATACAAGGCAGGGGACATTAAAACTAGCTGTAGTTTTAAGGTGAAGGAGGAAAAGATTTAAAGGGGACCTGAGGGGCAAGTTTTTCCATACAGGAAGTGGTGATTATACGGAACGAGTTGCCAGAGGAAGTGGTAGAGGTTGGTACAATTGCAATGTTTAAAAGGCATTTGGACAGGTACATGGATAGAACATAGAACACTACAGCACAGTACAGGCCTTTCGGCCCACGATGTTGCACCGACATTTTATCCTGCTCTAATGTCTATCTAACCCTTCCCTCCCACATAGCCCTCCATTTCTCTATCACTCATGTGTCTATCTAAGAATCTTAAATGTCCCCAATGTATCTGCCCCACAACCTCTGCCAGCAGTGTGTTCCACGCACCCATCACTCTCTGTGTAAAAAACTTACCCCTGACATCCCCCTTATACCTTCCTCCAATCACCTTAAAATTATGTTCCCTCATGTTAGCCATTTTCGCCCTGGGAAAAAGTCTCTGACTATCCTCTTGATCTATGCCTTGTACACCTCTAAAGCTTCCACATCCTTCCTGTAATGAGGCCACACTGCTGAAAGTCCTGCCATTAACCTTGTATTCTGCCTTCAAATTCGATCTCCCGTAGTGCATCATTTCACACTTTTCTGGGTTGAACTGTGTTCTGTGCCAGCAAATATTGTGTTTGCACTAACCTTAGCAGTGTGGAGGAACAAAGGGATATTGGGGTCCACGTCCATAGATCTCTCAAGGTTGCCGTGCGGGTCTATAGGGTTGTTAAGAAGGCTTACGGTGTGTTGGCCTTCATTAGTCGGGGTATTGAGTTCAAGAGCCCTAACCGTTACATTCATGTTGGGATCAATCATTAGTGTTACCCTCTTACATAATAAAACACAGCACCGATGCCACTTGTGTGGTTTCCTGGGGTGCTATCCCAATCCCATATTTACAATATTTAAGGATATTTCTCACCTGACCCAGCCCCTCCCTGTCCAGTGACAGAAGAACCCTAAACTCTAGTTCTTCCTCACCGAGCCCTTGCATTGACTGCACCCAGCTTCAGTGCATCCCTCAGCACGTACTCCTGCAGCCTGGAATGTGCCAGCCAGCAGCATTCCCCTACGGACATCTCACAGTGCTGGGAGACCAACAAGTTTCGGGCAGACCAAAGGGCGTCTTTCACTGAGTTGATGACCTTCCAGCAGCAGTTGATGTCCGCCTCCATGTGTGTCCCCTAGAGCAGCCCATAGATCAGAGAATCCTCTGTTACACAGCTGCTGGGGATGAACTGTAACAAGGACCCTTGCATCTTTCGTCACACTCTCCTCATAAACCCATAGCCCGCAAAGAGGTGGGCAAATGTCTCGTCCCCAGCGCAGTCCTCCCAGGGGCAGCGCGTGCTGTGAGTGAGGTTCCAGCCATATGGGACGGATCTGACTGGGAGGGCCCCTCTCACCGCCAGCCAAGCGAGGTCTTGGTGCTTGTTGGTGAGTTCTGGCAATGATGCATTCTGCCAGATGGTCTGGACAGTCTGCTCAGGGAACCACCCCACAGTATCCATTGTCCTTCTCCTGCAGCATCTGCAGAATGTTCCGTGCTGACCACTGCCTGATGGACTTGTGGTCAAAGGTGTTGGTCTGGAAGAACTTTTCTATGAAGAACAGGTAGTGCGGCAACATCCAGCTGACTGGGACGTTGCGTGGCCACGGGGCCAGGCCCATCCTTCGCAACAGCCTGGACAGGTAGAACCTCGGCACGTAGTGACACTTGGTGCCCCCGTACTTTCTTTCCACGCACATGCAGCCACAGATGAAGGTGGTCATCAGGATAAGGGCGACACTGGGGACGCCTTTGCCCCCATTGTCCAGGGACTTGTGCATGGTGACCCGTCAGACCCGCTCCATCTTGGATCCCCAGATGAACCTGAACACGGCACGGGTGATTCCCAAGCCAGAGGAGCGAGGAACAGGCCACACCTGTGCCAAGTACAGCAGACCTGAGAGCGCCTCACACCTGATGACCAAGTTCTTCCCAGTTATCGACAGGGAGCGCCGTTCCCACAGTCCCAGTTTCTGCTTCACCTTCCCAATCCGCTCCTGCCAATTTTTGTTGCATGTCTCGGCCCCTCCGAACCGGATCCCCAGCACCTTCAGGTAGTCAGACCCGACGGTGAAGGGGACGTTGGATCGTTCGGGCCACTTGTCGCAGAGCATGGCCTCGCTCTTCGCGTGGTTAACTCTGGCCCCTGATGCCAACTCAAACTGGTCGCAGATGCTGGTTAATCTGCAAACTGACTTTGGGTCCCAGCAGAAGACGGCTACATCGTCCATGTACAGGGAGGTGCCCCCACTGCCTGGCAACGTCACCCCTCTGATGCTTTCGTCCTTCATTCACCGAACCGTCGCACATCAATCAGTTGCGTTGGTGTCCGTCCACTGCTCTGCATTTCTTTGGATTAAACTCCACTTGTCACTCTACTGTCCCAGATGACCAGACCACCCGCGCCTTCCTGCAGGCTAGAGATGTCCTTCTCAACGTCAGCCTTGGGGACAAGTTTGGCCATTGGCCATTTTTCCCTTTTGCCCTCCTGAGGGTGGCTGGCTGACATGAACTAACTCCATCCGGGCCAGGATCACGCCTGGTAGTTCTGATCGTATTGGCCCCGCCCTTGCTGGGCAGTTCCCGCATCCACTGGGTATTTCAAACCTTGATGCACTCGGAAGTAACGAGACTTGAAATCACTTCAATCAATGTTTATTTATTGTTCATTACTGAGAGTATAAGATCATCTTTAACACACTGTTTCCAGTTGCAACAGCCAGAGCAGCAGAGCAGAGGACCCGACAGGTATGAAAGGGAAGCAGGTTCCAGCCGAGCAGCCGTTTTGGAGCAGCCATTTATGGGGGTGCCCGCGTTTGAGCTGTGAGTTCAGTATAAGTGCTGAGGCTTTGGTTCAGGAGGCTTCGGTGAGAGGAGGCTGAGCAGGTAAGTGCAGGTAAGGTTTGACCGTGGAGTGACTCTCCCTATCAGAGCAGCTGGGATGACGGACAGCGCAGCCACATGCTCCTCCTGCAGGATGTGGGAGATCAGGGAGGCTGCCAGTGTCCCCGGTGACTTCACCTGTAGGAAGTGCGCCCAGGGTACAGCTCCTGACTGACCGGTGAAGGGATTGGAGCTGGAGCTGGACGTACTTTGGATTGTCTGGGATGCTGAGATCATCTTAGACAAGATCTTTAGCGAGATGGTCACACCTAAGGTGCAGGCAGCAGGGAGCTGGGTGACCACGAGGAGAGGTAGAGGGAGCAGGCAGACAGGGTTGTTAAGAAGGCGTATGGAGTGTTGGCCTTCATTAATTGGGGTATTAAGTTCAAGAGCCGCGAGGTGATGTTGCAGCTCTATAGAACTCTGGTCAGACCACACTTGGAGTATTGTGTTCAGTTCTGGTCACCTCATTACAGAAAGGATGTGGAAGCTTTAGAGAGGGTGCAGAGGAGATTTACAGGATGCTGCCTGGATTGGAGAGCATGTCTTATGAGGATAGGTTGAGTGAGCGAGGGCTTTTCTCTTTGGAGAGAAGGAGGATGAGAGGTGACTTGATAGAGGTGCACAAGAGGATAAGAGGCACAGATCGAGTGGACAGTCAGACACTTTTTCCCAGGGCGACAATGGCTAACACGAGGGGGCATCATTTGAAGGTGATTGGAGGAAGGTATAAGGGGGATGTCAGAGGTAAGCTTTTTACACAGAGAGTGGTGGGTGTGTGGAACACACTGCCGGCAGAGGTTGTGGGGACAGATACATTGGGAACATTTAAAAGACTCTTAGATAGACACATGAATGATGGAGGAATGGGGGGTTATGTGGGAGGGAAGGGTTAGATAGATTTTAGAGCAGGATAAAATGTCAGCACAACATTGTGGGCCGAAGGGCCTGTACTGTGCTGTAGTGTTCTATGTTCTACATTCTAAGTGCAGGTCCCCCTGTGGCCATTCCCCTCAGACACAAGTTTACCCCTTTGGAAACTGCTGGGGGATGAGGGGGGATGACCTATTAGGGCACAGCAGAAGAAGGTAGGTCATCGGCACTGCGGCTCAGCAAGGCAGGTTAAAGTCAGGCCGGCAATAATGATAGGAGACTTGGTAGGGTGACAGATGGGAGATTCTGTGGCCTCGAGAGAGACTCCAGGATGGTGCGTTCCCTCCCAGGTGCCCGAGTCGAGGAGGTCTCGGAGCAGCTGCAGAACATTCTCAGGGGGGAGGGGAGCAGCCAGAGGCCGTGGTGCACATTGGCACCAACGACACAAGTAGAAAGGGGGAAGAGGTCCTGCACAGTGAGTGTAGGGAGTTAGGAGGAAGGCTGAAGAGCAGGACCTCGAAGGCAGTAACCTCTGGATTAGTCCCGGTGCCACGTGCTAGTCAGGGCAGGAATAGAAAGATAGAACAGATGAATGAGTGGCTGAGAAACTGGGGCAGGGGGCGGGGTTTCATGTTCGTGCATCACTGAAACCTCTTCTGGGGCAGGGGTGACCTGTACAAGAGGGGCAGGTTGCACCTTAACTCGAGGGGAACCAATATCCTGGCTGGGAGGTTCACCAGTGCTACTCAGGAGGGTTTAAAATGTTTGGCAGGGCGATGGGAACCAGAGCAACAGGTCAGGAAGTGGAGGGAGTGACAGGAAGGTAACGTCATGACCAGTAAGTCTGTAAGGAAGGACGGGCAGGAGCAAGGTAACAGACACACTTCGGCGGACGGGTTAACGTGTGTGTATTTTAATGCTAAGTGTATTAAGGGTAAAGGGTGATGAACTTAGAGCCTGGATCAGTACACGGAACTGTGATGTCGTGGCCATTACAGAGATTGGTTGAGAGATGGACAAGACTGGATGCCTAATGTTCCAGGGTTTCAGTGTTTTAGGAAAGATAGAGAGGGAGGTAAACGAGTGGAGGGAGTGGCACCACATATCAGGGACAATATCACAGCTGCACTCAGAGGGACATAATGGAGGGCTCGTCCACTGAGTCTACGTGGGTGGAACTCAGAAATAAGAAAGGTGCAATCACTCTGATGGGATTGTACTACAGACCCCTCAGTAGCCACCGGGACATTGAGGAACAGATGTGCGAGCAGATATGCAAACAACAGGGTTGTTTTCGTGGGTGACTTCAACTTCCCCGATATAGACTGGGACCTCCCTAGTGCAAGAGGTTCAACTGGGGCAGAATTTGTTAGGTGCGTCCAGGAGGGTTTCTTAAATCAGCATGTGGATAGTCCAGCAAGAGGAGGGGCCGTACTGGACCTGGTGTTGGGTAATGAGCCTGGTCAGGTGACTGACCTTTCAGTGAGAGAACAGTTAGGGAACAGTGATCACAACTCCTTAAGTTTTAAGATAGCTATAGATAAGGATAAGGATGGACCTTGTGGGAGAGTCTTAAATTGGAGCAGGACAAATTACCAGAGGATTAGACAGGAACTAGGGAAAGTGAATTGGGAACAGCTGTTTTTGGGCAAGTCCACATCTGACACTTGGAGGGTGTTTAAAGACCAACTGCACAGAGTACAGGACAGGGATGTTCCAGTAAGAAGGAAGGACGAGGATGGCAAGGTAAAGGAACCTTGGATGTTGAGAGAGGTGGCGAATTTAGTCAAGAAGGAAAAAGAAGTGTACGTAAGGTTTAGGAAGCTAAAATCCCTTGAGGAATATAAAGAAATTGGAAAAGAACTCAAGAAGGGAATGAGCAGAGCCAGGAGGGGCCATGAAAAGTCCTCGGCAAGTAGGATTAAAGAGAATCCCAAGGCATTCTATTTGTACATCAAGAGCAGGAAGACAACTGGGGAGAGGGTAGGACCACTCAAGGATAAAGGAGGGAACATGTTCTTGGAGGCAGAGGATGTGGGCGAGGTCGAAATGTCTAATACTAGAGGGCAGGATTTCAAGATGCGAGGAGGTAAGTTCAAGGGAGATGTGCGGGGCAAGTATTTTACACAGAGAGCGGTGGGTGCCTGGAATGTGCTGCCAGGGTTGGGGGTGCAGGCAGATACAATAGAGGTGTTTAAGAGGTTCTCAGATAGGCACATGGATGTGCAGGGAATGGAAGGACACGGACAGTGTGCAGGCAGAAGGGATCAGTTTAGTTGGGCGTTTAATGACTAAATTAATTAGTTCAGCACAACCTGGTGGGCCGAAGGGCCTGTTCCTGTGCTGTACTGTTCCATGTTCTATATTCTGCAAATATAAATGGGGTAGGCATGGTATTGTAGCGGTTAGCGTAATGTTGTTACAGCGCCAGCGACGCAGGTTCAATTCCCGCCACCGTCTGTAAGCAGTTTGTACGTTCTCCCCGTGTCTGCATGGGTTTCCTCCGGGTGCTCCGGTTTCCTCCCGCATTCCAAAGACGTACGGGTTAGGAAGTTGTGGGCGTGCTATGTTGGTACCGGAAGCGTGGCGACACTTGCGGGCTGCCCCCCCAGAATACTCTACGCAAAAGATGCATTTCACTGTGTGTTTCGATGTACATGTGACTAATAAAGAGATCATCTTAAATTCACCAAAGAAAATAAGTAAGAAAAGTGAAGCAGATAGAAGCAAAGGTAGGGGTGTGCACTCATTTTAAAATTTCAAACACAATTACAATTCTGAGCACCCATTCTTCATTGTGAAGATGCCACTGGATCAGTACACTGGTGACAGCTGAACTTGGGGCTGCAGCTCTCTCTCTCACTCACTCCACTCTCCATCCAGTGTGGGGCTATCCCTCTGGTCGACGTTCTTACAGGGTTTGTAACTGCATTCGCATTCTTGGAACAGGGGATATTTAATGGGCACCGTGTTGCCATTTTGACAGCTGGCGTGAGCGGTCACTTCAGTGAGGTTCCTTGCACTGCAGCAGCTACAGTGGGTCTCGATCACACCCGTCTTGCCGTTATACCTGCCAATCAGAAAGAGGAGTGTGAGAGTTCAGAGGGAAGGTGCAGTCAGTCTCCTTCATTCCTGCACATCTCCGCTTCCTCTGGCCGTTGCCTGAGGATGCACAGTTCTGAGATCCTTCGGCCTTTCGGAACCCTGCTGACCCGCCCCTTGCCCAGTGCTCCTTTTTTTTTAAAACAAACGTTTATTCACTAAAAGCACCACAAAAGGACATCCAGTGTCAAAACTACTGTAACTACTACAGAAAGAAGGAAAAACTACGCAATTGGAATCTAACCGCAGCAAAATAATGCGAACTAACCTCCGCAAAACGCACTCACAACACTTCAGATGAGAATCTCGTTCACATCGTCCACGACGCATAGAACATAGAACACTACAGCAAAGTACAGGCCCTTCGGCCCACAATGTTGTGCTGACATTTTATCCTGCTCTAAGATCTATCTAACCCTTCCCTCCCACATAGCCCTCCATTTCTCTATCATTCATGTGTCTATCTAAGGTTCTCTTAAATGTCCCTAATGTATCTGCCGGCAGTGTGTTCCACGCACCCACCACTCTCTGTGTAAAAAAAACTTACCCCTGACGTCCCCCTTTTATCTTCCTCCAATCGCCTTAAAATTATGCCCCCTCGTGTTAGCCATTGTCACCCTGGGAAAAAGTCTCTGACTGTCCACTCGATCTGTGCCTCTTATCATCTTGTACACATCTATCAAGTCACCTCTCATCCTCCTCCTCTCCAAAGAGAAAAGCCCTCACTCACTCAACCTATCCTCATAGGACATGCTCTCCAATCCAAGCAGCATCCTGGTAAATCTCCTCTGTGCCCTCTCTAAAACTTCCACATCCTTCCTATAATGAGGTGACCAGAACTGAACACAATACTCCAAGTGTGGTCTAACCAGAGTTCTATAGAGCTGCAACATCACCTCGCGGCTCTTGAACTCAATCCCCCGACTAATGAAGGCCAACAGTCCATACACCTTCTTAACAACCCTATCGACCTGTGTGGCAACCTTGAGGGATCTATGGATGTGGACCCCAAGATCCCTCTGTTCCTCCCTACTGCTAAGAGTCCTGCCATTAACCTTGTATTCTGCCTTCGAATTCGATCTCCTGAAGTGTGTCACTTCACACTTATTCACACACAATCTCCTTGCAGAATTCACCCTGGGGTGCCCGCGGATACTGCCTGCTCCCTCTCCAAGGACACCCAGGTGTGGACGTAAGCCGGGGAGAGGGGCAGGCAGATAGACCAGCCGGAACCCTCGGCCGCCTGCTGCCTGGACCCGCAGACGGCTGGCTTGGCCAGGCCCAGGAGAGGACCCACCAAGACATCCCCCGACCGACCTGCCCCCCCGCTGCACCGGGTGACCACAGATCAGCAGCGTGGGGCTGAAGTGCGGCCAGAACTTGAGCAGCAGCCCCTTCAGATCAGTGGAGAGGGGCTGCAACCTCTCGCACTCCACCTTCATGTGGTACGCCGTCTCCTTCTGGCCGTGGAAATGACAGCTGACCTCAGTACCACCCCTTTGTTTTTTGCCCAGTGCCTCCTGACCCTTGGTCTCAGTTCCACCAGGAGACGCCCGGTGGTGGGGGGGGGGGGGGGGGGGGGGCGGGGGGAGGGTGGTGGTCACAGCAGAGATGGCCGCCGGTGCCACATCTTGCTGCCGTCCTGTCACAGATACTTGTCCTGTCCATTCTCCTGCTCCCCGGTGTGTGGGCTCGGGGTGCTGACCTGGGGGTGCAGTGATCTCTGTGGCTGCTCGTCCCACAGATATCCCAAGCAGCACCACCTCCTCACCTCCTGTTGCGGAGCAGGTTCGAGGTCTCTGAGGCATGGACTGTGAACACAGTCTTAGAGATAAATGATTTATTTACAAAAGACAAACGCAGGGAAGGGGTAACGGGAACAACACACACACACGTGCACAGTTTATAGCAGGCGTGGGAAAATCACAACAGGGATAGAATACACACACACACACACACACACACACACACACACAAAATGAACTAGGTACAGACAATCAAGGAAAAACAATACGATACCCGCCACCCCTTGACTCAGTGCAGGCATGGCTCTATGCTACCGGGGATACTAACTAGAATGCTTCCAACCCTTAAACAGTGCACACCTCACCAATGATTTCTCCAGCGCTGTTTCACAGAGCTCAGCCTGGAGAGAAGCAGGGTGAATCCCTCGGAGACAAAGAGACTGAGCCAAGGACATGTGGCACTGTTTACAGTGCTGGAGGGCTGAGGGGTCCAGTCCAGGTAATTTAAAAAGGCCAATAGCCAGGTGTGTGCTGATGGGTGGGGTGGGGCCAAATCTTGATTGGCAGTGGTGTGTCTTCTGACCAGGTAGGGGCAGTGCTGTCTTCCGACCGGGTAGGGGTAGTGCTGTCACGTAACAGCCACGACCCTCCACAATACACCTCCCAACCACCGAGAGTAGGAATCCAGAGAGAAGGGGAGGGGGGAGGACCCGCCGTCAGCACCTCCCTCTCCTTGTGCCCTGCACCTGGGAGAAAACTAGAGAAATACTCCATGTGAAAAGGTAGCCCAGGAAACACCGGAACGTCTGCTCTTCCTGCCCTCTGCTTCAAGCTGTTGAGATTTTCCCGCGAGGTACCATGTTTGCGATTTGATTCAAACCCACTTCTGGGCATCTCTAACACCATAACTTATTTTAATCACCCAAATCCTTGAATATAAGAACGGCAAGGGACGTTACAAATCACCGTCCAAGATGTCCCCCTGAGGAGATCCATCAGCAGATGCAGGGTGACTATGCTCGGGCAGGAGATGAGTACGAGCAGGCTCGTTTGTAAGTGCTCGATTACAACTGTTCCAAACAGTAAGCATGGCCTTTCTGAAGGCCACATTGCAAATCCATAGCTCTCTGGAGGTGGTGACTCAGTGGATAGAGAAGAAAGTGCTTGCTGTGCTTGCCTTCGGAGGCTGAGACACTGAGTGCAAGAATTGGGATGTCATGTTGCAGCTGTACAGGACACTGGTGAGAGCACACTTGGGATATCACGTACTGCTCTGGTCACCTCACTACAGGCAGGGTGTGGTAACAACAGAGAGAGCACAGAAGAGATTCACCAGGAATGGAGGGCCGTAGGTATACGGAGAGATTGGATGTTTATAAAAACATACCCCCCAGATCCCCTTTAAAACCCTTTCCTCTCACTTTAAACCTCTGCCCTCTTGTTTTAGGTACCTCTACCCTGGGAAAAAGATTCTGATTATTTACCCTCTCCCTGCCTCTCATAACATACACCTCCGTCAGCTCCCCCTTCAGCCTCCTTCACTCCAGGGAAGACAAGCCCAGCCTGTCCAATCTCTCCCCGAGCTAAAGTCCGCCAATCCAGGCCGTGTCCTGGTGAATCTCCTCTGCACCTTCTCCAGCACAACTGCGTCCTTCCCATAGTGCAGCGGGCAGAACCGCACCCATTACTCCGAGTGTGGTCCGACCAGTGTCTCGTGAAGCCGCAACATAACGTCCTGACTTGATGGGCAAAGTCCTGGCATTGAGCACTGGGATGAGGGCAGGAGAGAGAACAAGCCGTAATCCAGAAAATGAAGGAGGGAATTAGCTTGGGTGGAACTGAGGATCAACGAGCAGGAAGCACTGGTCGGAGTTGTCCAAGGGGCCCCAAGCAGTTGGGGCAATGCAGGGTATGGTGTGAATCAGGAAGGTAGGGGAATGTGTATTATTGGTATTGGTATTGGTAGCGGTCCTGCCCAGATGAACAGAGAGAGCCCTTGAAGGTGAGGGCAGGATTTCAGGAGGCTGGAATCAGCAGGAGATCACTCTGGTATTGGTATTGGTTTATTATTGTCACTTGTACCGAGGTACAGTGAAAAACTTGTCCTGCATACTGATCGTACAGGTGAATTCATTACACAGTGCATTGAGGTAGTACAGGGTAAAAACAATAACAGAATACAGAGTAAAGTGTCACTGCTACAGGGAAGTGCAGTGCAGGTAGACAATAAGGTTGAAGAATTACACCAAAGCTGGGCAGCAGTATCAATGTGCAGGGAGAATTTGCAGCACGTATGGAAATATTTTCTCGATCAGTTTGTTGACAGATTCACAAGGGAACAGGTTGCTTTAGGTCGTGCAGCAAGAAAGGGTTAAATGATGACCTGGTAGGATATTCTTTAATAAAGATAGATTGCTGAAAGTTCAGAGAGATCTGGGTGTCCTTAAAGACAGATTGCTGAAAGTTAACATACAGGTTCAGCAAGCAATCCAGAAGGCAAGTGGTCAACGCTGGGGATAATGAAGGGGATTTGAGAACAGGAACCTGAAGTGACCACACCTGGAGTATTAGCTGGTCTAATCTATCACCTGGTACATAGCTCTGGCTCCCTGCTGAGGTAAGGATGGAGATGGTGCACCAGACTGATTCTTGACTTGGTGGGCTTGTCACATGGGGAGGGATGTAGAAAGTTAGCCCATGGGGGGGGGGGGGGTTTGAGTTTCGAAGAATGCGAGGGAGTCTCACTGAAATGCATCACATTCCTACAGGCTCGAGACAGGCCTGGCTGGGGAATCTAAAACCAGCCTCCACTGTGGCAAAACAAAGGGCTGGCCATTCGGGAGAGAGGCGAGAAGAAATCTCTTCACCCACGGACGGCGACCCTTTGGAATTCACTGGTTGGCGGAGACTGGGTTACTGAGTAGGTTCAGGGCAGAGACTGATGGACTTTTGGCTATTAAGGGATGTGGAGATAAGGAAGTAAAATGGTGCTGGTTTGTGGATCAGTCGTGGTCCTACTGAGTAACCTTCCTGGTCCTGTTCCTTGTTCAGGTTGTATTCCCAGCTGGAAATGAAGATGACAAAGAAACTGCAGAGGTTCCCAGCTGTTCAGGTTAACCTGCTTTCCTGCAATCTCAGTGCAAGATGTTATCCACAGTGATCTTCAGATTTAAATGGGACCCTTGCCTGGAGCTCCCAACGCAGAGGTTGCACTGGCGCACTGTTCGACAACTTGTAACCGTGGTCACTGAGGTACAGCAGCCCTCTGAACGCACTGAACTGGTGAACCCATCAACTGATTTCACAGCTTGTTTAGACAGAGGAGGTAAACTTGCATTTAACACCTCTGTGACCTCTGCTGCTTCCCTCCGTAGATGCTGCTCAACCCGCGGATCTCCTCCGGCATTTTGCCTGTCGCTTGCATTTAAGTGGTGCCTTTTCTACCCCGTATTATTTGGAAGTGCCAGACTTCCAGTGAGTGATGCTGGGAGGCGATGTCCTTTGGCAAAGGCAGAGGAAGATTGGGGCGGGGAGGCTGCGTGCTCCACACTCATGTTTCTCTGGTCCAATCCCTTCAATATCTCTCCCTATCGGATGTTACGCTCTCAGCTGGGAAGGAAAATAAATATTTCACAGAAGTTGTAGCACTGAGCCTGGGGTACATCAGCCATCTTGCTGGCAGGAACTGAGGAGAGGATCCCATGATCTTCAGGCACTGAGGATGGCATGCCCTGATCTTCAGACATGAAGGTCACATGACCTTCAGACACCATGGAGAAGAGTCCCTGACCTACAGACACTGTGGTGGAGATCTCAAGACCTCCAAGTACTGAGGAGAAGGTCCCCTGATGGTCAGACACTGTGGAGGAGATCACATGACCCTCATACATCATGGAGGATATCACATGACTTTCAGACACCATAGAGGAGATCTCAACATCTTCAGGCACTGCTCAGCTATGGAGCTCAGGATTCAGAACACATCGCATTTTGCCTGAACAAATGACTTCCCTTTCTGCCCTTTAGTGGTAGCTTCAGCGGTAACGCTGCCCTGATGATAAACCTCAAACTCTACTGAGGTAAAGCATCAGAAACGGAGTTGCTCGAAGGAAAATTATATATTCCAGCCCTGTGTTTTTTAAAAAACAAAGCATGTTTTTCCTCATGCAGTTGCTTTAACAAGTGATATTGCATTAAGCCAAGACTTCTTACCTGGTTTCTGAGCTACACTGGCCTTTGCAGTAATGGCTGACAACGTCGACTTGGCACCCACCCTTACTCAGTGTGACCGTTCTTGCAGTAATCGTGCACACAGCTGTGAATAACAACAAGCTGCAGGAAAACTGAAGTAAATATCCGATGGAACACTTTTATGACACTCAGACATGGGTTAAAATGACTAAAACATAAACCGTTGAGAATGAATACATTAAGGTATTGATGGGCATCACCTTGAGTTAAGTAGGTGCAGGTTTTGGGACATATACACTGAGGAGCTGTCCATGTACCCGTTAGTAGCCCGGAGTAAAGTGCATTGGGTGCACTGCCCTCTGAGCCAAAAATTTCGCTATATGTCTACTGCACATAATATGCAGGGAGTAATCACCTGAGGGTGATCCAGGACTGCAGGTAGCCACTGCAGTACCTCCCAATGTTTCCCCTTCTTTCTCAGCTCAATGAAATTAAACGTGAGGTCGTAAAAAAGGTATCTGATACGTTCCCGAAATTACTGCTCAGATGGCTGATCTTTCTCGGCTTTCTGTTCAAGTGGGTAACGCAGAAAATGATCTGCTCCCTGGATCACTACCCTGACTGGTGATCTGTTTCCTCGAGAACCAGGCTTCCCAAGATAATTGGCCAGTTGGGCAAATGGAGAGAAAGAAAAGGACGGTGGATGCTGGAATCTACATGGAAAACACGACGATGCTGGAGGGACTCAGCAGGCCGGGCAGCATCCATGGAGAAAATCGGGCTGGTCAACGTTTTGGGTCAGGACCCTTATTCAGGACATGCGGAGAGGTTGGACAAACTTGGGTTGTTTTCTCTGAGCGGCGGAGGCTGAGGGGAGACCTGATCGAGGTTTATAAGATTATGAGGGGGATAGATAGAGCAGGCAGCCGGTATCTTTCTCCCCGGGGTAGAAATGTCTAACACCAGAGGGCATGCATTTAAGGTGAGAGGGGGTAAGTTCAAAAGAGATGTGTGGGGCAAGTATTTTACACAGAGAGTGGTGGGTGCTGCCAGGGGTGGGGGTGGAGGCAGATACGATAGAGATGTTTAAGAGGCTCTTAGATAGGCACATGAATGTGCAGGGATTGGAGGGATGTGGACATTGTGCAGGCAGAAGGGATTCATTCAGTTAGGCATTTAATTACTAGTTTAATTAGTCGGGTACAACATCGTGGGCAGAAGGGCCTGTTCCTGTGCTGCACTGTTCGATGTTCTATGTTCTGATTGATTGATACCCTTTCTCAGATCACTGTCAAGTTAATGATCTGCTCCCTCAGAGTCTTCACTCTGGCAAAATTATCTTCTTCAATCCCCACAACACTTCATACAGAGAACATAGAACATTACAGCACAGTACAGGCCCTTCGGCCCACAATGTTGTGCCGACATTTTATCCTGCTCCGAGATCTACCTAACCCTTCCCTCCCACATCGCCCTCCATTTCTCTATCATTCATGTGGCTTCCATTCATCAAATCCTCCTCCATGTGCAGACAGAAGGAGATCCCACAAAGACTTCGAGACGTCAAATAGCAAAGAACATAATTTCAATTTGCATACATGGCTTTGAACTGATTTACCATTACAGTGGGAAGTGAAGGTACAAAGTGAGAGGCTGCTCTGTTTTGAGTTGTTATTCCGAGGGAGACTGTCAGTCGATGCTGAGAGGCCTTTTCTTCTCAGTGGGAGCCTACAACCCTCAGCAGGAGTGCAGGGGAGGAGGGGAGCTGCTGCTTGAGGAGAAATCCCTTGAAGGGGAGGGCAGTGAATCTGGAATCCTCCAAAGAGCTGTGGCTGTTCAGCCACTGAGCACGTCCGAGGGCTGAGATCGATAGCTGGAGCAGGGAAGTGGACAAAAGGGCAGGAACTGGGCGAATTTGACGTGGGAGTCAGTGTGGAGAAGTGATTGCCTAGATACAAAATGGCAGCGTCCCGCCTGATCAAAACTGATGTCAATATGGAGTCATTGTTGTACAGCACAGAAACAGGCCATTCGGCCCAACTTGTCCATACCAAGGAAAGGTCTTCCTGAGCTGGTCCCATATCCTTCTGAACTCTTCCTGTCCATGCAGCTGCCCAGATGTCTTTTAAACATTGCAGTTGTAATTCCAGTGACCTCAGCTCCACTCCGTCAACAATGCAGGGATCTGCAAACCTTCCTCATGAGCGTGGAACAGAGCTGCTGACCCTGAGCACAGGGGAACCTATCGACGATACCCTCAGTGCACCCCTCGCACTGTGGAACCTGG
This sequence comes from Pristis pectinata, assembly GCF_009764475.1. Lineage (NCBI taxonomy): Eukaryota > Metazoa > Chordata > Chondrichthyes > Rhinopristiformes > Pristidae > Pristis > Pristis pectinata. The sequence continues at coordinate 50,371,857 of NC_067418.1, forward strand.
GCACACACGGCGGGCGCGGAGGTCACCTTCAGACCAGGAGATCGGTTGCCCTGGGGGGAGCTGGGCCCATGGTCTGCGCAGCTTCAACAGACAGCTCTGCCGATGGACTGCTTAAGGGTCCACGGTGCGGAGGAGACCCGGGGGGGGTGGGGGGGGTCAGCATTCCCACGGAAAGCTGGGAGAAGGCCGCCCACAGCACTGGAGCAAATCCCCGCGGAGTCCCCACCTGAAAGCCCCAGACCTGGGCTTGCAGGCGAAGGCACTGACCTTCGCCGGCTGAGTGAACCTCTCACCGCTCTGGGAGACGGGATCGGTAGGTCCGCAGGTGACGCCAGGATTGGTGGCGGCACTGGCAGTGTAGAGTTAGGCAGCGGACTGATGCCAGTGAGTTGGTGAGGTGGATGGACTGGTGGGAGATGCAATTTAATCCTGAAAAATGTGAGCTGATGCACTATGGAAGGACGAATAGCTTGGGAATATAGGAATGATGAGTCACTTCAGCCTTCAGTCCACCATACCTATGCTGACCATCAAACGCCTTTCAGACTTCTCTGTCACCGTCCCCAGATACGTTGTGCTGTACTGACGAGAGTCATCAGAGAAGGAGTGGGACCAGGAATCCTCAACACTGAGGTTAGCACTGCACCTAAAGATGAAGTGTCACCCGATGAAGCTTCACTGTGGCGCAAAATGTTCACTGAACATGCTTATAGATGCAGCTGAGCCATCAGACAACCTGTGAATCACGTCAACACACCGTGTTCGTGCCACACCTCCAAGTGAAACGGTGACGACCATCTCCAACAGAGGAGATCTGAAAGGAGGCTCGGGCTAGCTCCAGCTAGGAAAGCTGGGGAATACAGAAGGAATGGTAGGTCACTTGGAAGTACTGAGGAACAGAACGACCTTGGACACTTGCCCGAGGATGCCTGAAGCAACACTGGCAGTGGAGCTTTTCCTTGTCCTCGGGCCTTACATTAAACATCCTTCCTCATCCTTACACTGTTTAATCTATTGATGAGGATTGTGGGTGTCAACAAAATTGTGCTGCTGATTCAGTTTGTCAGTGGTAAATCCTGGCGAGGTGGCACATGACCATGCCGTTCTCCACACAGCCAGGCCTCTGCAGGTGGGGGTAACATGAAGGCACTCGAGAGCCAGAGGGAAAACTACAATGGTAGCAATAAACAGTTTGTTGAAAGTATACTACTTTTTGAGGGCTTCTCACCTACCGTCTAGAAAGCTCGGTTAAGGGTTTGAAGTATTTCTGCAGAATAAGGATGAGTTTTGGACCTCTCCCAGTCAGTAATTCACAACTTTGTCAGCAAGCAGCAGCCTTCCGCTGGAGTTTTCACTTTGTCAACCCTGCGACACCCCTGCCCCACCCACCCACGCATTCCCCTGGGTGCTCCTGTCTTCTTCCAAAGACATGGGTATATCGGGTTAATTGGCCGCTGTAAACTGCCCTGAGTGTGGGTCGGGCCGTTTGTCAAAGGGCGATAATTGGGGAACACAACAGATAGGATTGCCCTGAGAGCCGGTAAAGACACGATGGGCCAAACGACCTCACTCTGTATCAGATGGAAACGTGAAAATATGGGAAATATGAAAAGGTGACATTTGCGATGAGATTAGGAAAGGACGTTAGGTAGATAAGTAAAGGGAAGGTGGGAAAATCTTGCTGGAAACACCACAGAAAAGGAGAATCGGTGAGCTGGCCCTCAAATGTGTGGAACATGTATATGTTCAGTTCCTCAGGCAGACTGCAACACACATAATTAATGCTGGGTCAAGGGTGGACGTTTGGTCAATATTTGTCCGAGTGGAACGCCGGTTCACACAGTCCAACGCTTCTCAGGATACCCGCCGACTTTGGATCTTCATCAGACAAACTGGTAATAATTGGCGCACACACTCATCCCACAGGACCAAGTAAGGGAGCAAACCCTTATCCTGGGCACTCACAGAGCCAGCATCTCCTTGAGGAATCTGCAAACACTTTCACTTAAAAATAATTAGAGATATGAAAAAAAATGGAAAGAAATGAAAACTTCTGAAAGTTAAAAAGTACGGAATGTTGCAGGACAACTCGGATTACCTGGTGGTCTGTGGAAAGACGGTTCTCCTGGAAAACAGAATGACATTTCTGGTGGTTACTCCGCAGGAATGAATCAGTTGGGCCCAAGTTCTGAAAGCTCAGATTTGCTGAGGCCAGTTCCATACAACATAAACTGCCAATCCCGGTTTGTTGGAGAATGCCAGCTTACAGCAACGGGAACTAAAGTTCATCTTCAGTACAACAGGGCACAGACCTGAAACCAGGCCAACTCTGTCTGAGCCAGGCCTGATGCTGATCAAAGCAAAGAAATGTGATGTACCAAATCACAGCTCACTCCTTGACAAGAATCTCTCGTTCATCCAGTCCTGGCGCAGTGGGAAATAACACCAGGCCTGAAATTCTGTGTGGTGACTCGTTGCAAGCCGCTCTCTGCAGATCGACTCATTACTTTTACAACAATCGTTCTACATGTCTAAATTTAATTTCTATGTCACCTGTTGTTGTTTTTACCCTGTACTACCTCAATGCACTGTGTAATGAACTGACCTGTATGATCGGTATGCAAGACAAGTTTTTCACTGTACCTCGGTACTAGTGACAATAATAAACCAATACCAATTTAGTTCTGGGAAGAGATTGGAGATGCTGGGGCCTGTTTTCCCTGGAGCGAAGGAGGCTGAGGTGTGACCTGAGAGAGGTGCGTAAGATTACGAGGGGCATAGATACGGTGGATAGTCAAAACCTTTTTTCCCATGGTAGGGGGGTATTAAAAACAATAATGGTTATAGGTTTAAGATGAGAAGAAGGAGATTTACAGGGAATCGAAGGGGTAAGAGATTTGGTGAACCTCTTCTGCACCCTCTCCAAAGTCTCCACATCCTTCCTATAATGGGGCGACCCAGAACTGAATGCAGTGCTCCAGATGTGGTCTGACCTAACCTAATGTTCCTGCTGAGTTTGTGTCTTTGAGGGACACGCTGATCATAGTTTGTGTGCATACTCATGCCCACAGTGCCAAGTAAGGGGACAGACCATTAAAATGGAAGAATCAAAATATAACCAAAGTTAAAAAACATGGAATGTTAAAGGACAATTAGTTTTACCTGGTGGTCTGTGGAAGTACGGCTCTCCTGGAAAACAGAATGACAATTCCAGTGTTTACTCCACAGGGAGGAATCAGTCGGACACACTTGCTTAAAGCACAGACGACCCGGTTGCTGAGACACACGAGACTCTGCAGATGCTGAAATCTGAGCAACACACACACACATTGCTGGAGGAACTCAGCGGGTCAGGCAGCATCCGCGGAGGGAAATAAACCGTCGACGTTTCGGGTTGAGACCCTTCATCGGGACTGGAAAGGAAGAGGGCAGAAGCCGCAATAAGAAGGTCAGGGGGAGGGCGGGGAGAAGTAAGACGCTGAGAGGTGATAGGTAGAAGGGGCCGAGGGCTGAAGAAGGAGGAATCTGGTAGGAGAGCGCAGTGGACCCTGGAATGAAGGGAAGGAGGTGGGGAATAGATGGGCAGGTCTTGAGGGTGGGGGGGAGGGGATAGAGAAGGGGGGAGGGGGCCACAGGAATGAGGGAAGCCAAAGGAGAACAGAAAAGGGGGCGAGTGGGGGAGGGGGGGGGTCACCGGAAGTTGGAGAAATGGACGTTGAGGCCGTCAGGTTGGATACTCCCGGAGGCGGAACATGAGGTGTTGTTCCTCCAAGCCAGTTGCTAAATATTGTGCAACACCAGTTCTGTACAACGTCAACGGCCAGTCCTGGGTTGTTAGAAAACCCCTGCACATTAATCTGAGGTAGAGTGAGCCTGCTCGTGGCCAGGGGGACCCAGTGGTGCAGCAGTTGTTAACAGCTACAGAGATAGCTCCACATAAAGTTATCAGGGAGGTGTTGAAGATGTGGGATTAACTGGAACAAATTAAAATCGAACACTTTCACATGTTGGATATTGCTTACTTTTCACTGGGAAATAACCCTGGAAAAGGAGGATTACGTTTAAAGTTAACATTGAAAATGAAAGAGTCTGCTGAACATGACATAGGAGGAGAGGAGGGCACTCGGCCCTTGAGCTAGCTCTGCCATTCGATAAGACCATCGGTGGTCTGACTACGACCACAAGTCTACATCTCCATCTACTTGAGGTAACCTTTCACCCCCTTGCTTGTCAGGAATCTTTCTACCACTGCCTAAAATATTCAAAGACTCTGCTTCCATCGTTCAGAGAGTTCTGAAGACATGTGATCCTCCAAGAAAGGAAAAAAAAAATGCCTTTCTGGATGAATCTTTCTTATTTAAATCGCAGCTCCTAGTTTTAGATCATCCCACAAGAGGAAACAGCTTCCCCACATGTACCTGTCAAGGCCCCTCAGGAGTTTATATAGTTTGACCTAATTCCCTTAACTATTTCAGACTTCAGTGGATACTTTCAACCGTAGGACAACGTCCACAGCCTACTGCAGGTATTGGTCCAGCATACTTTCTCTGAACTGTTTCCAATGTATTGACATCTGTGCTCAAATAAGGAGAGCAATATTGTGCAGAGAACTCTGGATGCATTCTCACCAATGCCCTGCATAACTGAAGTATGATCTCCCTGCTTCTTATTCAATTAAAGACAACATTCAGCTCTCCTCATTACTTGTTGAACCTGCTGCCGGCAAATCATGCGTTGGGACATTCTGATCTGTCTACATCCCAGAGCTTGCCACTCCCTCACCATTTGGAGAATCTGCTTCACCGCCATCCTTTGGGTGAAAGAACGCTGGCTAATTTCTTCAGCTGGAGGGCAGTGAATCTCTGGAACTCTCCGCCCCAGAGACTGGTGAAGGCCAGATCTTCAGATACACTGAAGTTTGGAGGTAGAAGAATATTTGAAAGAGCGAGGAACTGAGGGCGATGGGGAACTTGGACAGAAGAGGGTTTGACTGCAGCATAGATCAGCCATGATCATATTGAATGGAGGGGCTGGTTTGAGGAGCCTACTCCTGCTATTTTCTTGTGTGTTCTTGTGACCGGGGAGCGTTGATGTACAAAGGGACTTGGGAGTCTTTATTTACCAGCCGGGGAAAGCGAACATGAGGTGCGGGGAGCAGTTAAGATGGCAAATGGGATGCTGGCCACAGAACATAGAACATTACAGCACAGTACAGGCCCTTCAGCCCGCAATGTTGTGCCGACATTTTATCCTGCTCTAAGATCTATCTAACCCTTCCCTCCCACACAGCCCCTCATTTCTCTATCATTCATCGTAGTTGAGTACCCACTAACGTTATACAGGTCCTTGGAGAGTCCACGCTTGCAACACTACATGCCAGTTTGGCCTCCTTACCTAAGAGAGGGCTTTCCCCAGTGGGAGTGTGGAAAAGGTTCTCCAGACTGATTCCTGAGGTGGATCAAAGGAAGAGACCTCCTCCTGTTTACCTGGGGCGGTGTGGTGATGTTGGCTCAGTAAAGGAAGTTCCCACGGCTCGATGCTTGATGGCCCCGATGCTTGGACATTAATTTGGATGACTGACAACGGACAACTCGAGGCAGTGGGGAGACGGCACCAGTGTTGTCACCACTCAAATCTTCCACATCAGCTGGAGGTTTGAGTGAAGCCACATCAGTTTCCTCCCTCAGGCCGACATCCCCAGATGTACCCTGGGTGCACACAGTCAGCTCCACTGGAAGGCCACGTCCTTCACCTGCCCAAAAGCCCATCCCTGAAACAGACCCGCTCTTCAGAGCTCTGTCACGGGGAAAGATCACCAGGTGGACACAGGAAAAGTTTCAAGGACGTGCTCAAAGCCTCCTTGAAAAAAAGGCCAGAATGCCAACTGACTCTGGTGATCTCCGGCCCGTGACCGTTCGGAGTGAAGGAGGCGGGATCAGGATTGAGAACGCCGAGCCCATGGTCAGGAGCACACAGAAGCTCGCAGTCAATGGCAGGACGAGCAGAACACCCCACAACCTGCCCGCCCTCCTGCCCCCGTCCGTGGACGACTCTGCGGCTTCCCACACCAGCCCCGTCGGACAACTGAGAGCCTGCAGAACGGAAGCGGAGTCAAGATCCCCTCCGCCTTGAGGGAGCGCCTGAGAAGGAGACACGTTGACCGGACAACAGATCTTCATCGGCACCTCAGCCAGTGTCAGAGAGAAAGGAACCTGTTTCCGGGAACAAGTGGATCGATCAAATTATCTCAAAGACGTGCAAATTTGATGAACCTTTACTGGGTGGGTGGCGTAGGACAGGTGCTTCTGGGAAAGAGGATCCAAAGATCACCACGTTAAAATACATCGGCATCGCTGGTGCCAATGTAAAAAACAGATGAAAGAGACTGATTTTAATATGCAAGGCCAATGTGACGATTAAAAAGGTAAAAAGATACAACGGCCGATACTTGGAACAGAATCTGGAGACACAACAGACCTGAGGGGAATGCGTGGCCTCCCCCAGTTCCCATGTGAGCAGCCACTGCACCAGACAACAATCTGATCCACGGGAATGACACCGATCCTGTCTTGATCCGTTAGGGAAGTGAGCTGAGGAGCGGCAAATGGATTTCAATAAAGGTGTGAGGTGATGCATTTTGGAAAGTCAAACCAGTGTGGGACTTGTACTATGAAAGATAGGGCACTTGGGAGTGTAATGGAACAGAGGGACTTAGGAGTACAAGTGCATAGTTCATTGAAAGCGGGGTCACAGGTAGACAGGGTGGTGAAAAAGACATTTAGTACACTGGTCTTCATCAGTCTGGGCATTGAGTGTAGGAGTTGGGACATAATGTTGCAGTTGTACACGTCATTGGTGAGGCCGCACTTGGAGAACTGTGTACAGTTTGAGTCACCCTGTTATAGGAAAGACATTGTTAAACTGGAAAGTGTGCAGAGAAGATTTACGAGGATGTTGCCAGGACTAGAGGGCCTGAGTTACAGGGAGAGGTTGGCCAGGCTAGGTCTTTATTCCTTGGGACGTGTGTTTCGATGTACTTGCGACTAATAAAGAAATCCTATCTTAGGATGAGGGCCGACCTTATGGAAATGTTTAAAATTATGAGAGGCATCGATAAGGTGGACGGTAACGGTCTTTTCCCCAGGGTAGGGGAGTACATAACTAGGGGGCATAGATTTAGGGTGAGAGGGGAAAGATTTAAAAGGGACCTGAAGGGCAACTTTTTCACGCAGAGGGTGGTGAGTAGATGGAACGAGCTGCCAGAGGAAGTGGGTGAGGCAGGTACAACAGTATCATTCAAGAAGCACTGGGATAGGTACGTGGAGGGATATGGGCTGAACGCAGGAAATTGGGACTAGCTGGGTGGGCACTGTGATCGGCATGGACTGGTTGGGCCGAAGGGCCTGTATCCGCGCTGTATTGCTCTGTGACTCGATGATCCCGTGACCAGCAGCCTGGGCAGAGTGAGCACACTGACAGTTCAGACATCCAGCCACCTCGCTGGCCCTCACAGAGTCCCTCGGCAACTCATAACATGGAGGATTTCACTGCGGGAAAAATATACCTGGGGGGTGGGGGGGTGGGGGGTCAAATATCACAAACCCAAAGGCAGTCAGGCTGTGGTGAAGGTACTTGCTCTGCTGGGAGAATGCAGTGGATCGGTTCTTCCAGCGAAGGAGCATTGCAGTTTCAATTCACAGTGAAAGGAAGGAAGTTACTGGGAATTAAAGGCATCATGTCCAAAATGAACAGTGTTTAAAAAGCAAATTCAATTCCCTGCATGTAGCAAATACTAAAACACCAGTGGGAGGCCAGATAAAGAATGTAGGAGCTGGAGGGGGTGTACGTCTCCCTCTGGTTCAGACTCGGACTGAACTGTGTGCTCACCTGGAGGGAAATACTCAGGAGGGTGCCCTGTAAAAGATGGAGTCAGGTGTCAGTCAACAGGAACAAGGAACCAGACTGGAGATACACAGATATTTACAGAACACATGGGGAAGACAGGGATCAATATCCTCGAGGCAGTCTGACAGACTCCTGCGTGTGGAGCTTGCCCACCCTGTGACATTGAAGGGTTTCCGTCGGGTGCTCTGGCTTCCTCCCACATCCCAAATAGGCTTGTGATTGGTTAACTCAGCGCTGTCGATTAGATGGGTGACAAACGCCAAGGGGCGATGGTGGACGTGTTCCGTTGGTCTCACAACCTCAATGGATGTCGGTCAGCACTTTGAGTCCATGCTGGCTCTCAGATGTCACGATGCAGTTTCTGACGAGCGTTCCAACAAAGGGAATTCCTGCTCTGTCCCATTCCGGCAAACATTGCGTCAACCATCCACAGGAGAGCTCCAGGTCACACACTGTGACCTTTGCCCACTGACACCAGCCGTCTGGCTGATGTGATGTCAGGAAGGTGCCCAAACTTCTGGATCACCCACCCTGTATGAGATAAGATAGATATAAGATCTCTTTATTGGTCACATGTACATCAAAACACAGAGTGAAATGCATCCTTTCCGTAGAGTGCTCTGGGGGGCAGCCCACAAGTTTCGTCACGCTTCCGGCGCCAACATAGCACGCCCACAACTTCCTAACCCGTACGTCTTTGGAAAGTGGGAGGAAATCGGAGCACCCAGACGAAACCCACGCAGACACGGGGAGAACGTACAAACTCCTTACAGACAGCGACAGAAATTGAACCCACATCACTGGCATTGTAAAGCATTACGCTAACCGCTACACTACCGTGCCTGACCGCTTGGGGGATAATTTTTGCAGGCCATACATTCAACGGCTCCAGACACAAGTATTCCGTGCTTGACTGTGGGAGGGGATAGTCAGGTGGACAGAGGAGAAGATTCAGGGAGGTTCTTAAAGCCTTCTTGTAAACATCCAACTTCCCATCCTGATTCTCAGGAATCTCTAGGACGTGACCAGTCAAAGTGGAGAAGGAACAATGGAGGTGGTATTAGGACCCTGGAGTGCATGCCGTGAGGGTACAGAGGAGCCCAGTGTACATGCTGCAAGGAGCACAGCAGCTTCCAACGTGCGAACCCAGCCACTCCGAACGCACCTTCTGACACAGCCCGGAGGAACTGACTCCCACTTTCGTTCCCTTCTCCGACCCGAGAAGGAGACACATTTAGCTCCAGATCCCAGCCTGTGATTTACCAGTGTAAATGGTGAAGGGAGCACAGAACCTTCCAACCCACCCACTCCCAACACACCTCCTGACCCCACCTTGGAGAGCCGGTGGTTCCCACATTCATTCTCAATCCCGAGGGATTGCCTGAGAAGGAGACACGTTCACTGGACAAGCAAATCTTCATCAGAACATCAGCCAGCGTCAGATAAGAAGGATTGAGTGCTGGGAACACACGGAGGAATCGCAATGGTCTCTCCTCCAAGGGCCTGCAAACTCTGACTCACCTTCACTGGGTGCAGGGGGTTCAGCAGGATTTTCTGCAAAAGAAGATTCAGACATCACTGAACACACAGCACCTCACACACCCCTCAGGCACCGCCACACAGGAATCAGTTCACCTTGCGGAAACAGGCGAAGGAGCTCAAGTGGCTCAAATTACAGACCCTGGGTCGATGAGGAAGGTGTGTGCTCACCTGGAGGGAAATACTCAGGAGGGTGCCCTGTAAAAGATGGAGTCAAGTGTCAGTCAACCTGGTAGGTTAATTGGCCGCTGTAACTTCTCCCTGCGGCAGGTGGGAGGCAAAAGAATTTAAGGGGACAATGTGTGTGTTCCATATTTCTCACACATTCCCATCACTCCCATTCTCACAGTTATTCCCGGCTGTGCCCACCACCTCCCTCTTGATTCCCTTCCCACCAAACCACACCCGTGGCAATTTACAGCCGCCCATTAAACTACCGATCAGCAGGAGCTGGAGATGTGAAGGGAAACTGGAGCACCCGGTGAATCCCACGTGATCATGGGGAGAACACACTAACCCCACACTGAGTGTGCTGGAGGTCAGGTCTAAACACAAGTCCCTGCAGATCGAAGGCAGTGGCACTACCCTCCGCGACACCAGGCGAGAGAGAATAGTCCCAGAGAAGTCAGGGGAAATGAGACGAATGCTGTGTTCTGTGCCAGCAAACATTGTTACCCAGTGCTCTGTTCCTCTACATGACTCTTAGCAGTGTGGAGGAACAGAGGGATCCTGGGGTCCACATCCATAGATCCCTCAAGATTGCCTTGTAGGTCGATAGGGTTAATAAGAAGGTGTATGGCATGTTGGCCTTCCTTAGTCGGGGTATTGAGTTCGAGAGCCGCGAGGTGATGTTGCAGCTCTAAAGAACTCTGATTAGACCACACCTGGAGTATTGTGTTCAGTTCTGGTCGCCTCATTATAGGAAGGACGTGGAAGCTTTAGAGACGGTGCAGAGGAGATTTACCAGGATGCTGCCTGGATTGGAGAGCATGTCTTGTGAGGATAGGTTGAGCGAGCTAGGGCTTTTCTCTTTGGAGAGAAGGAGGATGAGAGGAGACATGATAGAGGTGCACAAGATGATAAGAGGCATTGAGCAAGTGGACAGTCAGAGACTTTTTCCCAGGGTGACAATGGCTAACGTGAGGGGACATAATTTTAAGGTGATTGGAGGAAGGTACAAGGGGGATGTCGGGATAAGTTTTTTACACAGAGAGTGGTGGGTGTGTGGAACGCACAGCCGGCAGAGGTTGTGGGGGCAGATACATTAGGGACATTTAAGAGACTCTTAGATAGACACATGAATGATAGAGAAATGGAGGGCTATGTGGGAGGGAAGGGTTAGATAGATCTTAGAGCAGGATAAAATGTTGGCACAACATTGTGGGCCGAGGGGCCTGTACTGTGCTGTAACATTCTATGTTCCATATTCAGTGTCAGGAGAGCTCCTGATCCCAGGCTGTGATTTACCAGTGTAAACAGTGGAGGGAGCACAGAACCGTCCAACCCACCCACTCCCAACGCACCTCCTGACCCTACCTTGGAGAGCCTGTGGTTCTCACATTCGTTCTCAATCCAAAGGGATTGCTTGAGAAGGAGACACGTTCACTGGACCAGCAGACCATCACCAGCTCCTTAACCAGTGTTGGAGAAAAGGATTGGGACCCGGGAACACACGGAAAAATCGCAATGGTCCCAACTCCAAGGACCTGCAAACTCTGACTCACCTTCACTGGGTGCAGGGGGTTCAGCAGGTTTTTCTGTAAAAGAAGATTCAGACATCACTGAACACACAGCACCTCACACACCCCTCAGGTACCGCCACACAGGAATCAGTTCACCTTGCGGAAATGAGTGAAGGAGCTCAAGTGGCTCCAAATTACAGACACTGGATCGATGAGGAAGGTGTGTGCTCACCTGGAGGGAAATACTCAGGAGGGTGCCCTGTAAAGATGGAATCAGGTGTCAGTCAACCTGGCAGGTTAATTGGCTGCTGTAACTTCTCCCTCCGGTGGGTGGAAGGCAAAAGAATTCAAGGGGACAATGTGTGTGTTCCATATTTCTCACACATTCCTATCACTCCCATTCTCCCAGTTATTCCCGGCCGGGGCCACCACCTCCCTCTTGATTCCCCTCCCACCAAACCACACCCGTGGCAATTTACACCAACCCATTAAACTACCGATCAGCAGGAGTTGGAGACGTGAAGGGAAATTGGAGCATCCGGGGCAATCGCACGAGATCATGGGGAGACCACGCTAACCCCACACTGAGTGCGCCAGAGGTCAGGTCTAAACACGAGTCCCTGCAGATCGAAGGCAGCAGCACTACCCTCCGCAACACCAGGCGAGAGAGAATAGTCCCGGAGAAGTCAGAGGGCATGGGACAGATGCTGTGTTCTGTGCCATCAAACATTGTGTGACCCAGTGCTCTGTTCCTCTACATGACTCTTAGCAGTGTGGAGGGACAGAGGGATCTTGGGTTCCACGTCCATAGATCCCTCAAGGTTGCTGTGCAGGTCAATAGGGTTCTTAAAGAAGGCTTATGGTGTGTTGGCCTTCATTAATCGGGGTATTGAGTTCAAGAGCTGCGAGGTGATGTTGCAGCTCTACAGAACTCTGGTTCAACCACACTTGGAGTATTGTGTTCAGTTCTGGTCACCTCGTTATAGGAAGGATGTGGAAGCTTTAGAGAGGGTGCAGAGAAGATTTACCAGTGTCTTGCCGGGATTAGAAGGGGAGGAAGGGGTTAGATAGTCATAGGTGTGGTTTGAAGAATGGCAAAACATGGTGGGCCGAAGGGCCTGTATTGTGCTGTCTTGTTCTATGGTTCTGTGGTTCTATTAGAGAGTGTGTCTTATGAGGAAATGTTGAGCGATCTAGGTCTTTTCTCTTTGGAGAGAAGGAGGATGAGAGGTGACTTGATAGAGGTGCACAAGATGATAAGAGGCATAGATCGAGTGGACGGTCAGAGACTTTTTCCCAGAGCAACAATGGCTAAGGTGAGGGGACATAATTTTAAGGTGATTGGAAGAAGGTATCAGGAGGATGTCAGGGGTAAGTTTTTTTTACACAGAGAGTGGTGGGTGCGTGGAACGCACTTCCGACAGAGGTTGTGGGGGCAAATACATTAGGGGCATTTAAGAGAGACTTAGATAGACACATGAATGATAGAGAAATGGCAGGATATGTGGGATGCAGGGTTAGGTAGATCATCTTCAGTATAAAATGTTGGGACAACATTGTGGGCCGAAGGGCCTGTACTGTGCTGTAAGGTTCTATGTTCTATGTTCTATATTCAGCGTCAGGAGAGCTCCAGATCCCAGGCTGTGATTTACCAGTGTAAATGGTGAAGGGAGCACAGAACCTTCCAACCCACCCACTCCCAACACACCTCCTGACCCCACCTTGGAGAGCCTGTGGTTCCCACTTTCGTTCGCAATCCAAAGGGATTGCTTGAGAAGGAGACACGTTCACTGGACCAGCAGACCATCACCAGCTCCTTAACCAGTGTTGGAGAAAAGGATTGGGACCCGGGAACACACGGAAAAATCGCAATGGTCCCAACTCCAAGGACCTGCAAACTCCGACTCACCTTCACTGGGTGCAGGGGGTTCAGCAGGTTTTTCTGTAAAAGAAGATTCAGACATCACTGAACACACAGCACCTCACACACCCCTCAGGTACCGCCACACAGGAATCAGTTCACCTTGCGGAAACAGGCGAAGGAGCTCAAGTGGCTCCAAATTACAGACGCTGGATCAACGAGGAAGGTGTGTGCTCACCTGGAGGGAAATACTCAGGAGGGGGCCCTGTAAAAGATGGAGTCAGGTGTCAGTCAACCTGGCAGGTTAATTGGCCGCTGTAACTTCTCCCTCCGGTGGGTGGGAGGCAAAAGAATTCAAGGGGACGATGTGTGTGTTCCATATTTCTCACACATTCCCATCACTCCCATTCTCACAGTTATTCCCGGCTGTGCCCACCACCTCCCTCTTGATTCCCCTCCCACCAAATCACACCCGTGGCAATTTACAGCCGCCCATTAAACTACCAATCAGCAGGAGCTGGAGATGTGAAGGGAAACTGGAGCACCCGGTGAATCCCACGTGATCATGGGGAGAACACACTAACCCCACACTGAGTGTGCTGGAGGTCAGGTCTAAACACAAGTCCCTGCAGATCGAAGGCTGCGGCACTACCCTCCGCGACACCAGGCGAGAGAGAATAGTCCCAGAGAAGTCAGGGGAAATGAGACGAATGCTGTGTTCTGTGCCAGCAAACTTTGTGTTACCCAGTGCTCTGTTCCTCTACATGACTCTTAGCAGTGTGGAGGAACAGAGGAATCCTGGGGTCCACATCCATAGATCCCTCAAGATTGCCTTGTAGGTTGATAGGGTTAATAAGAAAGTGTATGGCATGTTGGCCTTCCTTAGTCGGGGTATTGAGTTTGAGAGCCGCGAGGTGATGTTGCAGCTCTAAAGAACTCTGATTAGACCACACCTGGAGTATTGTGTTCAGTTCTGGTCGCCTCATTATAGGAAGGATGTGGAAGCTTTAGAGAGGGCGCAGAGGAGATTTACCAGGATGCTGCCTGGATTGGAGAGCATGTCTTGTGAGGATAGGGTGAGCGAGCTAGGGCTTTTCTCTTTGGAGAGAAGGAGGATGAGAGGTGACTTGATAGAGGTGCACAAGATGATAAGAGGCATAGAGCAAGTGGACAGTCAGAGACTTTTTCCCAGGGTGACAATGGCTAACGTGAGGGGACATAATTTTAAGGTGATTGGAGGAAGGTATAAGGGGGATGTCAGAGGTAAGTTTTTTTACACAGAGAGTGGTGGGTGCGTGGAACGCACTGCCGGCAGAGGTTGTGGGGGCAGATACATTAGGGACATTTAAGAGACTCTTAGATAGACACATGAATGATAGAGAAATGGAGGGCTATGTGGGAGGGAAGGGTTAGACAGACCATCTTCAGTATAAAATGTTGGGACAACATTGTGGGCCGAAGGGCCTGTACTGTGCTGTAAGGTTCTATGTTCTATGTTCTATGTTCAGCGTCAGGAGAGCTCCAGATCCCAGGCTGTGATTTACCCGTGTAAATGGTGAAGGGAGCACAGAACCTTCCAACCCACCCACTCCCAACACACCTCCTGACCCCACCTTGGAGAGCCTGTGGTTCCCACTTTCGTTCTCAATCCCGAGGGATGGCCTGAGAAGGAGACACGTTCACTGGACAAGCAGATCTTCATCAGCTCCTCAGCCAGTGTCGGATAAAATGGGTTAGGACCAGGGAACACACGGAGAAATCACAATGGTCCCAACTCCAAGGACATGCAAACTCTGACTCACCTTCACTGGGTGCAGGGGGTTCAGCAGGTTTTTCTGCAAAAGAAGATTCAGACATCACTGAAAACACAGCACCTCACACACCCCTCAGGTACCGCCACACAGGAATCAGTTCACCTTGCGGAAACAGGCGAACGGGCTCAAGTGGCTCCAAATTACAGATGCTGGATCAACGAGGAAGGTGTGTGCTCACCTGGAGGGAAATACTCAGAAGGGGGCCCTGTAAAAGATGGAGTCAGGTGTCAGTCAACCTGGCAGGTTAATTAACTTATCCCTCCGGTGGGTGGGAGGCAAAAGAATTCAAGGGGACAATGTGTGTGTTCCATATTTCTCACACATTCCCATCACTCCCATTCTCCCAGTTATTCCCGGCCAGGGCCACTCCCTCCCTCTTGATTCCCCTCCCACCAAACCACACCCGTGGCAATTTACAGTAGCCCATTAAACTACTGATCAGCAGAAGATTGAGACTTGAAGGGAAACTGGAGCATCCGGTGAATCCCACATGATCATGGGGAGAACATGCTAACCCCACACTGAGTGCGCTGGAGGTCAGGTCTAAACACGGGTCACTGCAGATCGAAGGCAGCAGCACTACCCTCCACGACACCAGGGGAGAGAGAATAAGTTCCAGAGAAGTCAGGGGAAATGGGACAGATGTTGTGTTCTGTGCCAGCAAATATTATGTGACCCAGTATCAGGAGAGAGCCAGACTCTAGGCTCTGATTTACCAGTGTAGATGGTGGAGGGAGCACAGAACCTTCCCACCCACCCACTCCCAACACACCTCCTGACCCCACCTTGGAGAGCCTGTGGTTCCCACTTTCGTTCTCAATCCTGAGGGATTGCCTGAGAAGGAGACACCTTCACTGGACCAGCAGATCTTCATCAGCTCCTCAGTCAGTGTCAGATATAAGGGATTGGGACCCGTGAACACATGGAGAAATTGCCATGGTCCCAACTCCAAGGACATGCAAACTCTGACTCACCTTCACTGGGTGCAGGGGGTTCAGCAGGTTTTTCTGCAAAAGAAGATTCAGACATCACTGAACATACAGCACCTCACACACCCCTCAGGTACCGCCACACAGGAATCAGTTCACCTTGCGGAAACAGGTGAAGGAGCTCAATTGGCTTCAAATTACAGACACTGGATCAATGATGAAGGAGTGTGCTCACCTGGAGGGAAATACTCAGGAGGGTGCCCTGTAAAAGATGGAGTCAGGTGTCAGTCAACAAGAACAAGGAACCAGACTGGGGATACACAGATATTTACAGAACACACAGGAAGGACAGGGATCAATATCCTGGAGAAACACTGTGGACACAGAGAGGGATTTACGTTTCAGAGTAGGGTGCGGAGATGTGTCTTCCAACAGTGGGGAGGGTGAATCCTTGGAATTGTCCACCCTGGACACTGTGGAGACTCAGTTACTGAGTTCATGCAGAACAGAGATCGAGTCTCGGAAAGTTCCCCCTGGATCTTCCATTGACCCCAAACCAGGAATCACGGCCCGGTGTGTAACAAGCATGACATCAGGGTTCATCACATCGCCATCAGGGGTCTGTGAACATTGTATCATCTCATCTCAGTCCAGCACCACCTCACCCACTCTGATCTCTGTTCACTTCCACAGCCCAGCTGACCGTCTGTGCTGAGATGAGCTCAGCTCCTTTCAACAGGATGGCAGCAGCTCCACTTCAGCACACGAGGTGGGTCACAGGGAACATCTGTGACCCACTGAACACACAGCACCTCACACACCCCTCAGGTATCGCCACACAGGAATCATTGCACCTTACAGAAAGGTGAAGGGGCTCAAGTGGCTCCAAATTGCAGACACTGGATCGATGAGGAAGGTGTGTGCTCACCTGGAGGGAAATACTCAGGAGGGTGCCCTGTAAAAGATGCAGTCAGATGTCAGTCAACAAGAACAAGGAACCAGACTGGAGATACTAAGATATTTACAGAACACACAGAAAAGACAGGGATCAATATCCTGGACAAAAGCTGTGGACACAGGTGGGATTCATGCCCGGATACCAGTGACAGAACAGGGAAGAAGGTTTGCAGAGTGGGGAGGGCAGGTGGTGGGAAGGTCCAACCCCACTTCCTATCTGTGGACATGGCTGCTACTCCCTTCACCCGTGATTGGAGGAAGATACAGGGGAGATGTCAGGGGTAAGTTTTTTTTTACACAGAGGGTGGTGGGTGTGTGGAACACACTGCTGACAGAGGTTGTGGGGGCAAATACATTAGGGACATTTAAGAGACTCTTAGATAGACACATGAATGATAGAGAAATGGGGTCTATGTGGGAGGGAAGGGTTAGATAGATCTTAGAGCAGGATAAAATATGGGTTCATAAAATTGTGGGCCGAAGGGTCTTTACTGTGCTGTAATGTTTTATGTTCTATGTTCCATATTCAGTGTCAGCAGAGGTCCTGATCCCAGGCTGTGATTTACCAGTGTAACTGGTGGAGGGAGCACAGAACCTTCCAACCCACCCACTCCCAACACACCTCCTGACCCCACCTTGGAGAGCCTGTTGTTCCCTCTTTCGTTCTCAATCCAAAGGGATTGCCTGAGAAGGAGACACGTTCACTGGACAAGCAGACCATCACCAGCTCCTTAGCCAGTGTTGGAGAAAAGGATTGGGACCCGGGAACACCCGGAGAAATCACATGGTCCCAACTCCAAGGACATGCAAACTCTGACTCACCTTCACTGGGTGCAGGGGGTTCAGCAGGTTTTTCTGCAAAAGAAGATTCAGACATCACTGAACACACAGCACCTCACACACCCCTCAGGTACCGCCACACAGGAATCAGTTCACCTTGTGGAAACAGGCGAAGGAGCTCAAGTGGCTCCAAATTACAGACACAGGATCAATGAGGAAGTTGTGTGCTCACCTGGAGGGAAATACTCAGGAGGCGGCCCTGTAAAAGATGGAGTCAGGTGTCAGTCAACCTGTCAGGTTAATTGGCCTCTGTAACTTCTCCCTCCGGTAGGTAGGAGGCAAAAGAATTCAAGGGGACGATGTGTGTGTTCCATATTTCTCACACATTCCCATCACTCCCATTCTCCCAGTTATTCCCGGCCAGGGCCACCACCTCCCTCTTGATTCCCCTCCCACCAAACCACACCTGTGGCAATTTACACCAACCTATTAAACTACCGATCAGCAGAAGATTGAGACGTGAATGGAAACTGGAGCATCCGGTGAATCCCACGCGATCATGGGGAGAACACGCTAACCCCATACTGAGTGTGCTGGAGGTCAGGTCTAAACATGGGTCCCTGCAGATTGAAGACACCTTGAGAAGGAGACACCTTCACTGGACCAGCAGATCTTCATCAGCTCCTCAGTCAGTGTCAGATATAAGGGATTGGGACCCATGAACACACGGAGAAATTGCCATGGTCCCAACTCCAAGGACATGCAAACTCTGACTCACCTTCACTGGGTGCAGGGGGTTCAGCAGGTTTTTCTGCAAAAGAAGATTCAGACATCACTGAACACACAGCACCTCACACACCCCTCAGGTACCACCACACAGGAATCAGTTCACCTTGCAGAAAGAAGTGAAGGCGCTCAAGTGGCTCCAAATTACAGACACCAGATCAATGAGGAAGTTGTGTGCTCACCTGGAGGGAAATACTCAGGAGGGTGCCCTGTAAAAGATAGAGTCAGGTGTCAGTCAACAAGAACAAGGAACCAGACTGGGGATACACAGATATTTACAGAATACACGGGAAGGACAGGGATCAATATCCTGGAGAAACACTGTGGACACAGAGAGGGATTTACGTTTCAGAGTAGGGTGCGGAGATGTGTCTTCACACGGGGGGAGGGTGAATCCTTGGAATTCTCCACCCTGGGCATGGTGGAAAGTCAGTCACTGAGTTTATGTAGAACAGAGATCGAGCCTCGGAAAGTTCCCCCTGGATCTTCCATTGACAGCAAACCAGGAATCACTGCCCAGTGTGTAACAGGCATGACATCAGGGTTCATCACATCGCTATCAGGGGACTGCGAACATTGTGTCGTCTCATGTCAGTCCAGCACCACCTCACCCACTCTGAGAAAATAAGGACTGCAGATGCTGGAATCTGGATCAAAAACACAATGACGCTGGAGGGACGCTGGAGGCACTCAGCAGGCCAGGCAGCATCCTTGGAGAAAAGCAGGCGGTCAACGTTTCGGGTCGGGACCCTTCTTCAAGACTGAAGGTAGGAAAAGGGGGAAGCCCGATATGTAGGAGGGGAAAGCAGAGCAGTGATAGGTGGACAGAAGAGGGGAGGTGGGGTGGGCACAGGGTGGTGATAGGTAGATGCAGGTAAGAGACAGTGATGGGCAGGTGCCGGGCAGGAGCCGAGAGCAGATCCACTAGAGGATGGGTCAAAGGTAAAGAGAGAGAGGAAAAAGAACAGCTAGGAAAGGGAAGAAGGGAAGAAGCACGGTGGGGGTGGGGGGCGTTGTTGTGGGGAGGGGAGGTGGGGATTACCTAGAGTGGGAGAATTCAATGTTCATACCATGAGGCTGCAGACTCTGATCTCTGTTCACTTCCACAGCCCAGCTGACCGTCTGTGCTGAGATGAGCTCAGCTCCTTTCAACAGGATGGCAGCTGCTCCACTTCAGCACACGAGGTGGGTCACAGGGAACGTCTGTGACCCACTGAACACACAGCACCTCACACACCCCTCAGGTACCGCCACACAGGAATCATTGCACCTTACAGAAAGGTGAAGGGGCTCAAGTGGCTCCAAATTACAGACACTGGATCGCTGAGGAAGGAGTGTGCTCACCTGGAGGGAAATACTCAGGAGGGTGCCCTGTAAAAGATGCAGTCAGATGTCAGTCAACAAGAACAAGGAACCAGACTGGAGATACTGAGATATTTACAGAACACAGGGAAAAGACAGGGATCAAATTCCTGGACAAAAGCTGTGGACACAGGTGGGATTCATGCCCGGATACCAGTGACAGAGCAGGGAAGAAGGTTTGCAGAGTGGGGAGGGCAGGTGGAGGGAAGGTCCAACCCCACATCTTGTCTGTGGACACGTCTGCTACTCCCTTCACCCGACACACGACGGTCTAGCCCAAGATTGGAGCCCAACCCATTGGGGAACTCGACCCACCTGCTAACACGAGGGTGCATAATGTTAAGGTGATTGGAGGAAGGTATAAGGGGGATGTCAGGGGTATATTTTTTACACAGAGAGTGGTGGGTGCGTGGAACGCCCTGCCGGCAGAGGTTGTGGGGGCAGATACATTAGGGGCATTTAAGAGACACTTTGAAAGACACATGAATGATAGAGAAATAGGGGGCTATGTGGGAAGGAAGGGTTAGATAGATCTTAGTGCAGGATAAAATGTCGGCACAACATCGTGGGCCAAAGGGCCTGTACTGTGCTGTAGTGTTCTATGTTCTATATTCAGTATCAGGAGAGCTCCAGATGCCAGGCTGTGATTTACCAGTGTAAATGGTAGAGGGAGCACAGAACCTTCCAACCCACCCACTCCCAACACACCTCCTGACCCCACCTTGGAGATCCATTGGTTGCAACCTTCATTCTCAATCCCGAGTGATTGCCTGAGAAGGAGACACGTTCACTGGACAAGGACATCTTCATCAGCTCCTCAGCTGGTGTTAGAGAAAAAGGATTTGGAACCACAAACACACGGAGAAATGGCAATGGTCCCAACTCCAAGGACATGCAAACTCTGACTCACCTTCACTGGGTGCAGGGGGTTCAGCAGGTTTTTCTGCAAAAGAAGATTCAGACATCACTGAACATACAGCACCTCACACACCCCTCAGGTACCGCCACACAGGAATCAGTTCACCTTGCAGAAAGAAGTGAAGGCGCTCAAGTGGCTCCAAATTACAGACACCAGATCAATGAGGAAGTTGTGTGCTCACCTGGAGGGAAATACTCAGGAGGGTGCCCTGTAAAAGATGGAGTCAGGTGTCAGTCAACAAGAACAAGGAACCAGACTGGGGATACACAGATATTTACAGAACACACGGGAAGGACAGGGATCAATATCCTGGAGAAAGACTGTGGACACAGAGAGGGATTTACGTTTCAGAGTAGGGTGCGGAGATGTGTCTTTACACAGGGGGAGGGTGAATCCTTGGAATTGTCCACCCTGGACACTGTGGAGACTCAGCCCTGAGTTCATGTAGAACAGAGATCGAGTCTCGGAAAGTTCCCCCTGGATCTTCCATTGACCCCAAACCAGGAATCACGGCCCGGTGTGTAACAAGCATGACATCAGGGTTCATCACATCGCCATCAGGGGTCTGTGAACATTGTGTCATCTCATCTCAGTCCAGCACCACCTCACCCACTCTGATCTCTGTTCACTTCCACAGCCCAGCTGACCGTCTGTGCTGAGATGAGCTCAGCTCCTTTCAACAGGATGGCAGCTGCTCCACTTCAGCACACGAGGTGGGTCACAGGGAACGTCTGTGACCCACTGAACACACAGCAGCTCACACACCCCTCAGGTATCGCCACACAGGAATCATTGCACCTTACGGAAAGGTGAAGGGGCTCAAGTGGCTCCAAATTACCGACAGAGGATCGATGAGGAAGGAGTGTGCTCACCTGGAGGGAAATACTCAGGAGGGTGCCCTGTAAAAGATGCAGTCAGATGTCAGTCAACAAGAACAAGGAACCAGACTGGAGATACTGAGATATTTACAGAACACACAGAAAAGACAGGGATCAATATCCTGGACAAAAGCTGTGGACACAGGTGGGATTCATGCCCGGATACCAGTGACAGAGCAGGGATGAAGGTTTGCAGAGTGGGGAGGGCAGGTGGTGGGAAGGTCCAACCCCACTTCCTGTCTGTGGACATGGCTGCTACTCCCTTCACCCGTGACTGGACGAAGGTATAAGGGGGATGTCAGGGGTAAGTTTTTTTTACACAGAGAGTGGTGGGTGTGTGGAACACACTGCTGGAAGAGGTTGTGGGGACAGATACATTAGGGACATTTAAGAGACTCTTAGATAGACACATGAATTATAGAGAAATTGTGGGCTATGTGGGAGGGAAGTGTTAGATAGATCTCAGAGCAGGATAAAATGTTGGGACATAAAATCGTGGGCCAAAGGGCCTGTATATGATGTTCTATGTTCTATGGTCCATATTCAGTGTCAGCAGAGCTCCTGATCCCAGGCTGTGATTTACCAGTGTAAATGGTGGAGGGAGCACAGAACTGTCCAACCCACCCACTCCCAACACACCTCCTGACCCCACCTTGGAGCGCCTGTGGTTCCCACTTTCGTTCTCAATCCCAAGGGATTGCCTGAGAAGGAGACACGTTCGCTGGACAAGCAAATCATCATCAGCTCCTCACCCAGTGTCAGATAAAAGGATTGGGACCTGGGAGCACACGGAGAAATGGCAATGGTCCCAACTCCAAGGACATGCAAACTCTGACTCACCTTCACTGGGTGCAGGGTGTTCAGCAGGTTTTTCTGCAAAAGATTCAGACATCACTGAACACACAGCACCTCAGGTACTGCCACACAAAGATCAGTTCTCTCTGCAGAAATGGGTGGAGGAGCTCAAGTGGCTCCAAAGACACTGGATCGATGAGGAAGGAGTGTGCTCACCTGGAGGGAAATATTCAGGAGGGTGCCCTGTAAAATGGTGGAGTCAGGTGTCAGTCAACCTTGCAGGTTAATTGGCCGCTGTAACTTCTCACTGCGGCAGGAGGGAGGCAAAAGAATCCAAGGGGACGATGTGTGTGTTTTTTATTTCTCACACACTCCCATCACTCTCATTCTCCCAGTTATTCCCGACCGTGCCCACCACCTCCCTCCCGATTGCCCTCCCCCCAATCCACACCCATGGCAATTTACAGCAGCCCATTAAACTACCGATCAGCAGGAGTTTGAGACACGAAGGGGAACTGGAGCACCCAGGGGAATCCCACACGATCATGGCGAGAACAAGCTAACCCCACACTGTGCACCAGATGTCAGGTCTAAACCCGAGTCCCTGCATATTGAAGGCAGCAGCACTACCCTCCGCGAAACCAGGCGAGAGAGAATAGTCCCAGAGAAGTCAGAGGGAATGGGACAGATGCTGTGTTCTGTGCCAGCAAACATTGTGTTACCCAGTGCTCTGTTCCTCCACATGACTCTTAGCAGTGTGGAGGGACAGAGGGATCTTGGGGTCCATGTCCATAGGTCCCTTAAGGTTGCCGCGCAGGTCGATAGGGTTGTTAAGAAGGCTTATGGTGTGTTGGCCTTCATTCGTCGGGGTATTGAATTCAAGAACCATGAGGTGATGTTGCAGCTCTATAGAACTCTGGTTCGACCACACTTGGAGTATTGTGTTCAGTACTGGTCGCCTCGTTATAGGAAGGATGTGGAAGCTTTAGAGAGGGTGCAGAGGAGATTTACCAGAATGTTGCCTGGATTTGACAGTATGTCTTATGAGGATAGTTTGAGCGAGCTGGGGCTTTCCTCTGCGGAGAGGAGGAGGAGGAGAGGGGACTTGATAGATGTGTACCAGATTATAAGAGGCATAGATCGAGAGGACAGTCAAAGGCTTTTTCCCAGGGCGACAATGGCTAACACTAGGCGGCATAATTTTATGCTGATTGGAGAAAGGTATAAGGGGGATGTCAGGGGTAAGTTTTTTAACACAGAGAGTGGTGGGTGCATGCAACGCTCTGCCGGCAGAGGTTGTGGGGACAGATACATAAGGGACATTTAAGAGACTGTTTGATAGCCACATGAATGATAGAGAAATGGAGGGCTACGTGGGAGGGAAGGGTTAGATAGATCTTAAAGCAGGGTAAAGTGTCAGGACAAAATTGTGGGCCGAAGGGCCTGTACCCTGCTGTAATGTTCTATGTTCTATGTTCTATATTCAGTATCAGGAGAGCTCCAGATCCCAGGTTGTGATTTAACAGTTTAAATGGTTGAGGGAGCACAGCACCTTCCAACCCACCCACTCCCAACGCAACTCCTGACCCCACCTTGGAGATCTTGTGGTTCCCACTTTCGTTCTCAATCCCATGGGATTGCCTGAGAAGGAGACACGTTCGATCGATAAGCAGAACCTTTTCAGCTCCTCAGCCAGTGTCGGAGAAGAGGGATTGGGACCTGGGAACAGAGGCAGAAATCGCAATGGTCCCAACTCCAAAGACATGCAAACTCTGACTCACCTTCACTGGGTGCAGGGGGTTCAGCAGGTTTTTCTGCAAAAGAAGATTCAGACATCACTGAACACACAGCACCTCACACACCCCTCAGGTACCGCCACACAGGAATCAGTTCACCTTGCGGAAACAGGTGAAGGGGCTCAAGTGGCTCCAAATTACAGACCCTGGATCGATGAGGAAGGTGTGTGCTCACCTGGAGGGAAATACTCAGGAGGGGGCCCTGTAAAAGATGCAGTCAGGTGTCAGTCAACAAGAACAAGGAACCAGACTGTGGAACCAGAACAAAGGACAAGGAACAAAAGCTGTGGACACAGGTGGGATTCATGCCCAGATACCAGTGACAGAGCAGGGAAGAAGGTTTGCAGAGTGGGGAGGGCAGGTGGTGGGAAGTTCCAACCCCACTGCCTGTCTGTGGACATGGCTGCTACTCCCTTCACCCGTGACTGGACGAAGGTATAAGGGGGATGTCAGGCGTAAGTTTTTTACACAGAGAGTGGTGGGTGTGTGGAACGCACTGCCGGCAGAGGTTGTGAGGGCAGATACATTAGGGACATTTAAAAGACTCTTAGATAGACACATGAATGACAGAGAAATTGGGGGCTCCGTGGGAGGGAAGGGTTAGATAGATCTTGGAGCAGGATAAAATGTCAGGACATAAAACCGTGGGCCAAAGGGCCTGTATTGTGCTGTAATGTTCTATGTTCTATGTTCCATATTCAGTGTCAGGAGAGCTCCAGATCCCAGGCTGTGATTTACCAGTGTAAATGGTGGAGGGAGAACAGAGCCTTCCAACCCACCCACTCCCAACACACCTCCTGACCCCACCTTGGAGAGCCTGTGATTCCAACTTTCATTCTCAATCCCGAGTGATTGCCTGAGAAGGAGACACGTTCACTGGACAAGGACATCTTCATCAGCTCCTCAGCTGGTGTTAGAGAAAAAGGATTTGGAACCGCAAACACACGGAGAAATGGCAATGGTCCCAACTCCAAGGGCATGCAAACTCTGACTCACCTTCACTGGGTGCAGGGGGTTCAGCAGGTTTTTCTGGAAAAGAAGATTCAGACATCACTGAACATACAGCACCTCACACACCCCTCAGGTACCGCCACACAGGAATCAGTTCACCTTGCGGAAACAGGTGAAGGAGCTCAAGTGGCTCCAAATTACGGACACTGGATCGATGAGGAAGGTGTGTGCTCACCTGGAGGGAAATACTCAGGAGGGTGCCCTGTAAAAGATGGAGTCAGGTGTCAGTCAACAAGAACAAGGAACCAGACTGGGGATACACAGATATTTACAGAACACACTGGAAGGACAGGGATCAATATCCTGGAGAAACACTGTGGACACAAAGAGGGATTTACGTTTCAGAGTAGGGTGCGGAGATGTGTCTTCACACGGGGGGAGGGTGAATCCTTGGAATTCTCCACCCTGGACACTGTGGAGACTCAGCCCTGAGTTCATGTAGAACAGAGATCGAGTCTTGGAAAGATCCCCCTGGATCTTCCATTGACCCCAAACCAGGAATCACTGCCCAGTGTGTAACAGGCATGACATCAGGGTTCATCACATCGCCATCAGGGGTCTGCGAACATTGTGTCGTCTCATCTCAGTCCAGCACCACCTCACCCACTTTGATCTCTGTTCACTTCCACAGCCCAGCTGACCGTCTGTGCTGAGATGAGCTCAGCTCCTTTCAACAGGATGGCAGCTGCTCCACTTCAGCACACGAGGTGGGTCACAGGGAACGTCTGTGACCCACTGAACACACAGCACCTCACACACCCCTCAGGTATCGCCACACAGGAATCATTGCACCTTGTGGAAACAGGTGAAGGGGCTCAAGTGGCTCCAAAGACACAGGATCAATGAGGAAGGAGTGTGCTCACCTGGAGGGAAATACTCAGGAGGGTGCCCTGTAAAAGATGGAGTCAGGCGTCAGCCAACAAGAACAAGGAATCAGACTGATACAGAACACAGTGGAAAGGCACGTTCAATGTCCTCGACAAACTCTGTGCCATCCATTTATGTTGAATTGAGATGAGAACATTTCAAACTTTGCCCAGCTTTAGAACAAACATTAGCGGACAGGGACGGGTATTAAATGGGCTGAATGGCTGTGGTAGGGAGTAACCGGTGGGGTCACAGGGGTCGGTCTTGAGATCGCAGTCAGTCACAATGTCAATTTGACAATTTGTATGGGAGAGCCGAACACAATGCTTCATAACTTGGCAACGATTGCCGAAGATGCTTGATCACGGGTAGGAGGAAATAAGGAGGCCTCGAGAAACTTGGACAGATTGAACGCCGGGGCAGGAACATGGGAGTGATCGTGTAATGTGGATAAACACGGTCAGCCCCACTTCAGTGGGAAAGGCGGGGTATTGTTAAATGGTGCTGGACTGGGATGTATTGAGGTACGAGGAGAATTGGGTTCCTTGTCCATCAGCTGCTGAGTGCACAGAGGCAGGAGCAGCAAGTGGTTATGAAGGTAAGAGAAACGTTAGCCTCCAGAGGAAGAGGATTGGAGAAAAAGAGGAAGGGTTCTTGCAGCATTTCAACAGAAACTTGGTGACACCGTGTTTGAAACCTGAGCAGTGATGGTCTCCTCATTTAAGAAAGGATCCCCTTGCCACAGAGGGAGTACAGTGAAGGTTCACCAGGTGATTCCTGGGATAGACCAAGTTCAGACACCCTTCCCCATGTACACGGGTGATGTGAGGATGTCCACACTCCTCTGTCCGCACACCTCTGTGCTCACTGGCACAGGGATTTGGAGCTTAATTCAGACAACCTGCAGCAGACACCTCAAGGCTGTGGATGTGTCCAAATTCTCCTGGAGACAATTCAAAATGCTGACTGGCTTTGGCCGTCTCCGGCCCGTGACTGCTCAGGATGAAGGAGGAGGGATCAGGATTGAGAACCCCGTGCCCGTGGTCAGGAGCACACAGAAGCTCGCAGTAGGTGGCAGGACAAGCAGAACACCTCACAGGTAGAAGATACAGGAGTCTGAGGGCACGTACCACCAGACTTAAGGACAGCTTCTACCCCACGGTGATAAGACTATTGAACAGTTCCCTTATACGATGAGATGGACTCTGACCTCATAATCTACCTTGTTGTGACCTTGCACCTTATTGCACTGCACTTTCTCTGTAGCTGTGACACTTTACTCTGTACTGTTATTGTTTTTACCTGCACTACATCAATGCACTCTGTACTGACTCAATGTAACTGCACTGTGTAATGAATTGACCTGTACGATCGGTATGCAAGGCAAGTCTTTCCACTGTACCTTGGTACAAGTGACAATAATAAACCAATACCCTCCTGCCCCCCACCACCCCCCCCACCCCGTCCGTGGACAATTCTGCGGCTTCCCCCACCGGCCCCATCAGATAACTGAGAGCCCGCAGAACAGGAGCTGAGGCAAGACCCCCTCCATCCTGAGGGAGCACCTGAGAAGGAGACATGTTGACCGGACAAGCAGATCTTCATCAGCACCTCATAAAAAGGATTGGGACCCGGGAACACAGGGAGAAATTGCAATGGTCTCAAATCCAAGGACGTGCAAACTCTGACTCACCTTCACTGGGTGCAGGGTGTTCCGTAGGTTCTGCTGTGAAAGACAAGACAAAATTCATGAGGTGACTTCCCCAGGATGAACACACAGAAACAGCGGGCAGCATGGCTGGTGCAGCGGTTGATACCCGACACCTCCAGCGACCCGGGTTTGATCCTGACCACGGGCGCTGCGTGCAGTCCACACTTCCTCCCACGGGGGAGGGGTGGGGTATCCTCCCATTGCTCCGGCTTCCCCCACAGCCCCTTTGTTCATGGCTGGACCACAAATGTTTTGCACCAATTCCACAATTTGAGTGTGAATGTTGCCTTGGTCGAGGTGTCAATAAATGGTAATATGTTAAAATATGTCAAAATTATTTCTTACCTGGTGGTGGAATCACACGAGGCTTTCCTGAGGAGGAATGTGAGACAGGGTTTCAAATCTAAACTTTGCAGATGGGCACTTGTACTTCATTACTTTGAGTTCTCTTAATAAGCGTGAAGCAACCTGACATGGACAGATATTCATGCACACCATGATTGTGTGCATCATGATTGTGTGCACCATAATTGTGCACTTTAATTGTTTACACTATAATTGTGTCTACTATAATTATGTACACTATAATTGTGGATACCATAACTGTGTACACTGTAATTGTATTTACTATAGTTTCATATACCATAATTGTGCACACCATAATTGTGCATACTATAATAGTACACTATAATTGTGTAATACAATCATGTACACTATAATTGTGCATACAATAATTATGTACACCATAATTGTGTACACTATAATTGTGTATGAAACAATTGTGTACACTATAATTTGTGTACTATAATTGTGTACACTATAATTGTGTATAAAATAATTGTGTACACTATAATTGGGTTTACTACAGTTTCATATACTATAATTGCGTACACTATAATTGTGCATACTACAATTCTGTATACTGTAATTGTGTACACCATAGCTATGTACACTATACTGGTGTACACCATGATTGTGCACACTATAATTGTGTACACTATAATTTCATATACCATAAATGTGTACACTATAATTATGTATACTATGATTTCATACACTATAATTGTGTACACCATGATTGTGTACACCATGATTGTGTATACTATAATTTCATATACTATAATTATGTGCACTATAATCATGTACACTATAATTACATATACTATCATTGTGTATACCATAATTATGTGCACTATAATACTGTACACCATAACTGTGTACACTCTAACTGTCTACATCATAATTGTGCCAGTCACAGTTCCGAGCAACTTGAAACAAACATCCCCCAGCCACATGGTCAATGTGACCGCAGTCACAGAGCAGTACAGCACAGAAGTGGCCCTTCAGCCCAGCACGTCCATGCCAACCATTTTGCCCACCGATTTGCCCACAATAGCTCCAGATCCTTCAAATGTTAAAAAAAAACACTTCTGACTGATGAAAATCATGAGGATCCCTCAATGCCGGGAACTCCACGTCATCAACAGAATGAATTTCATTGTCATCACGTTGAAGTGAATGGCGTGCGGGCCGGAGACTGTGTGAGAGGTGCAGTGAACAGGCTGCTTCTGGAGGGAGCCCTCTCCACCCAGCTGCGACTGGGGAATGGGACAGAAAGCTGGGGAGGCAGGGAGGGGGCAGCCCAGCAGGGGTTGGAAGGTTGCAGGCTGTCGGGGGGACGAGGCAATGAAACAAACTGCTGAGGGAACTCAATGGACCAGGCAGCACCCGTGGGAAGGCCAATGTTTCAGGCAGACACCCCGCATCAGGGTGACGGGGATCTGATCGTGGAGTCACAGAGCAACACAGCACAGAGAGAGGCCCTTAAGCCCACCATGTCCATGCTGACCATCAAGTACCCATCTCCACTGATCCCACGTTCCAGCACTCGGTCCAGAGCCTTCTGTGCCTCGCTGATTCAAGATGGTCAGGCAGACACTTCTTTAGATGTTGCGAGAGGACCTGGCTCCACCAGCTTCTCATGCAGCCCATTCGAGATTCCAACTACACTCTGGGTGTAAATAAAAATCTTCCTCAGATCCCTTCTGCACCTCTCACTCCTCACCTCTTTGGTGTCAGACACCTTGTGAGGGGAAAAGTTTGACACTATCCACTCTATGCCCTTTGTAATCTTGTACACTTAAGACCTCTTTGTTAGTCACACATATATCAAGATACACAGTGAAATGCATCCTTTTGCGTAGAGTGTTCTGGGGGCAGCCCGCAAGTGTCGCCACGCTTCCGGTGCCAACATAGCACGCCCACAACTTCCTAACCCGTACGCCTTTGGAATGTGGGAGGAAACCGGAGCACCCGGAGGAAACCCACACAGACACGGGGAGAACGTACAAACTCCTTACAGACAGCGGCAGGAATTGAATCCAGGTCGCTGGCGCTGTAATAGCGTCATGCTAACCGCTACACTACCGTGCCTGCCTGCCTGTGCTTTAAAACTATTCAAAGGTTCCCCTTCCACTGTTCTTTAAGAAAGAAAATTCCAAAGACTCACAACCTCTGATTAAAAAAAACATTTTGTCTTATTTGTCTTAAATTGGAGAGCCATTAATTTCAAATAATTCTCAAGTCTCCCACAAGAACTAACACCTAATCGACATCTGCTTTGTCAAGACCTTCCAGGATCTTAACTGTTTCAATTAAGTCCCCTTTCACTCTTCCAGTCCCCAGCACACACAAACCCAACCTGTCCAATCTTTCTTTATGTGGTAATCCACCATATCTAATGCCTCAAGCTTGCTTGGTTACGCTGTATTGTTTCTTCTCGTGACGTGAGAAGCAATGTCTGCATTCAGGACAATATTCAGATCTTTGCTCTCTACATTCAGGTAGCCGTGTTGATCTCCAGTGAGGCTTATTCTTTGTTTTCTTCTTGATCTGTCTTTTCCTGCCAAAATTTTCCTGTCAACAGGGACAGGGTCCCCCTCGTCCTCACATATCATCCCACCAGCCTACGTATCCAACACATCATTCTCCACCAGTTCCGCCATCTCCTAGGGAACCCACTACTAAGCACATCTTCCCCTCCCCACCCCTTTCTGCCTTTTGCAGGGACTGCTCTCTCCACGACTCCCGAGACCACTCCCACCCCCACCTATTCCGCTCCCATCCCGGGAAATTTCCACTGCCCCCGCCACAAGTGCAACAACCGCCCCTACACCACCTCCATCGCCTCCATCCAGGGACCCAGACAGTGCTTTCAGTTGAGACAGAAGTTGTAGCCCCTTTGTTCATGGTTGGACCAAAAATGCTTTGCTCCAATTCCACAATTCCAGCGTGAATGTTGCCTTGGTCGAGGTGTCAATAAATGATAATATGTTAAAATATGTCAAAATTATTTCTTACCTGGTGGTGGAATCACACGAGGCTTTCCTGAGGAGGAATGTTAGACAGGGTTTCAAATCCAAACTTTGCAGATGGGCACTTGTACTTCATTACTCTGAGTTCTCTTAATAAGCGTGAAGCAACCTGACATGGACAGATATTCGTGCACACCATAGTTGTGTACTCTATAACTGTGCATACTATAATTGTGTATAGCATGATTGTGTACATTATAATAGAGTACACTATAATTGTGCATACTGTAATTATGTACACTATAATTGTGTACACCCTATTTGTGTAGACCATAATTGTGTAAAATATAATTGTGTACACTATAATGTGTCTTCTATAAATGTTTACACTAGAATAGTGTTTATTATAGTTTCATATACTATAATTCTGTACACTAGAATGATGTACACCACAATTGTCTGTACCATAATTTCATATACCATAATTGTGTACACTATAATTGTGTAGACAAAAATCTCATATACTATAATTGTGTACACTAGAATTGCGTATACTATAATTGCATGTACTATAGTTGTGTGCAGTATAATTGTGTGCAGTATAATTGTGTGCACTATAATTGTGTGCACTATAATTGTGTGCACTATAATTGTGTGCACTATAATTGTGTATGCTACAATTGTGTACGCTATAATTGTGTACACTATAACTGTGTACACCATTATTGTGCCAGTCATAGTTCCGAGCAACTTCAGACAAACATCCCCCACCCACACAGTCAACGTGACCGCAGTCAGGGAGCTGTACAGCACAGAAGTGGCCCTTTGGCCCAGCACGTCCATGCCAACCATTTTGCCCACCAATTTGCCCACATTAGCTCCAGATCCTTCAAATGTTAAAAAAAAAGCACTTCTGATTGAAGAAAATCACGAGGATCCTTCACTGCCGGCAACTCCACGTCATCAACAGAATGCAAGCTCCCTCCGTCCTACGTCCCTTGTCTGCTGACCCTTTGCCTAGTTTCTCACCGTCTGCTCTGGCTATGTCCTTTTGGGGGAGTTTAAATACTTCTCAGATCTTGCTGTGACTTTGGATGCTATGAGGCAGTTAGCTCTCTGGAGCCTCCACATCTTTCCCGCAGTGCGGTGCCCAGAAACAAACACACTACTCCAGCAGAGGGTGAACCATGGTCTGTAAAGGTTCATGCTCAGATGTAGAATAGTGCAGCACATGCCCGTCAATCTACCTAATCCCAGCTGCCTGCACATGGTCCGTTGGCTTTGTTCCTGCCGGTTCATGTGCCTGTCGAAGCGAACGTTGTTTTCATATCCGATTCCACCACTTGTCCCTGACAGTGTGTTCCAGGCCCCTGCCACTCTCCGTGTAAAATACTCACCTTGTAAATCTCCTTTAAGCTCCTCCCCCCCCCCATCCCCCCTCACCTTAAAGCTACACCCTCTTGTATTTGACGTTTCCACCCTGGGAAAAAGACACTGACCTTATCTATGCCTCTCATAATTTTACGTGCTTTCATCGGGTCTCCGCTCAGCCTCTGACGCTCCAGAGAAAATAATCCAAGTTTGTCCAATCCTTCTTCATAATCAATGCCCTCTAATCCAGGCAGCATCCCGGTGGACCTCTGCTGCACCCTCTCCAAAGCCTCCACATCCTTCCTGTAATGGGGGCGACCAGAACTGCGCACAGTGTGGCCTGACCAAAGTTTGATACACCCGTAACATGACTTCTCAAATTTTATACTCACTGCCCCGACTTTTCTTTTAAAAATCATTTTTATTTTGTATGTGTTCTGTGAATGTAAATTTAACAAGTAGAGAGACAAACCCATGTGCTGCCGGAAAGCAGCTATTGTAAATATTTATATTTAAAAAAACAAGAACATTGGACAAATTTGGGCTGTATGAAGGCGAGCATGCTGTACACCTTCTTTACCACCTGAGTGGCCACTCTCAGGGAGCTGTGGACTTGCGTCCCACGATCCCTCTGCACATCAATGCTCCTGCCATTTGTTGTACAATGTCCCAGCTCTTGAGCACTCTGCCTCTGTTTTACCAGCCCAAGATGTTGTATGCTTTCATTAAACGTTTTCTCTCTCCACCCTTCAACTTTCAACAAACAGTGTGCTCAGATCCCTCCCTCTGTTCCTGTACCCCTTTTCGAAACATTTCAGGTCGGAGTGCTGGGAGATCAGAAGGATCAGGGGTGCAGAGATCAATGGAGCTGGGGGGGTGGAGGAGGGAGGGAGGAGAATGGAAAGGTCTGGTCAGGGAACAGTGAGGAAATCAAGTCTGGGGAGCCCTGGGCGTCAGGGATAATTGAGGGTTTGTTTGAAAGAAAAGGGAAGCACATGGCAGGAGATGACAGTCACACGTTTCACCAAGACCAGTGAACAAACTCTGGACTTACCACATGATACACAACGTTTTAGGCCTCCATGAAAGTATTCATCTTTACCACAGACGTAGCAACCTTTAAAGAAACATTGGATTCCATAACTTCCTGCAGACTGTTGCAAAAACTGTATCAGCAGAAACCGTTTTAACTTCTTCAGTAGAAATTAATGCATCTGACTGCACAGAAACATCCATTAAAATCACATATAAAATAACTTGATTTGTATGAAATCCTCCTGTTGTGCAGGGAACATTGTTCAGCACCGACTGGAGATATCGAAGTATGTTTATCCACAAGAATTAATTTCGCTTGTCAGGTCACATCTGCCTTTGCTCTAGACGAAGGCTCACAGTTCTCTGATTTTGTAAATCGTTAACAAAATACGCCACAGCCTTACCCTCCATATTGAACTTCCCGAAGATGTGAATGTTGGCCGGGCACAGGCACGGCTGGTAGTGCCACCTAGATTTGGCCTTCCGAGCGTATCGAGCCATGGTGGAATCCAGCTGACGGGAGTTGAGGTAGTCACAGTACACCGCTGAAATAAATCAGGAAAGATTCATGTTCAGGATTTCAAATCCAGTCGTATTTTATTTCATGACTTGGTCTCCACTGCCATGACTCCTGGTTCTGGATACTCGGGCCATCGGTAACGTCCTCCTTGTATCTACTCTGTCCGTTCCTGTTGGAATTGTTTTGCATTAAGTCCCCTTCTCGTTCTTCTCCGTTCCAGTGGATCTCAGTGAACCAACCCAATCATTTCTCCTGCCATCCCAAGAGTCAGTCTTTTGCTGCAAGTTCTCCTTGGCAAGAACATTGCCCCTCAGATAAGAAACTGTGCACAAAACACTGGATGGGGCAGGCATGGTGTAGCGGTTAGTGTAACTCTTTACAGCGCCAGCGACCTGGGTTCAATTCCAGCTGCTGCCTATAAGGAGTTTGTACGTTCTCCCCGTGTGTCTGCGTGGGTTTCCTCCGGGTGCTCCGGTTTCCTCCCACATTCCAAAGACGTACGGGTTAGGAAGTTGTGGGCGTGCTACGTTGGCGCCGGAAGTGTGGCGACACTTGCGGGCTGCCCCCAGAACACTCTACACAAAAGATGCATTTCACTGTGTGTTTCGATGTATGTGTGACCAATAAAGAGATCTATCTCTAATAAAACAAGGCCTTGTACAGACGCAGCAAGTCATCCTTGCTCCTGTCCTTAAATCCACTTGCAACGAAGGCCAACGTACCATTTGCCTTTCTAACTGCCTGCTCCCCTTGAACACTTGCTGTCAGCAAATAATGGACAAGGACACTGAGGTCTTGTTGCATTCTCCCGACCTATCCCCATTCTGACAATAATCTGTCTTTCTGCTTTCAGAATTCACCCAATTAGTGTAAGTCATATTTTCTTTGTGTCCTACCTGTTCGCTGGCAAAAAGACCTGTTTATTCCTACTCTTTGTTCCTCATCTGTCAACCAGTTCTTGGTCCATGCCGGTGTGTTACCTCTAATCCCAATAACTTTTAATTTTGCACACTGATTTGTTACGTGGGACCTAATCTAAAAGTTTCTGCAAGTCCGAATCACATCTACTGATTCTCTGTTATCCATTCTATGAGTTGCAGTCTCAAAAACGTCTACACTGGTTAAGCAAGATTTCCCTTTTATAAAATGGTGACTTTGTCCAATTCTGTTAAGGCTTTTTGATTGACTTGTTACATTTTTTGATAATAGATTTCAGCATTTTTCCTCTACTGATATTAAGCTGAACTGGTTTATCATTTTCTGTTTTTTTACTCTCCCTCCTTCCTTGAATAGTAGGGTCACATTCGCCTCTCTAAAATTTGTAGGAACCGCTCCAGAGGCCAAAGAGTTTTGGAAGATTCATCCTCTCTTTTTTTAGGGCCACTTCCTTTGGATGCAGAATATCAGGCTCTGGGGATTTGTCAGTCTTTAGCTCCATTTATTTTCACAGCCTTATCTCGTTCCTAATTCTAACTTCCTTCAGTTTTTCCCTCTCTCCAGACATTTGATTCCCTGATACATCTGGGAGTTTCTTCCTATCTACCCCATATATACCTCGAACAGATTCCCCCCTCAGCCTCTTCTGCTCCAAGAGAAACAAAGCCCAGACTATCCAGTCTCTCCTCAGAACCAAGACCCACCATCCCAGGCACCATCCTGGTGAATCTCCTCTGCACCCTCTCCAGTGCGATGATATCCTTCCCAGAGTATGATTCCCAGAACTGCACACAATAAGGCAAGTGAGGCCGAACCAATGTTTATAAGACAAACTCTCTCTATTAGTCACATGTACATTGAAACACACAGTGAAATGCATCTTTTGCGTAGAGTGTTCTGGGGGGCAGCCCGCAAGTGTCGCCATGCTTCCGGCGCTAACATAGCACGCCCACAACTTCCTAACCTGTACGTCTTTGGAATGTGGGAGGAAACCAGATCACCCGGAGGAAACCCACGCAGACACACGGGGAGAACGTACAAACTCCTTACAGACAGCGGCTGGAATTGAACCCGGGTCAGTGATGCTGTAGTAGCGTTACACTGACCGCTACACTGCAGTGCCTGCCCTCTTTTGTAATGTTTTGTAAGGTTGTACCAAAATCTCCCTGTTCTTATATTCCATATGCAAGACAAGTTTTTCACTGTACCTCAGTACAAGTGACAATAATAAACCAGTACCAATACCCCAACTAATGGAGGCAGTCCCTATTCTTGAACTTTTCGAATCCTGGCCCACTTAATGTTGTTTTATTTTAAATGTAAATTAATTAATCAGTTGATTTAAATTAGGTGTATAAAATCATGAGGGGCATAGATGGGGTCAATGCGCACAGTCGTTTTCCCAGAGTTGGGGAATCAAGAACTAGAGGACAAAGGTTAATGGTGAGAGGGAAGAGGTTTAATGGGAACCTGAGGGGCAACCTTTTCACCCAGAGGGTGGTCAGTATTTGGAACGAGCTGCCAGAGGAAGTGGTTGAGGCAGGTACATAGAACAAAGAACATTACAGCACAGTGCAGGCCCTTCAGCCCACAATGTTGTGCTGATATTTTATCCTGCTCTAAGATCTATCTAACCCTTCCCTCCCACATAGCCCCCCATTTCTCTATCATTCATGTGGCTAAGAATCTCTTAAGTGTCCCTAATGTATCTGCCCCCACAACCTCTGCAGGCAGTGCGTTCCACGCACCCACCACTCTCTGTGTAAAAAACTTACCACTGACATCCTCCTTATACCTTACTCCAATCACCTTAAAATTATGTCGCCTTGTGTTAGCCATTGTCACCATGGAAAAAAGTCTCTGACTGTCCACTCGATCTATGCCTCTTATCATCTTGTACACCTCTGTCAAGTCATATATTTGCAGGATTATGTTTAGTTCCAGAACAGGATTTACTGTAAAGGTTGAAACACCTGAATGGTGAAAGCTTCACTTTCTACAGTTGAATGACCTGTGTTCAGTCACTGCCGGTCTCCAGATGTATGTACTGGCTTGACAAAAATGCGATGTATGGAACGAGTGAGTAATGTTGCTGAAATCTCTCACGGAGTTCAATATCTTAAAAAGTCTCTGACTGTCCATTAACAACATTGAAGAGATCCTTGGACAGGTCCATGGATGGGAAAGGTTCAGAAGGATATGGGCTAAGTGGGGCAAAGGGGACTAGCTTAGATGAGAATCTTGGCCAGCATGGACCAGGTGGGCTGAAGAGCCTGTCTCTGTGCTGCATGAATCCATGACTCTGAATTGGTAAACAAATTCTGACCCTAAGATGTTGGCATGTAATGCAGAACCAAATACACATACACAGTGAGGTATGTGAGTAATGCACGGAATGTGTCACACTTGTAATATCTGAAAAACAGATGGATGATGGCAGAAAGATAGAACCCAGGACTGATAAATGACCTTGATGAATAAATTTAACATAGAGTCAGATAGATAGCTGAGTATTAATTTGTTCATTAATTAATTACAGTATTAACAAATAACAAGTAGTGTTAACAAAGAAAATTTTACTTCTGCTTTTGAAATTTTGTCCAATAAAAATGACTTACGGCAGAAGTCTGGGGTCCTCCAGTCAATACACACTCCAGCATCGACGCATGCTTTAGCATAGACTGCAACAGCGTCACAGAGACACTCGCAGTCCCCAACCAGTTCGCAGCCGCACACATCTCGGACACAATTATCGTAATATGGCATTCGGTAGACCTAAAACAAGAACTGAAAGTGTGTGATTCAGGCAAAATAAGAGATAAGGTATTTTTGTTAATCATGTGTACATTGAAACACACAGTGAAATGCATCTTTTCACGTCGAGTGTTCTGGGGGGCAGCCCACAAGTGTCGCCACACTTCCGGCGCCAACATAGCACGCCCGCAACTTCCTAACCCGTACGTCTTTGGAATGGGGGAGGAAACCGGAGCACTCAGAGGAAACCCACGCAGACACACGGGGAGAACGTACAAACTCCTTACAGACAGCGGCGGGAATTGAACCCAGGTCACCGGCGCTGTAATAGTGTTACACTAACCGCTACACTACCATCTGCCATTATATAAGTGGGGAAATACAAGTGGGGAATAATGGGCAAGGAGTTGGGTTCTGCTCTCTCTGAATGTTAGTGCACAGTTTTTCAAACTGTTTTCAAAACTGTTGGATGTATCATTTCAGAATTCTTTGGCAAACTAATTTTTTAATTCAGGATCAGGTCACTATTCAGGTTCAGTGTGACTTGGTTTAAGCAGTGTAACTCTTTCACTCCTTGATATTCAGGACACGCATTAACCAACGCAATGCCCAGTGAAATGAGCGTGAGAGTGAGTGATCAAGTCAAAGACCTTTGTTACAGGACACTGTTGGATTTGACTGTTTTAAGTAGTTTTTTTTGACATGTATAGTGTTTAATACACCTCAAGTGGCCACTTCCTAGCTTATTGGTTCATCCATCAGGTGAATACGTGTTTTCTCATTGGTTGGTTTTGTCACAGGTATCTAATAGGTTTTCTGATTGGATTATTGTTAGCGAAGGAGTCCCTCTTATCTCAGGTATAAAAGGTGTCGTTTTTTGTTAATCTCTCTCTTGCTCATCTCTCTCTCTCTTGCTCATCTCTCTCTCTCTTGCTCATCCCTCTCTCTCTTGCTCATCCCTCTCCCCCTAGCTCACCTTTAGTTCCCTTGTCTCAGCTCATCTCCCAGTAGTGAAGTCAGTGACATGTGCTCTGTGACTGTTTCTTTGCTTTAAACTTTTCCAAATATACTGGGGACATTTAAGAGACTCTTAGACACATGAATGATAGAGAAATGGAGGGCTATGTGGGAGGGAAGGGTTAGATAGATGTCAGAGCAGGATAAAATGTTGGCACAACATTGTGGGCCGAAAGGCCTGTACTGTGCTGAAGTGTTCTGTGTTCTAAAACGTTGTGAAGCACCAAGTTGTTTTCAACTCATTCTTGGACTCCTGAAAGAACCTGTGATTTGAAAATAACCGGATTCGACAACAGATAATGAGAAACTTTTCCCCTTGGCAGATATGACTATATCCAGAGGGCATAGGTTTAAGGTATCACACGGTGGTGTAGCAGTTAGTCTAATGCCATTACAGCGCCAGCAACCTGGGTTCAATTCTGGTTGCTGTCTGTAAGGAGTTTGTACGTTCTCCCTGTGATTGCATGGGTTTCCTCTGGGTGCTCCGGTTTCCTCCCACATTCCAAAGACGTACGGGTTAGAAAGTTGTAGGCGTGCTATGTTGGCGCCGGAAGCGTGGCGACACTTGCGGGCTGCCCCCAGAACACTCGACACAAAAGATGCATTTCACTGTGTGTTTCGATGTACACGTGACTAACAAAGATACCTTATCTTATCCCATAGTGATAAGACTAGTCAAGGGTTCCCTCATACGATGAGATGCACTCTTGACCTTGCAATCTACCTTGTTTGACCTTTCACCTTATTGTCTACCTGCACTGCACTTCCCCGTAGCTGTGACACTTCACTCTGTAGTCTGTTACTGTTTTTGCCTTGTACTGCCTCAATGCACCCTGTACTACCTCAATGTAACTGCACTGTGTAATGAATTGACCTGTACGATCGGTCTGCAAGACAAGTTTTTCACTGGACCTCAGTACGAGTGACAATAATAAACCAATACCAATCCCACCCTCCCATCTCTGATCCTGCACTGTCTTTTTACTTATTTAACCTGGCAGGGAAATACAGCAGTGTAATAAGGTCATCGGTGAAGTACACTCACCAATTTGTGACAAGGCTCAAACACTTTACTCTTAATTATAGCACACATTTTCTCCGCCCGCGCAAAACGATACGGGTTTTTGTGACATGGAGTTGCAACTTCAGTGACGTCCGTGCACATGGCATCTTCCTTCCAAGAGTTTGCAAAGACCAGTAGATTGGACACGAGGTATTTGTTCTGGGTTATATATTCATCGTCCACATTCCCATTGTAATTCCCACACAGTCCGCACACTGCAAACTAAGAGAAAGACCATTATATCAGAGGTTCATTTGTTGTGACAATTATTGTAGATTTGAAATTGATTAACAAAATTGAGCTTAACCAACAATCTATTGGGCACACTGTAAATTTGAATCCACATATTTAATGGATTTAAGTTTCCAAAATACACATTTAAGGACGGACAGGACGACATATGTCGAAAAACAGATGACTGCAGATGCTGGAATCTAGATGAAAAACACGATGATGCTGGAGGAACTCAGCAGGCCGGGCAGCGTCCATGGAGAAAAGCAGGTGGTCAACGTTTCAGGTCAGGACCCTTATTCAGGACTGAAAGTTCCTGAAGAGGTTGCCCTTGAGGGGCAACTTTTTTTTACTCAAAGGGTGGTGTGTATGTGGAATGAGCTGCCAGAGGAAGTGGTCAAGGCAGGTACAATAATAACTTCTAAAAGACAGTTGGACAGGCACATGGATAGGAAGGGTTTAGAGGGATATGGGCCAAACACTGGCAACTGGGACCAGCTTGGATGGGGATGTTGGTTGGCATGGACCAGTTGGGCCAAAGGGCCTGTTTCCATAACTCTTAAGGGCCCTGAGGGCAGGTTTCTGAGAGTGAGGGTGACCCTGACTGTGAGAGCTGTACAGGCACTTGTTCGTTTGTGACTTGGGGGCTTTAGGTTTGCCGCTTGAGAAATTTATTTAAAGGTCTTTCAATCTTCTCGTTGATGTTGCCTCTGTAGAGGAAGCTCGTAGAGTAGGGACATATTCTACCACACACAGAGTTTGTGTGTCCCCGTAAAGTGAAGAAAACTTCACACCGAAAATAGTGAGGCTATAAAGCCTATAAAAGTACAATATTAGCTCTGTGTAAATTATATTTCCACTGCAATCTGTCTGTCAGTGGGCCGGGTTCTATCCTGATGTGGATAGAGTCTGCAAGTTCTCCCTCAGGTACTTCTCTGTCTGCCACATCACAAAGATGTGCTGGGAGACTAACTGCCTACTTTAAGTTGCCTCTTAGAAAAAGATCAAAGGGAAGTTGTTGGGCATGTTAGGGAGAAAAAGTTATAGAGATTCGGGGAAATGAGGAGAAGGGGAAAGGGACTGATGGGATTTCTCCCCTGGGATCCAGCACAAATCTGGTGGGCCGAAGGGCCTCCTGTGTTGTTATAAGATATAAGCTGAACGGATCTGAAACTCGTCACACTGGTTATATCAATAATTTACACTATACGTCTGTATATAAGAAACTGTCACAAGTTTGTCTTACCTTGCGGAGTCTTGTAATTGAAATGTGCACATTCATGTTCCTATTCCAGATGACCGTGAGTTCAAGTTTTGCCTTAATCACTAAATCAAATTTCAGATAAAGTGGGTTGTCGACCACTTCAAAGTGCCTGACAGCATTTGGAGGTGTTAACGTATAGTGTCCATCTGCCAGCTTAATCAGGATTTCCTGAGAGAAAAGCATGTGATACGTATTGTTTATGAAGGACACAGATAATTTATCTTCAGTAAAGCAACAGAATACTACCAGTGATAATTACTTCCTCAATGTAATACATTCCAGATATGGACCTTGTTGTTGGTAATGAAATAATAATGCAATCATAATCTTTGGTACTTAAACAACTCATTATTGTTGGATTCAACTGTTTTAAGTAGTTTTTTTTAACATGTACGGTGTTTAATACACCTCAAGTGGATGCATAAGGAATGGTCACTTCTTAGCTTATTGGCTCGTCCATCAGGTGAGTACGTGTCTTCTCACTGGTTGGTTTTGTCACAGTTATCTAATAGGTTTTCTGATTGGGGTGAAGGAGAACCTCTTATCTCAGGTATAACAGGTGTCGTTTTTTGTTGATCTCTCTCTCTTGCTCTCTCCCCCTCCCCCAGCTCATCTTTAGTTCCTTTGTCTCGGCTCATCTCCCAGTAGTGAAGCCAGTGCCACGTGCTCTGTGACTATTTCTTTGTTTTAAACTTTTCCAATAAAACGTTGTGAAGCACCAAGTTGTTTTCAACTCATTCCTGGACTCCTGAAGGAACCCGCAGATTCGAAAATAACCGGATCCGACATTATGCTACATGAATGCCGGAAGTACTCAGCAGACCAGGCAGCATCTGTGAAGAAGGACGTTAAAAGTTATAGGTCGATGACCTTCCGTCGGAATTATCCAGGTCTGACACAACCTGAAAAATGCTGAAATCAGCCTTGAGTCCTGAAGGCTGCAACGTGCCAAGCTGGAAGATGAGACTCTGCTCTTCCAGCCCCTGTTGGATTTCATCTGAATATTATTAGAGCCCAAAGACAGAGGGGTCAAAGTATGAGTTGGGTGGAGAATTAAAGTGACAGGCAACTGGAAGGTCAGGGTCACCCTTGGACACTGAATGGAGGTGTTCTACAAAGCATCTGCAATCTGTATTTAGTAACGGATGCCATATTGTGAGTAAATTCTTAAGTGTTAACATTACCAATAGCCTGTCCTGGTCCAACCACGTAGACGCCATGGCCAAGAAAGCTCACCAGTGCCTCTATTTCCTCAGAAGGCTGAGGAAATTCAGCATGTCCCCTTTGACCCTCACCAATTTTTACAGATGCACCATAGAAAGCATCGTATCCGGATGCATCACGGCTTGGTACGGCAACTGTTCTGCCCAATTCCGCAAGAAACTGCAGAGAGACGTGGACACAGCCCAGCGCATCGCAGAAACCAGCCTCCCCTCTGTGGACTCTGTCTACACTTCCCGCTGCCTCGGGAAAGCAGCCAGCATAATCAAAGACCCCACCCACCCCCGGACATTCTCTCTTCTTCCCCCTTTCATTGGGCAGAAGGTACAAAAGCTTGAAAACACGTACCACCAGGCTCAAGGACAGCTTCCATCCCGCTGTTTTAAGACTCTTGAACAGACCTCTTGTACGTTAATGATAAATCCTTGACCTTACAATCTATCTCGTTATGGCCCTTGCACCTTATTGTCTGCCTGTGCTGCACTTTCTCTGTAACTATAACACCAATTCCTACATTCTGTTATTGGTTTTACCTTGTACTACCTCAATGCACTGATGTGATGAAATGATCTGTATGGACGGCATGTAAAACAAAGCTTCTCACTGTACCTCGGTACAAGTGACAATAATAAACCAATACCAATACTAATTTTTGGCTGACAAATAATTTACATCGCTCTAAAATTATGAGAATTTTTGCTTCCTCTCTGATTCCATTGATTCCTGCTAGCAATGGCTTAAGGTTTAACTTACAGAATGTTTCAACAGTGACAATATAAAGGCTGGTGGGGAAATTGGCAAAGTGATGACAGAAGTCAGACAAATGACTAACTTCATAGCATGGAACAGGTTATTTTACAATTCATGGTTATTGGTATTGGTTTATTCTTGTCACTTGTCCCGAGGTACAGTGGAAAAACTTGTCTTGCATACCGTTCGTACAGGTCAATTCATTACACAGTGCAGTTACATTGAGTTAGTACAGAGTGCACTGAGGTAGTACAGAGTGCATTGAGGTAGTACAGGTAAAAACAGTACAGAGTAAAGTGTCACAGCTACAGAGAAAGTGTAGACAATAAGGTGCAAAGTCACAACAAGGTAGATCGTGAGGTCAGAGTCCATCTCATCATCTGAGGGAACCGTTCAATAGTCTTATCACCGTGGGATAGAAGCTGTCCTTGAGCCTGGTGGTACGTACCCTCAGGCTCCTGCCTGACGGGAGAGGAGAGAAGAGAGAATGACCCAGGTGGGTGGGGTCTTTGACTTTGATTATGGTTACATATCTGAATTGAGATAAATTAAAGCACAATTCACGTGCTAACTTCCTTACCTCAAGGTAGATCTTTATGGATTTTGTACAGA
This sequence comes from Pristis pectinata, assembly GCF_009764475.1. Taxonomy (NCBI): domain Eukaryota; kingdom Metazoa; phylum Chordata; class Chondrichthyes; order Rhinopristiformes; family Pristidae; genus Pristis; species Pristis pectinata. The sequence goes on from NC_067418.1 coordinate 50,415,537, forward strand.
CCACACCCTTTTTACCACAAACAATATTTTCTGATACAATCTTGAATGATGGCAGTCTGTAACTAACAGAACAAGCATCCTGAAAGATTTGAACAAACTGGTTAATACACAAAAATGAAACACAGAAAAGTGACAAATTTAACGCACTTTTGTCCAGTACCTGAACGAGAGTATATTCACAACTGCCGTCAAATACATATTGCTTTCCATCGAAGGTTCTAACGTGCCCTTCTCCATGGATCACACAGGTTGAAGGACACTTTGCATCTCCAGTGCATTCCCATTTACCTCTGAAGCAAATACTATTTAAATACAAAGTGTTAGAAAATTTAAATACAGATCATGTACAACTTCTCATAAGATGTCTTAACTCATAAATAGATGACAAAACCACATCCCAAATTGTCAATGAACTTGAAAAGAAGTAACGCCTTATTTAGTAAGTACAGTTTGGATAAAGCAACATGTTCTGAGCATTGTCCAAAAAAAACGACCAAGCCACAGAGAGGCTATCAGAACAAATGCTCTCTCAAAGAGGCAGTAATTCCTAAAGGAGGATAGAGATAGCTGAGCAAAAGGTTTAGAGGGAGAATTCCTCCCTATTCCCCAGGTGGCTGAGATCACGGATACCAGCAGTAAAAAATGAAAACATGGAATAAGTAAAAAGACTGACTTGGAAGAGTGCAGAGATCTCGAGGGTTTATCGGAGGAAAAAGAGGCAGGAAGAAGCCAGGCCTTACAGGACACTGAGTCAGGGCACTGAGTACGGGAGTTGGGACACGTTGCTGTAGGTGAGGCCGCACTTGGAGCACTGTACGCAGTCTTGGTCATCTTGCGGTAGGAAAGACGTGGTGAGGCTGGAAAGAGCGCAGAAAAGATTGACGAGGATGTTGACGGGACCAGAGGGCCCGGGAGGTTGGCCAGCATGGACTGGTTGGGCCGAAGGGCCTGTCTCCTCGCTGACTCGATGGCTCTATGACCAAGAGCCAAAGTAAAAGAAGATCAAAAGAACTGCAGATGCAAAGTAAAGAGACAATGGGTCTTTCTGCAAGTCAGGGATACAGGCAACAGTTTTGATGAGAAGTTGGACTGATGGAATGACGTGTTCAAGCCATTGTAACAGCCCACATGGGTGAGCACACAGCAACAGCAAAGTGTTTTCCCAGCTGATGATGTGCATGAGGAGGAATCTACCTTGCAGTGTTGAGGAACGTGAGAGACAGCTGCCCTTGCCTTTCTAGATGGTACAGGAAGAGGGGATTTCTTCTGAGAAGGACGAAGCTTTGATGAGCTGCTACCATCCATTTGCTAGGTGGGGCACGCTGTTGTATAACAGTTACAGCTCAGATGGTTCATGGGCATGGCAGTGTACTGAGCTGCTGTCAGCTGGACAAATTGGAGAACTTTACACCTTTTTCAAAACTGTAGGTTTGAAATTTGGCATGTCCCCATCGACCCTCACCGACTTTTATCGATGCAACACAGAAAGCATCCTATCTGGATGCATCACGGCTTGTTACGACAACTGCTCTGCCCAGGACCGCAAGAAACTGCAGAGAGTTGTGGACACAGCCCAGTGCATCACCCTTCATGGACTCTCTCTACACTTCCCACTGCCTCAGTAAAGCAGCCAGCATAATCAAAGACCCCCACCCACCACGGACATTCTCTCTTCTCCCCCCTCCCATCAGGCAGAAGATGCAAAAGCCTGAAAGCACGTACCACCAGGCTCAAGGACAGCTGTTATAGAACTATTGAACGATCCCCTAGTGTGATGAGATGGACTCCTGACCTCACAATCTACCTGGTTATGGCCCCTGCACTGTCTACCTGCACTGCACTTTCTCTGAAGCTTGACACTTTATTCTGCACTCTGTTATTGCTTCCCCTTGTCCTACCTCAATGCGGAAACGATCTGTCCGGATGGCATGCAAAACAAAGTTTTTCACTGTTCCTCAGTACCTGTGACAATAACAAACCAATGAGTAATGAACCAATAAAGTGGTAACTGCTCTGCCCGGGCCCGCAAAAAAATGCAGAGAGTTGTGGACACGGCCCAGAGAGTCACGGAAACCAGCCTCCCCTCCGTGGACTCTGTCTTTACCTCTCGCTGTCTTGGCGAAGCAGCCGGCATAATCAAAGACCCCACCCACCTGGGTCATTCTCTCTTCTCTCCTCCCCCATTAGGCAGAAGATACAGGAGCCTGAGGGTACGTACCACCAGGCTCAAGAACAGCTTCTGCCTCACAGTGATAAGACTATTGAACGGTTCCCTTATACAATGAGATGGACTCTGACCTCACGATCTACCTTGTTGTGACCTTGAACCTTATTGCACTGCACTTTCTCTGTAGCTGTGACACTTTACTCTGTACTGTTATTGTTTTTACCTGTACTACATCAATGCACTCTGTACTAACTCAATGTAGCTGCACTGTGTAATGAATTGATCTGCACGATCGGTATGCAAGACAAGTTTTTCACTGTACCTCAGTACAAGTGACAATAATCAACCAATACCAATGCCAAGATCAAGTGGTGACAAGGTCTAGCTGCATTACTGTGTGGACTGCCTCTCAGTGAGTGATGTAACAGTGCTCAAGGCTGTGAAGTGCACGGTGGCAGCACAATAAAAGGCCTCTCCCCTCTGTGACCTGTTGCCTTACTCCTTCACCCTCCTCTTCCGTCATCTCCTGCGGTGCAGAAGGGACTGATGTGTCTTTGTGATTGGCAGCTTTTATAAAATGTAGTAGATGCAAAAGAGGATGGGACCCTGTGAATTGGAACTGGAATTGGTTTATTGTTGTCACTTGTACCGAGGTCCAGTGAAAAACTTGTCTTGCAAACCGATCGTACAGGTCAATTCATTACACAGTGCATTGAGGTAGTATAGGGTAAAATAATAACAGAATACAGAGTAAAGTGTTACAGTTACAGAGAATAAGACAATAAGGTGCAAGGCAATAATGAGGTAGATTGTGAGGTCAAGAGTCCATCTGATCGTACTATGGAACGGTTCAATAGTCTTGTAACAGCGGGATAGAAGCTGTCCTTGACCTGGTGGTACGTGCTTTCAGGCTTTTTTATCTTCTGCCCGATGGGAGAGGCGAGAAACGAGAATAGCCGGGGGTGGGTGGGGTCTTTGATTATGTTGGCCGCTTTACCGAGGTAGCGAGAGGTGTAGACAGAGTCCACGGAGGGAAGGCTGGTTTCCGTGATGCGCTGGGCTGTGTCCACAACTCTCTGCAGTTTCTTGCGGTCCTGGGCAGAGCAGTTGACGTACCAAGCCGTGATGCATCCAGATAGGATGCTTTCTATGGTGCATTGATAAAAATTGGTGTGTGTCAAAGGGGACATAGAACATAGAACATTACAGCACAGTACAGGCCCTTCGGCCCACAGTGTTGTGTCGACATTTTATCCTGTTCTAAGATCTATCTAACCCTTCCCTCCCACACAGCCCCCCATTTCTCTATCGTTCATGTGTCTAAGAGCAGTATCATGCCGAATGTCATTACGGCGGCATGCTCTGGAAAGTTCCCATCCTGGAACCAGTTTGCAAAGACCCTGACAGCATTCATTACATCGTGATTCCAAACATAAGTCTTGCCTCAAGCGTGACCGGGAGGTTGGACTGGGGAGAGACGGCAAAGTCTTCCTCCTCAAAGATCCACCTGTCCAACTGGCTCAGCAACTTGAGGATTGGGAGGCACACTGGGCTGCCAGGATGGGTGTGCCATGTGAGTTCGATGCCATCGACCATGAGGACCTATTGTCAGTAACCTGGAGGTTCCAGAAATGACTGGTGACTTGCTCTAGATTGGTAAGTGGAGCCCAGAGCGCTGCACGAGGCAGTCTGTCAGTCCACAACCTGACCAAATCCTTGTGCCCTCACTGCTGATCTCTTCAGCCAAAGAGGAAGGCTATTATTAAGGAAGTGGTGGCAAGACACTTTGGAAATAATAATAAGATTTGTTGGAGCAAACATGGATTTATGGAAGGGAATTTCACTGTGTGTTTCGATGTCCATGTGACTAATAAAGATATCTTAGAACATAGAACAGTACAGCACAGAACAGGCCCTTCAGCCCACAATGTTGTGCCGACGTAGCTAATCCCTCCTACCTACAGAATGCCCAAATCCCTACATTTTCCTCTCGTTTATGTGCCCATCCAAGCCCCTCTTAAAAGCCCCCAATGAATTTGCCTCCACCACCCTATCAGGCAACGCATTCCAGGCATCCACCACTCTCTCAGTAACAAACGTGCCCCTCACGTCTCTTCTGAATCTACCCCCTTTCACCTTAAATGCATGCCCTTTGGTATTGGATCGCTCAATAATGGGAAAAAGATATTGCTTGTCCACCCTATCTATGCCCCTCATAATTTTATACACCTCCAACAGATCACCGCTCAGCCTCTGCCACTCCAGAGAAAAGAGCTCAAGTTTGTCCAGCCTCTCCTGATAGCACATGCCTTCTAATCCAGGCAACATCCTAGTAAACCTCCTCTGCACCCTCTCTAAAGCCTCAACATCCTTCCTATAGTGAGGTGACCAGAACTGCACGCAATACTCTAAATGCAGCCTGACCAGAGTTCTGTCGAGATGCATCGTAACTTCTTGACTCCTGTACTCAATACCTCGATTAATGAAGCAAGCATTCCATAAGCCTTCTTCACCACCCTGTCTACCTGTGTAGCCACTTTCAATGAGTCATGGACTTGCACCCCAAGGTCTCTCTGCTCAGAAGGTAGCGAATTTGTGGAATTCCTTGCCATGTACAGCAGTGGAGTCTAGATCATTGGAAGCATTTAAGGAGGAGATGGATAGACATCTAATTAGTCAAGGTATCAAGGGATATGGAGATAAGGCCAGAAATTGGGGTTAGAATAGATTTCCCCCCCAATTCTCATTTCTTTTTCTTTTTTATTCCCTTTTCTTTGGAGCAGACTCGATGGGCCGAATGTCCTACTTCTGCTCCCTTGTCTTGTGACCTTCAACACTGTTAAGGGTCTTGCCCTTAAGAGTTTACTGCCTCTTGACATTAGTCCTACCAAGGTGCAACCCCTCACATTTATTTGAGATGGACAGCCCCCTGACTGGAGCATCTCGACAGCAGCTGCGAGGTCCAAACAGTGGAAATTAGGTACTGCTGCCAGGGATAATCCAGCCCTGCCGATAAATCCCCAGGGCCTGACCTGGCATATTCTTGGACCTTGTGGGAATCTAGGGAAGAAATTGAGGAGGTCCTTGCAGAGATCTTTGCTTCATCTTTGCCCATGGGGGAGGTTCTGGAGTGCTGGAGAGTGGCTGATGTGGTACCATTGTTTAAAAAGGGTAGCAAGAAACAAGCCAGGAAACTACAGACCAGTGAATCTGACATTGATGGTGGGTAAATTGCTGGAGGGGATTCTGAGGGACAGTGTCTACCAACATTTGGAGAGACAGGATCCGATTCGGGACAGTCAGCACGGCTTTGTGTATGACAAATCTCTTGTTCTTCAAGGAGGTAACCAGGAGGGTAGATGAAGGGAGGGCAGTGGATGTTGTCCATATGGACTTTAGCAAGGGTTTTGTTAAGATGCCTCATGGCAGGCTAGTCTGGAAGTTTAGATCGCATGGGGTCCAGAGGGAGATAGCAGATTGGATTCATAAGTGATAGGAAGCAGAGGGTGAGGGTCGAGGGTTGTTTCTCAGACTGGAGGCCTGTGTCCAGGGGTCGGTGCTGGGACCTTTGTTGTTTGTAAGTTACAATATGCAAGTCATGTTTAGAAAGTTTGCAGATTATACTAAAATAGGTGGTGGTGTAGAAGGTTATGAAAAATTACAGGGGGATCTTGATCAGCTGGGCATGTGGGCTGAGGATTGGCAAATGGCCTTCAATCCAGATAAACGTGAGGTATTGCATTTTTGGAGATCAAACCAACTTGTACAGTGAATGGTAGTGCCCTGGGGAGTGTTGTGGAACAGAGGGACCTGGGAGTACAAGTGCATAGTTCACTGCAAGTGGCGTCACAGGTAGGCAGGGTGGTGAAGAAGGCATTTAGAACCCTGGACTTCATCAGTCAGGGCACTGAGTCCAGGAGCTGGGAAGTTATGTTGCAGTTGTATAAGATGCTGGTGAGGCCACAGTTGGAGAAGATAGAACATCACAGCACAGTACAGGCCCTTTGGCCCACAATGTTGTGCTGACATTTTATCCTGCTCTAAGATCTATCTAACTCTTCCCTCCCACAGAGCCCTCCATTTCTCTATCATTCATGTGTCCATCTAAGAGTCTCTTAAATGTCCCTAATGTATCTGCCCCCACAACCTCTGCCGGCAGTGCGTTCCACACACCCACCACTCTCTGTGTAAAAAACTTACCCCTGACATCTCCCTTATACCTTCCTCCAATCACCTTAAAATTATGACCCCTCGTGTTAGCCACTGTCACCCTGGGAAAAAGTCTCTGACTGTCCACTTGATCTATGCCTCTTGTACACCTCTATCAAGTCACCTCTCATCCTCCTCCTCTCCAAAGAGAAAAGCCCTCGCTTACTCAACCTATCCTCATAAGACATGCTCTCCAATCCAGGCAGCATCCTGGTAACTCTCCTCTGCACCCTCTCTAAAGCTTCTGCATCCTTCCTATAATGAGGTGACCAGAACTAAACACATTGTGTACAGTTTTGGTCACCTTGTTACAGGAAAGATGTTATTAAACTAGAAAGATTTACTAGGGTGTTGCCTGGACTTGGGGGCTTGAGTTACAAGGAGAGGTGTGTAGACTAGGACTTTATTCCCTGGAACGTAGGAGATTGAGGGGTGACCTGAACCCTTGTCCAGGAACATTGATCCCATTTGCTTCGATGGAAAGGAGCACAGTGACACAGCTGGTAGAGCTGCTGCCTCCTCGCTCACTGCAAATTATCCCAAGGGTTTAGATAAATAAGGACGGCAGAGGCTGGAATCTGGATGAAAAACATGATGACACTGGAGGCGCAAACTGGAGGAACAGCACCTCATTTTCCATCGTGGAACCTTGCAGCCTAACGGCACGAACATTGAATTCTCCCACTTTAGGTGATCCCCACCCCCCCACCATTACCCACCATGTTCCTTGGTTGGGTGAGCAGGTGGGCGGGAGGGAGGGAGGGGCTAGGTGGGTGGGCAGGAGGGAGGGAGGGGCTGGGTGGGCAAGAGGGAGGGAGGGAGGGAGGGGCTGGGGTTGGTGGGAGGGATGGAGAGGCCGGGGGGTTGGTGGGAAGGTCTGGGTGGGAAGGAGGGAGGGAGGGAGGGGCCGAGGGTGGATGGGAAGGGCTGGGTGGGAGGGAGGGAGGGGTTGGGAAGGTGGGGCCAGGGGGGTGGGTGGGTGGGTGGGAGGGGTCGGTGGGGTGGGGGTTGGGCGGGTGGCTGCTCTGTGAGAAGCTGCCTTCCTCCACCACTGGACACAGATCCAGGAGGGATGATCAGTCAGTTTCCACTGTCAGGGACGCACTGGGTGAATTCTGCTCTCGGTGAGACAGCGAACGCCCATGCCCTCTTCACCTTCGCCCGGGACTTCAATCACACAAGCTGCAGGAAGGTTCTCCCCAAAGACCACCAGCGTGCCCCCTGCCCCAGGTCCACAGAACACCTGCGCTCCGTCCGTGACCGCGACCTGCATCTCCCCATTGCCGGTCACTTCAACTCCCCCTCCCACACTGTCACTGATATGTCCGTCCTCGGCCTCCTCCACTGCCGGGAGAATTCCAAGTGCAGACTGGAGGAACAGCAGCTCATTTTCCATCGTGGAACCTTGCAGCCTGACGGCACGAACATTGAATTCTCCCACTTTAGGTGATCCCCACCCCACTTCCCTACAGCCAATCCCCCCACCATCTTCTCTCCTTCCTTTTCCCAGCCTCTCTCTCCTTTTTCTACCCTCCCTTTTTTCCTCCTTACCTTTGACCTGCTCCAGTGGATCTGCTCTCCCCTCCTCCCCCGCACCTGCCCATCACTGTCTCTTACCTGCATCTACCTATCACCACCCTGTGCCCACCCCGCCTCCCCTCTTCTGTCCACCTATCACTGCTCTGCTTTTCCCTCCTATATATCGGGCTTCCCCCTTTTCCTATCTTCAGTCCTGAAGAAGGGTCTTGAGCCGAAACGTCGACCACCTGCTTTTCTCCGCGGATGCTGCCCGGCCTGCTGAGTGCCTCCAGCGTCGTTGTATTTTTTTTCCCCTAGAGTTTTGTGAGTATAACGGTTGTGGTAGAATCTGGGGCGTCAATGGGAATAGCAGTTGGTCTGGCTACGTGATGGCATTTACTGTCAGAGAGTAATATGACTCTATAAAGTAATAGAGCACGGAACCAGGCCCTTCGGCCCAACTCATCCATGCTGACCATTGCTACCCATCAAGTTAGTCCATTTCCCCGGATCTGGCCCATATCCTTCCCAACCCCTCCTATCCATGTAGTTATCCAAATGCCTTTCAAATGTTATGGTACCTGCCTCAACCACTTCCTCGTGCAGCTCGTTCCACATACTCACCAGCCTCCGCGTGAAGAAGTTGCCCCTCAGGTCCCTTTTAAATCTTTCACCTCTCACCTTAAACCTGTGCCCCCTTCCCTCAGAAGAAGATGTGTGGTCATCCTGACTATGTGATTTTATACACCTCTATAAGGTCAACCCTCAATCTCCTACGTTCCAAGGAATAAAGTCCCAGCCTGGCCAACCTCTCCCTATAACTTAGACCCTCAGGTGCTGGCAACATCCTCGTAAATCTTCTCTGCACTCTTTCCAGTTTAATGACATCTTTCCTATAATAGGGAGACCTAAATTGTACACAATACTCCAAGTGTGGATTCACTGATGTTTTGTACAACTGCGACACAACTGGGTAAATTGCTGGTGGGGATTCTGAGGGACAGGATCTACCAACATTTGGAGAGACAGGATCTGATTCGGGACAGTCAGCATGGCTTTGTGCGTGGGAAGTTGTCTGACAAATCTCCTGGAATTTCTTCAAGGAGGTAAGAGGGCCGATGAGGGTAGGGCAGTGGACGTTGTCTATGTGGACTTCAGCAAGGCCTGACTGACAAAGGCCAGAGTGCCAAACGCCTTCTTCACTACCCTGTCTACCTGTGAGGCCGCTTTCAGCGAACCGTTGTACATGCACTCCTTGGTCCCTCTGTTCCACAACACTCCTTGGGGCCTGAGCCTGTCACTGCACATGAGTGGTCCACACTCTGTGGTAATTGCTCATACTTGAGGTGTAATTTGTGTGGAGGAACAGTCGACAGCCCTGTGTGCTTCACGCTGCCATGCATTACCTATGGAACCATGCAGTCAGGAGGATCGTCATCCATTCAGCTTCATGTGTACAAATAGGCAATGTCTTACTGCAGACTCACACGCCTCCTTGGACAACAATTCAGTCCTACAGCATGGTAACCTGCTGGAAGTCTAAAACCCCATCTTATTTGGAGTTTTCTGTCGTTGAAGGAATTAATATGACGAGGCAATTCATAACTATTTTACATTCAGTGAATACAATACACCAATCCTTACCATTTCTGGCATTCCTTCACTATCGTCTCCTTGGGATGATAATACACCCCGCCGAATTCACAGGGACAGTCTTCAGGGAAGACACATTGATCTTTCTCATTCAGCATCATTCCGTCTGGGCACACACAGCCAGGAACACACGTGGCTGCTAACTATAAAAGAAGAGAATCGAAAGTCAGAGCGGTTTGCAAAATTCAAAAGATAGGAAGTGAACGAATTGGGATAATCGGAAATTTTTAATGAATGTATTTTTTTCATTCTGACAAGTTCAGGCAAATTATAAAGGTAAGTAAATTGGATTGTAAATCATAGAGAAACATGGAACATCAGACCATGTAGAGACAAGGCTTTCAAAAATGTGACAAAGGATAAATGAACACACCAAAGCATTGAAGTGATAACACGGTAGTGTAGCGGTCAGCATAACGCTTTACAGTGCCAGCGACCCGGGTTCAATTCCTGCCACTGTCTGTGAGCAGTTTGTATGTTCTCTCCGTGTCTGCGTGGGTTTCCTCCGGGTGCTCTGGTTTCCTCCCACATTCCAAAGACGTATGGGTTAGGAAGTTGTGGGTGTGCTATGTTGGCGCCAGAAGCGTGGCGACACTTGCGGGCTGCCCCCCAGAACACTCTATGCAAAAAGATGCATCTCACTGTGTGTTTCAATGTATGTGTGACTAATAAAGATACCTTATCTTAACTAGAAAGGATATGGGGCGAACACAGGAAATTGGGACTAGCTGGGTGGGCACCGTGGTTGGGCCGAAGGGCCTGTATCCGTGCTGTTATTGCTCTGTGAAGGATCAGAATGGACAACTAAAGAAAATCAATTGTCAGTTATTTTGCCTTTGAGCCTGCGGAGTAGGGGCCAAGTAATCTTATCTGCCGACGATTGGGCGTTTTGACGGCCAAGTGATTCCAAATGGACAAGTGAACTATTTCCTCAGCTGACTGGCTTTCACTCCCACTCAGTCACTCTCAGTGACTTTCTCATTTCAGATCCTTCAACATACAAAGCACCCGGCATTGAATTCTACTCCCCGCCCAGTCACTTCTCCTACCCTCCCCTTCCCACACAGTCACAGAGCAGGCAAACAAGGATCCATCTATACATTCCCTTTTCTAGCACTTGGTCCACAGTCTACTGTACCTTGACAATTCCAGTGATCATCTCGATTCCTCTTTTAAATTCCTCTTAAAAGCCTGCTTCCACCACCCCTCTGGATTTAGAAACCTGCATGTCCCTCATAATTTTCATATCCTTTAACCAGGCTCCCCCCTCAGCCTCCTCCGCTCCGAGGAGAGCGGGCCTGGCCTCTCCAGTCTCCCCTCACGACTGAACTGCTCCGTCCCTGCCAATGTCCTAGTGAAGCCCCTCTGCACCCTCTCCAGCGCGATCATGCCCTTCCTGTATAGTGTGGCGACCAGATCTGTAGCCGTGGCTCAATCAATGTTTTACAAAAACAACTTGGACCTCCCTGCAACACGCACAGGATGCTGGAGGAACTCAGCAGGTCAGGCAGCGTCTCTCGGAGGGAAATAAACAGTCAATGTTTTGGGTCGAGACTCTTCATCGGGACTGGAGAGGAAGAGGGCAGAAGCCGGAATTAGAAGGTCGGCTTTCTTATCCGGGGGGCTATGTGGGAGGGAAGGGTTAGAAAGATCTTAGAGCAGGATAAAACGTCGGCACAACTTTGTGGGATGAAGGGCCTGTACTGTGCTGTAGTGTTCTATGTTCTATGTTCTTAATTCTTCCTTCCCAGTCCTAAGGAAGGGTCTTAGCCCGAAACGTTGACGGTTTATTTCCCTCCGTAGATGCTGCCTGACCTGCTGAGTTCCTGCAGCATTCAATGTGTGTGTTGCTCCAGATTCCAGCATCTGTTGTACCTCCCAGCTCTGCTCCCCAAGGACCCGCCATTTATTGTCTCTGCCCACACTTGTTGTCCATCTAAAATGCAGCACCTCACGTTTCTCAGGATTAAACTCCACCGGCCCTTGCTCTGTACATATTGCCACATCCTCAATATTGTCCTGTAGCTGAAGATTACTCTCCTCATCATCAAAATCACCAGTTCTCAAGCCATCTACAAACTTATCAATATTCACATCTAAGTCGTTAGTGTACAGAAGAGGCTCACGACCTGATCCCTGTGGTTCACTCTGGGTCACAAGCTTTCAATCACAGCAGATCTCCGACATCCCCCTCTGCCTCTATTCACCAATCAAATCGATCAGACTGAATCTGCCCCTCGCTGATTATCTTTGATAAATTCCTGCCTTTCCAAGTGCGGATTCATCTTTTTCCAATAACTTTTCCACCACTGATTTCAGACACATAGGCCTGTCATTTCTGAAGCACATCAATGCACAGACACAGTTAGTGTGACACTATTACAGCGCCAGCGACCCGGGTTCAATTCCAGCCGCTGTCTGTAAGGAGCTTGTACGTTCTGCCCCCGTGTCTGCGTGGGTTTCCTCTGGGTGCTCCGGTTTCCTCCCACATTCCTAAGACGTATGGGTTAGGAAGTTGTGGGCGTGCTATGTTGGCGCCAGAAGTGTGGCGACACTTGCGTGCTGCCCCCCAGAACACTCTATGCAAAAGAAGCATTGTGTTTCGATGAACATCTGACTAATAAGGATATCTTATCTTAATACAAGGGCCATCCAAGACCAAGACCATCCAACATTGAAGCCATTACTTAACCTGAGAACAAACCTCTGGACATTAGCAATCTGTGAAAATCACAGACAATCTGTCCAGCAGCTAACATGAATAGAATGTCTGCCCAGAGAAACAAAGGGATCTAGATGAAAAACACAACGATGCTGGGGGATGTCAGCAGGGCAGGCAGCATCCATAGAGAATAGAAGGTGGTCAACTTCCTGAGGAAGGGTCCTGACCCGAAATGTTGACCGCTTGCTTTTCTCCATGGAAGCTGCCTGGCCTGCTGAGTTCCTCCAGCATCCTAGGGTGTCTGCCTACAGTTTGGTGACTTTCCATGCACCCGTCTTCATAACCTGAAGCTGCACATTGAAGATTACCATCTGCCATTGGACAACCTGGTGAATTAGGATGCTAAGGGTTCAGAAGATAAGATAAGAAATCTTTGTTAGTCACATGTACATCGAAACACACAGTGAAATGCACCTCTTGCGCAGAGTGTTCTGGGGGCAGCCCGCAAGTGTAGCCCCGCTTCCGGCGCCCACATATCATGCCCACAACTTCCTAACCCATACGTCTTTGGAATGTGGGAGGAAACCGGCGCACCCGGAGGAAACCCACGCAGACACACGGGGAGAATGTACAAACTCCTCACAGACAGCGGCCAGAATTGAACCCAGGTTGCTGGCGCTGTAATAGCGTCATGCTAACCGCTACACTACTGTGCCTGCCCTAGGCGATGAACGTTTGACCTGAAAGCTTGCCATTGTAACAGAGAGTCATGGATTCCCAGAGACTGGCCCTTCAGCCCATCGGGTTCATGCCAACCATTCTGGCCCAAGGCCTCGGGCACTGCATGATGGACATCACATTCTCAAAAGCTTCTCTCTCAAGGTCTGTCACTGCAAAGGAGATGAGGAGTGTTGTAGATCCAGCCACAGGTCAGAAGGCTGGCTCAGGTATCAATTTAGTTTTGCGGGGTATGGGAGCACAGTCATCGAAATGGATAGAGTGGGGGGGGGAGCAGGGATGGGGGGGTGGTGGTGGAGGATAAAGAGATTTTGATGTGGAGCTCCAAGGGATAGTCCTCGTGATGGGGAAATATCTTTGTTAGGTCCACCACCTCGCTGGGATTTGGGGGTTGGGGGTGTGTTGTTGGTCCAGTGCTGGACTCCATGACCAGGGTCCCACCCAGGAAAGCCCCATGTCACTAAGGCTGACGCAGGTCTGAGAGTGCCGGGAAGGTGCATGCAGGGTGTTCAAACACTGGTGTGATCCGACATCAGAGGAGTGACACCCAGCACCCTCTGTGAATGATTGGGTCTCTCTCTCTCTCTTTCTCTCTCTCTCTCACAGGGGCGAGCCAGGAACGGTGCAGATTTCACAAAGCCCACAGCATGTTCATGGCCCAGTGGTTTACAGGAAAACTGAGTCAACACAGCGCACAGTAACCTGGAGTGACGCAATTCAATTTCCCGGCCAAGCTGCGAACCTCCAGATCACCCCCTTCCTATCAGGTGGAACGGGTTATGTTTGCCCTTAAATGGAGTGAACATCACCAATTGCCTGTCCTGGTCCAACTGCATAGAGGCTGGTTAATTGGCCACTGTAAATAGCCCTTGCTGGGCACAGCGGCCAATTAATGACATGGTTTCATGACAACAACCTTTCCCTCAATGTCAGCAAAACAAAAGAGCTGGTCATCAGGAAAGGGGGCGATGTACATGCACCTCTACATCAACGGTGCTGAGGTCAAGAGGGTTAATAGCTTCAAGTTCTTAGGAGTGAACACCACCAATAGCCTGTCCTGGTTCAACCACGTAGACGCCACAGCCAAGGAAGCTCACCAGCGCTTCTATTCCTTCAGGAGGCTAAAAAAATTTGGCACGGCCCCTTTGATACTCACCAACTTTTATCAATGCACCATAGAAAGCATGCTATCTGGATACATCACGGCTTGGTATGGCAACTGCTCTGCCCAGGACCACAAAAAACCGCGGAGAGTTGTGGACACAGCCCAGTGCGTCACGGAAACCAGCCTCCCCTCCTTGGACTCTTGTCTATACCTCTCGCTGCCTTGATGCCTCTAAGACCCCACCCACCGGGGTCATTCTCTCTTCTCCCCTCTCCCATCAGGCAGAAGATACAGGAGCCTGAAGGTATGTACCACCAGGCTCAAGGACAGCTTCTACCCCACTGTGATAAGACTATTGAATGGTTCCCTTATACGATGAGATGGACTCTTAACCTCATGATCTGCATTGTTGTGACCTTGCACCTCATTGTCTACCTGCACTGCACTTCCCTGTAGCTGTGACATTTTACTCTGTATTCTGTTATTGTTTTTACCCTGTACTACCTCAATGCTCTGTGTAATGAATTGACCTGTACGATCGGTTTGCAAGACAAGTTTTTCACTGTACCTCAGTACAAGTGACAATAATAAACCAATACCAATACCAAAAATTGGACAGCAGTTTTGTGTGGAGAAGAAGGCAGGTGCTGCAGACTTTCAGAGCCAAGAAACGTTCTGCGATTGGTGGCGTGCGACGTTGGAGCCCGGCATTTGCTGGCAAGGAAGAACTGGGACCGGGAGACGGGAGTGGAAGCGGGGTGGGGCTGGGTGGCTAAACCGCCTCGGGTACGCACAGTTAGTCTTGATGGTGCTGAAGGGTCGGAATGGACCGGAGATCAGGCATATCAGCAGCTGGTCTTGGTGTTGGTGGTCAGGGAGGCAGGAACCACTTGGAAAATCAGGGTCAGAGATACCTGTGCCTTTGGCTTTTACTGGTATATTGGCCTACAGTAAAGCTTCACCAATTTCATTCGCGCCCTTTGCAAATGTTCAGCTCTAGAAATTAATTATCTATTCAGCTACAAGCAGAAAATGAGAACCAAGGGCACAAAGGGTTAAGGAACATTTTTTTATATTGCTCAGAATAAGCTTTGAAGTTCCAGGCTACATTAAGGACATGGAACAGTACAGCACAGAACAGGCCCTTCGGCCCACAATGTTGTGCCGACATAGCTATTCCCTCCTACCTGCAGAAATCTCATTTTCCTCTCATTCATGTGCCCATCCAAGCCTCTCTTAAAAGCCCCCAGTGAATTTGCCTCCACCACCCTATCAGGCAATGCATTCCAGGCATCCACCACTCTCTGAGGAAAAAAACATACCCCTCATGTCTGTTCTGAACCTACCCATCTCTCACCTTAAATGCATGCCCTCTGGTATTGGATTACTCAATAATGGGAAAAAGATATTGCTTGTCCACCCTATCTATGCCCCTCATAATTTTATACACTTCCAACAGATCACCCCTCAACCTCCGCCGCCCCAGAGAAAAGAGCCCAAGTTTGTCCAGCCTCTCCAAAAGGTTGTACTCACAAAAGGTGTTTCTGTAGCATGCAGCTGACACGTGGACGCATGGGCTGCTCGATAGTCACCATTTGCACAATTGAAGTAAATTTTTGGAGGATCACACATTACTAAAGAAGAAGAATGTTTTATTACTAAAATATACATATGATATGCATTAAAAAAATCTTACGGCAAATTGAATTAATAGGGGGAATTGTCCAAAAGCCAAATCCAGTTGAGAGTTCTCCAACACATCACCTGTCTCGACATATTTTCAGTTAAGATTCAGAATTTAATTGTGATCACAAATTAGACATCATCAGATCACTAATTAACACCAAACTAGTTTTAATATCGTGGCCAGTGCACACATGTGGGCCTATGGCATGGGCTAAACTAGCTGTCAAAAAGGTAAGGCATGGAAGAGATGATACTAACTAGGATTGGAATATAAAAGCAAGTATGTAATGCTGAGGCTTTGTAAGGCGTTGGTCAGACTGCATTTGGAGTATCGTGAGCAGTTTTGGGCCCTGTATCTAAGGAAGGATGTGCCAGGCTTGGAGAGGGTCCAGAGGAGGTTTACAGGAATGAAAGGGTTAACGTATGAGAACATTTGATGTCTCTGGGCCTGTACTCACTGGAGTTTAGAAGGCTGAGGGGGGGAGCTCATTGAAACCCACCGAATATTGAAAGGCCTGGATAGAGTGGACGTGGAGAGGATGTTTCCAGTAGTGGGCACAGCCTCAGAGTAGAAAGACGTCCCTTTAGAACAGAGATGAGGAGGAATTTCTTTAGCCAGAGGGTGGTGAATCTGTGGAATTCATTGCTACAGATGGCTGTGGAGGCCAAGTCATTGGGTACATTTAAAGCGGAGGTCGACGGGTTCTTGATTAGTGAGGGCATCAAAGGTTACAGGGAGAAGGTGGGAGAATGGGGTTGAGAGAGAAAAATTAAATCAGCCACGATCAAATGGTGGAGCAGACTCGATGGGCCGAATGGCCTAATTCTGCTCTGTTGTCTTATGGTCCAACGACATCTGAAAATACACGATACAGTTCATCAAGTCAGTGCACATCTGATGGGAAGTCAATGCTGCTTAGCTGGAGCTGGACTTGCCTTCTTCGAACTTCACTGAATATCAGCACAGGGGGAATCCCCACCAGCACTATTCGAAGGGGACAATGACTACCAGCAGTCCAGCTGCTGATAGATTCCTACTGTAATCCTTCAAAGGTTTGGTATGTCCTGGATTCCTCAAATAAAACTTGTTAACGGTCTGCGAACGGTGGGATTGCTTTTCATTTATTTTCAAAAGCTGGGTGTTGTTAGCAAGGCCCCCTAATGGCCTCAAGAAGGAGGTGGTGCTGCAGTCCCGCTGTAGGTGGTGTTGGGGAGCGGCTTCCAGGGTTCAGACGCGGCAGCAACGATGGGGTTGTTGTGACACAAATTCGAGGGTCTCGAAGGATGAGGACTCCGAACGCAGCCTTAGAGTTAAATGATTTATTTACAAAGGTAAATGCTGGGAAAGGGTAACGGGAACAACACACACACGCATGCGCATGCACACGCGCATCAGTGATAGCGAGCGTGGGAAAATCGCAACAAGGGTAAAACAAACACACACACGCGCACGCAACAAACTGGGTACAAACAGTCAAGGAAGAGCACTACGCTACCTGTCACCCCTTGACTCAGTGCAGGCATGGCTCTACGCTCCCAGGAGTCCTTAACTAATTTCTCTTAAACAGTGCACAGCTTACCAACAGGGCATCCCTCGGAGACAAACGAGAGAGAACTGAGCACATGGCACTCTTTACAGTGCTGGGGGGCTTGGGGGTCCAGCCCAGGTAGTTCCCTGATGAGTGGGGTGGAGCCAATCCTTGATTGACAGTGGTGTGTCTTCCGACCAGGTAGGGGCAGTGCTGTCACGTGACAGTCACGGCCCTCCACAACCGAGGGGTGCGGGTGGGCCATAACTTCAAACTGCTGCGCCAACCAGCTCTTCTCAGACAGGGTCCGGCAGTGGACATTCACGTTGCAGTGCAGGATGCACCGGAGGACGAGCAGAGGACACACAAACCGTGGGAAGAAGAGTGCAGAGGACAAGGGGTGGGGGGCACGATGCAGGAAGCCCTCCCCACCCTGTCTCCAGCGTGTATCCCACCGCAGTCTGCCATAAGGAGAAGGTGTAACACAGAAACCCATCGATCCGTTCAAGTAGCCTGCTGCATTGGTCAGGTGGAGCATCACAGTGTTTAGCACAGTAGGTCCCCAAAAAACAACTGGATGCTGTGATGGGCTCCTCCTGCTTCTCTGCCTGACGTTTATGCCGAGACATTCAACTACTCCCATTCGACAGGTAGAAGGTGGAACAGTCTGAGCTGCCACTCCAAGCACATGCCTTGGCTGGCTTCACCGCTGTCTGCAAGGCACGGTAGTGTACGGGGCAGGCACAGTAGTGTAGCGGTTAGCGTAACGCTATTACAGTGTCAACAGCTGGGGGAACTCAGCAGGTCAGGCAGCATCCATGCAGGGAAACAGACAGCTGACATTTGAAGGGTTGAGACCTTTGGGTTGAGACCCTTCAACTGGAAGCTTTCCTCAATGAACCCAGGCACGGAACACAGGCGCAGGGAGATTATGTTGAACTGGCTTGTTGGGCCACAGCTTGAGTACCGCATACTGTCCTGGTGAGCACAGCACAGGGAAGATGAGGCAGGCACTGTAGTGTAGTGGTTAGCACAATGTTATTACAGCGCCAGCAACCCGGGTTCAATTCCGGCCGCTGTCTGTGAGGAGTTTGTATGTTCTTCCCCCGTGTGTCTGATTGGGTTTCCTCCAGGTGCTCCGGTTTCCTCCCACATTCCAAAGACGTACGGGTTAGGAAGTTGTGGGCGTGCTATGTTGGTGCCGGAAGCGTGGCGACACTTGCGGGCTGCCCCCAGAACACTCTACGCAAAAGATTCATTTCACTGTGTGTTTTGATATACATGTGACTAATAAAGATCTCTTAATAAAGATCCATAGGTCGCTCAAAGCGGCTGCACAGGTTGACTCTGTGGTTAAGAAGGCATATGATGTATTGCCCTTCATCAATCGGGGAATCGAATTTAGGAGCCGAGAGGTAATGTTGCAGCTATATAGGTCCCTGGTCAGACCCCACTTGGAGTATTGTGCTCAGTTCTGGTCGCCTCACTACAGGAAAGATGTGGAAGCCATAGAGAGGGTGCAGAGGAGATTTACAAGGACGCTGCCTGGAATGCGGAGCATGCCTTATGAAAGCAGGTTGAGGGAACTCGGCCTTTTCTCCTTGGAGAGACGGAGGATGGGGGGGACCTGATAGAGGTGTATAAGATGATGAGAGGTATTGATAGCGTAGATAGTCAGAGGCTTTTCCCCAGGGCTGAATTGGTGGCCACAAGAGGACATAGGTTTAAGGTGCTGGGGAGTAGATATAGAGGAGATGTCAGGGGTAAGTTTTTTACTCAGAGAGTGGTGAGTGTGTGGAATGGGCTGCCGGCAACGGTGGTGGAGGCTGATACGATAGGGTCTTTCAAGAGACTGTTGGATAGGTACATGGAGCTGAGAAAAATAGAGGGCTATGGGTAAGCCTAGTAATTTCTAAGGTAGGGACATGTTCGGCACAGCTTTGTGGGCCGAAGGGCCCGAATTGTGCTGTAATTGTTCTATGTTCTATCTTATCTTATGAGCAGGCTCTCGTGGAATCCACTGCTTTCAAGCTAAGCTACCTGTGAAATGTTGGTCACAGACTCCTCCGTGTGGACATTACACAGAGCTGCTGCGGATATCAGGGACAGCTGCCCTTCCTCCACTGATGGAAAGTCAAGTCCATTGTCATGCCCGGCAATGGATGTGGAACCTGGACCGCGGGGGGTCACACAGCAACCCGTTGCCCGACACAGAGGTGTTCTAGCAGTTTCCCAGACTTCCATCAGGTCACAGCCGAAGCCAAAGTCTGGGTGTTCCACTTAAAAACTGCAGATCTAATTGTCACACAGCAAAGTCGAATTGTCTTCAGCATAGATCCAAACGATCATGAGAGCAGATTTGGGATGGGGATGAGGAGGAACTGCTTTTCCTAGAAACCGGTGAATCTGTGGGATTCTCTGCCCAGGGAAGCAGGAGAGGCTGCCTCATTAAATATATCTAAGACACAGTCAGATAGATTTTTGCACAGAAGGGGAATTAAGGGTTATGGGGAAAAGGCAGGGAGGTGGATCTGAGTCCACGGGCAGATCAGCCATGATCTTATTGAGTGGCGGAGCAGGCTCGACAGGCCAGATGGCCGACTCCTGCTCCTATTTTGTAACACCACTGCTCTTCAATCAGTTCAACACTTCTACCTCAGTCCTCACCAAAGCTGTGAGCAATTCAGCATCCCTTTGAGTAGCTCAGACTGGGGTGGGGTGCTTTAGACCTTGTTTCCCCTGTACTTTACACGGTAGATCAGATTAGCCACTAAATCAGCATGACGTACAGAACTGCTTGCTCTGCCTCCCACTGGTGAGGGCACAAACAGCTACAAGATTCAATTTAGTCAGCGGAGCACGCCATGCTGAAATAATGCAGTGCGATTACAATCAGAAAGAGACCCATAACCGCTGAAAAATGCAGCCTGCTGTGACTTTATTTAGGAAGTTGAGAAGAGTTTCCTACCTTCAGGGATAAGTGAACGGTTGGAACAGTCAACTTTTCCGCTCTCGCAGAAGCTAGAAAGAGAATAAAATACAACTTTTAGCAGTTATACAAACCTTACCCTTTAGGTTATAAGAGGTGCTTGAGAGAAGATTACTGTTTCTGAATCTCAGAGTGAAAAGTTGCTTTGATCACAAAGCACTGCAGAGTCTGTCTGCCTTCCAGGCACCCTTTACCGACTTGTGCCGGCTATTTTGTTTCTGTTGTGAAGCTGATGAAGCAAAACCTGCGGCTTGGTGGGTCTGCCCCATCTGGAGAGCCAGCGACTTTCATGACAGGGACCAGTGGATGGAGGGCAAAAGATCTTTCTGCCAATAGGTCGACATTGGACTGCCGAGGTGAGACAATACTGGCCTTAGAATCTTGTGAAAACCTCCAGCTCATCAGACAGGATGAGCAGCAGCCTCCACCGCTCTGGAGAAAACAGTGCTCTGTGCCTTTCTATCTGAGCTCCCACAGTGCAACACCTCACGTTTGGCCGGACAGTGGATAGTGCAGAAGGTCACTGTAGGTTACAGCAGGACACTGATAGGATGCAGAGCTGGGCTGAGAAGTGGCAGATGGAGTTCAACCTAGATAAGTGTGAGGTGATAAGGTAACCCTTAACTCCCTTACCAATCAATCTAAGAGTCTCTTAAATGTCCCCAATGTATCTGCCCCCACAACCTTTGCCTGCAGTGCGTTCCATGCACCCACCACCCTCTGTGTAAAAAACTGACCCCTGACATCCCCCCCATACCTTCCTCCAATCACCTTAAAATGATGCCCCCTCGTGTCAGCCATTGTCGCCCTGGGAAAAAGTCTCTGACTGTTCACTCGATCTATGCCTCTTATCATCTTGTACACCTCTATCAAGTCACCTCTCATCCTCCTCCTCTCCAAAGAGAAAAGCCCTCGCTCACTCAACCTATCCTCACAAGACATGCTCTCCAATCCAGGCAGCATCCTGGTAAATCTCCTCTGCACCCTCTCTAAACTTCCACATCCTTCCAATAATGAGGCAACCAGAACTGAACACAATACTCCAGGTATGGTCTGACCAGAGTTCTATAGAGCTGCAACATTACCTCGCGGCTCTTGAACTTAATCCCCCGACTAATGAAGGCCAACACTCCATACACCTTCTTAATAACCCTATCGACCTGCACGCAACCTGGAGGGATCTATGGACGTGGACCCCGAGATCCCTCTGTTCCTCCACACTGCTAAGAGTCCTGCCATTAACCTTGTAACCAGGGTTCAAATACAGTGCGTCTCGCTAAATCGGTAAAGCAATGAAAAATATCCCAGCTGTGATCCCGTCACAAGAAAATCGCATGCCATTTTTCAACTCACCACATCTGATCTAAATATTCGGCACTCTTGCCAGGAAGTATAATTACATCATCAGGCAGAAAACACTGGCACTTGGATGCACTGACGCACGTATTGGCATCATCCAGGAAGGTGTCTGCTGGGCAAATGCATCCGTCTACTGGAACCCCGCTCTCAGAACACTCGAGGGTCGGATTGGACAATGAGAAGCAGGTGCGGTTACACGCTCTGGAGTCATAATCAAAAACCTGATCCGCCTGGCAAGAGATTTCTGGAAGCAAGAATTAACCCCAGTTTCACTAAACATTCTCAGATGAGGCGCAATCATTTTGCATTTGTTATATGGGCGGTTTTGTAACTATTTCAATGGTGAACTTCAAGTTAATAAGAACAGGTAACTAACTAGATTCCCATTGTGGGTTCTCCAGACCATTTGCTGCAGAACTGTTATCATTCTGATGTCCAAAGAATGGACAGCAGATAACTGTAGACACCCCAGTGGAAATTCGAGCCTTTGCTTACATGGACAATCCTTTTTAATAAATATCCCAAGGCTTTCAATCGAAGCAATATACCAAAACATGTAACCAAATGTTAGTAGCTTCATCAAAACTGTCAGGTCCAAAGCTCAGCAGTATCAGAGCCTTCCAACCATTTCATACCAATTCGAAGTCCAAAATGGAGCAAAAGATCAGTACTAAATAAAATGTACAAGAAATATCAGCACGGTTTATTCGTGCAACACTTACTGCATCCTTCCACAACATTTCTCCAGTCTTTCAATAATAGGCCTTTGATAGCACAGGCTCGGACGTAGACACCGAGGGACGCACACATGAAGTCCCGGCTTCTTTCGTAATTGCAAGTTTCAAACCTACACCTCTGGAAGAAATGAAAAAAAATCAGTAAGAAATTAGAGGAACAAAGGACTGCAGATGCTGGAGTCCAGATGAAAACCACGATGATGCTGGACGAACTCAGCAGTTCCTTCCATAAGAAGTTATTTTTATCAAGACCAAAATGTATTTCGGGATTTTTCACTTGGCAATACAAGAAATTCAGCGGCGGATTTCCGTTCTGTCGCCTGTGAACAGTAAGTGGACCAAGCAGTTCATTGGCCTTTCGGGGAATCAACCAACGCTTGGTGGTATATTGTCAGCGTCAATATTTCACAGGCACTTCGGAGTTGTACGTGAAGCTTTGAAAGTGAAAATGAACGTGACAAGACGCATGAAAGATATTTACTGATTCATGTCATTTTGTTCAGCAAGAGAGAGGGAGATACAGCACAGAAAGAGGCCCTTCGGCCCACTGAGTCCAGACTGACCATGAACCACAGATTTACAACTAATTCCTACATTTATCCAACCTTTTGTTCACCCCACATTCTCATCAGACAACGATTGCTTCACTGCCTCTGGCATGTAGTGGGGGATCAAGCCCATGTCTACAAGTGACAGAGTGCACAGGTAGCTGGCACCCAGTGCTGGGACAAAGTCACATGATATCCATATGGAATCTTTCTTCCCGGGGTCAACGCCACCTCAGTTCCACAGCTCCTTCGGATTTACATGCCGCAACTGGTTCACACGACCAGGTCTGGCAGTGAGTCCTCATTGCCGCCCGCATTGGTCGCCGGGACTGAGGGCTTGCGTGAGAAGGAGAGACTGGACGGGCTGGGGACTGTTTTCCCTGGAGCGGAGGAGGCTGAGGGGTGAACTCATCGAGGGTAACAGGACCGTGAGGGGCATAGATAAGGCAGGTTGTCGCAGTCTTTGTCCCCCAGCATAGTGGAGCCTTAAACTAGAGGGCGTCGGTTTAAGGTAGGGCGAATATGTAATCGGGACCCGAGGGGCAACTTTTTCACCCAGAGGGTGGCCCGTATCTGGGACGAGCTGCCAGAGGAAGTGGTTGAGGCAGGTACATTAAAAACATTTAAAAGGCACTTGGACAGGTGCATGGATAGGGAAGGTTTAGAGGGATGTGGGAATCTTGCTCAGCGTGGACCAGTCGGGCTGAAGGGCCCGTTTCCGTGCTGGATGACTCTGTGACTCTGCGACTCTTCATCTTTCATCTGGAAAGGTTGCAGCTGGCGGGACTGAATTCTCCAAGTCGAGATCACTCTGTCTCTTTCTGATTGGCCATCATCAGTTTGACTCAGTTCATCAAATGTTTTTTTTCTCCTTTTTTTTAGTCTGGCCTGCTGGCCTACATTCTTACTATTAGCAACACACATTACACACCAAAGAAGCTTAATCTGATCTTAACTGCCTCTTAAGATAAGACTCTCACCACATTAAATCCGTTCCTCCTGCTCACCTTTCCCAGCTGCTTAGACCTTTTCTCTTTCCTGCTTCTGGTGAAGGTCCCAGACCTAAACCTGGCCCTCTTCCCTTTCTACAGATTCTACCTGACCAGCTAAATATCCCTCACATTTTTTATTTCAGATTTCCAGCATCTGGAGGGTCTTTCTTCAGACCTTCCTTTAAAACCGGCCAGTTCTGACACAACGGGTTATGTAGTCGATCCTAGGGCTGTAACGTACCTAGGCGGAAGGAGTGCTCCTCAGACTTAGGTTGGGTTTCGTGGGCACAGTGTAGGAGCCCAGAGACAAGAGTTTGGAAGTGACGTGAAGCATTAAAGTGTCAGGCAGCTGGAAGCTCAAGGACTGAACAGACAGTCCTGAGGGCATTGTGTCACCTGGATAACCTCGACCTCCACCTGAGTCCCTCCGTAATCTCAACCAATACCCGTCTCACAATTTAAAATAATAAAAAAAGTGTTTTCTCACGTTCACAGTTTTGATGACGGATGATTGAATTCTCGTATATTCTCCTCTATTTCCTTAGGACATGGGAGGAGGCCATTTGCCTCCTTGAGTCTCTGCCAGCTCAGCGCAACCCCATCAAATATCTATTCTGTTTCCCTCTCTCTCCATGGCTGCTGCCTGGCCAGTTGAACATTTTCACACTTTTTTAAATTAAAATCATTGCAATGCTCTTCGAGTAGAATTAAACTTTACCTCATAGTAATCTGTTGGATCCACCAGACAGTGACATTTTCCAAATATGCTTGATTTATCCATCAGTACGGAGCAGTGAAAATGGGCATACACACCTGTCACAGAAAGAAACATGTTGTTCTGTCATCGAGTTATTTGTCAGCCTGTATACACATGTAAAAGGATCTTGGACATTAACTGTCTTTCTCTCTCCACAGATGTTGTCTGACCTGCTGAGTGTTTCTGGCATTTTCTGTTTTCATTTCAGATTTTGAGTTTTTACTTTATTTTTAATGGCGAGGTTCTCCTCTCCCAGATCGCTGAATGTAGATTGTTCAGATAATACTGGATTGGCAAACTTCATTAATAAACAGAACCTTTTCCACAGTGTACGGAAACACAACTCCTAAATGAATAAAAGTAGATGTAATTGCAGAATTTCAAAGTTACAGCTTGGAAGGAAGCCATTCAGCCCATCGAGCTGGTGCTACGCTCCAGATGGGCCCACTCCCCACCTTCCCCTCTGCTTTTTACCCGACCATTTCAAGTACTCGTCCAGTTCCCTTTTAAATTCCACAATCAAATTTGCCTCCACTGTTTTCTCTGCAACTTCATTCTAAAGGAGCAATAACAAGCAAAGCCGATGACCCATGCACTTCATTTCACTTATCGTTAAGTTACTCAAATGTTTCATTAAAAGTTCTCTGTGCAGAGAAGGATTGTCTGAGTCAAGGAACGCTGCTCCTAGAAAAGGTCAGGTCTCACCAACATGGCAAATTCTTTAAGAAAATTACCAGGTTGACAAATGAAGTTACTTTAGATTTTCAAAAAGCAAATGGTGTGTCTTCCACAAGTGTAAGGAGAGATTGGTTCAGTTTGGTTTATATTCACTTACGTACAGAAGGATGACAGGGGATCTCATAGAAACCCACAATTCCAACATGACCAGGCAGACTACAGTTCTGCTACCATGTTCCTTATACCTGCTGCATCAATGCCCTGAGCGCCATCAAAATCTGTCTATACCTCTCGCTGCCTTGGTGAAGCAGCCAGCATAATCAAAGACCCCACCCACCCGGATCATTCTCTCTTCTCCCCTCTCCCATCAGGTAGAAGATACAGGAGAATGAGGGCACAGACCACCAGGCTCAAGGACAGCTTCTATCCCACTGTGATAAGACTATTGAACGGTTCCCTTATACGATGAGATGGACCCTGACCTCACGATCTACCTTGTTGTGACCTTGCACCTTATTGAACTACACTTTCTCTGTAGCTGTGACACTTTACTCTGTACTGTTGTTGTTTTTACCTGTACTACCACAATGCACTCTGCACTAACTCAATGTAACTGCACTGTGTAATGAATGGACCTGTACGATCGGTCTGCAAGACAAGATTTTCACTGTACCTCGGTACAAGTGACAATAATAAACCAATAGCAATATTCTCTAACCCTTCACTCGCTATGGGACAGAGGTGAGGGTACTACCCCACATGACGCTGTCTTGAATGAGTTTGGCAACGGAGGTCTCCAGGGTCAGACAAACAACGGCTCAGTAACTAAACTGCACAGTAGAGCTGTCCACTCCCCAAGTTCCTGCAGGGACCAGCTCACTATTCACAGGGGTGTGCTCTCTGCTCAGAGAGGAGGCCAACCTATTCATGGGCGGCATCCCTCTATCCCTGCAGGACAGCGATCTTCTCCCAGCTGACGGTGAGCTGTTCCGAGGCGGCACACCTCTGGACCCTCACATCGACTGCCAGTTGTCACTCAGCTCAGCTCGGCCGGTGTCAGGCTGATACTCCACAGGGCCTGACCCTGTGCTCCAAGGAAGCAGATCCAGTAATGCAGTGGTGTTGGTACTGCTGACACGGAAGTGTGTATCACATGGGCAGGCATGGTAGTGTAGGGGGCAGGCACGGTAGTGTAACGGTTAGCGTGATGCTATTACAGCAACCCGTGTTCAATTCCTGCTGTTGTCTGTAAGGAGGTTGTACATTCTCCCTGTGTCTGCGTGGGTTTCCTCCAGGTGCTCCGGTTTCCTCCCACATTCCAAAGACGTACGGGTTAGGAAGTTGTGGGTGTGCTATGTTGGCGCCGGAAGCGTGGCGACACTTGTGGGCTGCCCCCAGAACACTCTACACAAAAAGATGCATTTCACTGTGTGTTTCAATGTACATGTGACTAATACAGAAATCTTGCCTTATCACTTCCAGACTGAAAACAACACCGCACAAACCCTCGCACGCTCCCTCCTGCTTCTTCCCGCCTTTTGGAATCATTTCTGCGAGCTGGACAAGGCAGCGAGCATTGTATTCTGCATCTGCACCAGCTTGTCCATGGGCGCTTCTCCATTGTAATCCTCGTCCAAGCTCTCGGAGTACCAACGTGGGGACTACACCTCCAGCAAGCCCACAAGGTGGCTTTCCTTCGCCTCTTCGCTGCCTGCAGCCGACAACGCCAACATTTCTCCTCGTGGAATGCGTCACCTAACCTCGGCTGCCTTCACAGCTCCGGTGTCTGAGCTGGTGTCGGCTGCAGTGACTGCGCTAATCCTCCGCAAATCCGCCCTCAGTCTGTTCCGCGGCCCCCTCCTCATCGACTGCCTGCTTTTCTCCACGGATGCTGCCTGACCAGCTGAGTTCCTCCAGCATCATCGTGTTTTTCATCATAATTACCAGAAATGCTGTTTGTTCATGACATGACAGTCCTCGTGAAGGTAGTTGGCCCATTACAGGGTGGATGTGGAGGCTTTGGAGAGGGTGTAGATGAGGTTCTCCAGGATGCTGCCTGGATTAGAGGGTATGAGCTGTGAGGAGAGGTTGGACAAACTTGGGTTGTTTTCTCTGGAGCGTTGGACAGAGGGGAGACCTGATAGAAGTTTATGAGAGGCATAGATGGGACAGACAGTCAGAAATTTTTTCCCAGGATAGAAATGTCAAATACTAGAGGATATAGCTTTAGGGTGAGAGAGGGAAAGCTTAAAAGAGATTTACGAGGCAATTTTTTTTCGCACAGAGTGTGGTGGGTGCTGTCAGATTCGGTTATTTTTGAATTCGCAGGTACTTTGAGTCCAAGAAAGAGTTGAAAACAACTTGGTGCTTCACAACGTTTTATTGGAAAAGTTTAAAACAAAGAGACAGTCACAGAGCACATGGCACTGGTTTCACTACTGGGAGATGAGCTGAGACAAAATAACTAAAAGTGAGCTGGGGGAGGGGGAGAGAGCGAGAGCAAGAGAGAGAGATTAACAAAAAACGACACCTTTTATACCTTAGATAAGAGGTTCTCCTTCGCTAACAATCATCCAATCAGAAAACCTATTTGAAACCTGTGGCAAGACCAACCAACACGTATTCACTTGATGGACGAACCAATAAGCTAAGAAGCGGCCATACCTTGTGCATCCACTTGAGGTGTATTAAACACTGCATATGTTCAAAAACTACTTAAGACGGTCGAATCCAACAGTGCCAAGAATGCAGTGCCAGGAGAGGTGGTGGGAGCAGATACAACAGCAATGTTTAACGTAGAACATAGAACACTACAGCACAGTCCAGGCCCTTCGGCCCACGCTGTTGTGCTGACATTTTATCCTGCACTAAAATCTATCTAACCCTTCCCTCCCACATAGCCCTCCATTTCTCCATCATTCATGTGTCTATCTAAGAGCCTCTGAAATGTCCCTAATGTATCTGCCTCCACAACCTCTGCCGGCAGTGCGTTCCACACACCCACCACTCTCTGTGTAAAAAACTTACCTCTGACATCCCCCTTATACCTTCCTCCAATCACCTTAAAATGATGTCCCCTCACGTTAGCCATTGTCACCCTGGGAAGAAGTCTCTGACTGTCCACTCGATCTATGCCTCTTATCATCTTGTACACCTCTATCAAGTCACCTCTCATCCTCCTCCTCTCCAAAGAGAAAAGCCCTTGCTCACTCAACCTATCCTATATCAACCTAAGAGGCATTTAGACAGGCACATGAACAGGCCGGGAACAGAGGGATACAGGCCGGGAACGGAGGGAAACAGGCCGGGAACGGAGGGAAACAGGCCGGGTGCAGGCAGAAGGCATTAGTTTAATTTGGCATCATGGGCAGCACAGACCTCGTGTGCCGACGGGGCTGTTCCTGTGCTGTACCGTTCTATGTTCCATGTAATATTAGCATTTCCCACACGTTAAATTATGACAGGATGCACACCGGACTCAGCGGACCAAATGTTGCTGTAACAGGGAATATTGTAGGAACTGATCTGAAATAGGAACTAGAAAATATTACACAGATCTCGCAAGGTAACCACTTCTGTCAGCAAACTGTGTGCAATGGCAACTTATGACACAAACCCTCTGTTCTGGGGTAAAGCCAATGTTCACAGCTAAACCCTGTGATAAAGGGTAAACCATGTGTTCAAAAGTAAACTGTAACCGCTCATAGAAAGGCATCTTTCAATCTGCATGTGTTGACAAGCCCAGCATATCCCCACCAGTACTGTACCCCAGTGTTATACAGTGACAGACCCGTCCCCACCAATACTGTACCCCGGTGTTATACAGCGACAGACCCGTCCCTACCAATACTGTACCCCGGTGTTATACAGCGACAGACCCGTCCCCACCAGTACTGTACCCCAGTGTTATATAGTGACAGACCAGCCCCACCGGTACTGTACCCCAGTGTTATACAGTGACAGAGCCGTCCCCACCAGTACTGTACCCAGGTGTTATACGGTACAAATAATAAATAAACAAATAAACAACAAATAAATAATATGTTCAACAAATATACAACTGAATAATCAGTGTAAGATCTGGTAACTACCCTGCTGAGAAATATAGCATTTGTGTGAAAACCATGCAACCTTTCACAGTTTTACGTATAAATTTTACATCCAAATTCGACTTAAATTGTTGAAATTAATTCTTAGATATATTTCAATTTCTGCTCTGCTGGTTTATATATTTAGTTTCTTGAAATAGAATTCAAAGCATTTTTTTTCTTTTCAGAAGATAAATTGAAATACAAAAAAGGAAGCAATTATATTGACAACGTTCCATATTCCTCAGGAATATGGAGTCTGGAGTTCTGCAATGTCAAGTCTGTGAGCATCTCTGCAGAAAATCCTGCCAGTACTCAGCAGGTCAAGACACATCTGGGGGAAGAGAGACAGAGTTAACATTTCAGGTTGAAGACTTTTCATCAGAACTGAGCCAGCGCTTTTGATCTTCTGTTCGCATCTCTGTACTACACAGAGTAAAACCAGCAAAACGTTATGACATCCTTGTTCATTGAACTGCAAGTAAACATCAGCTACAGAGTTAAATCTACAGTATCACAGAAATGAGTTAACTATAGGACGTGTGACTGTTCAGTTGTAGGTTATCGTCATGTGGAGCCACCACATTGATATTTTCCACTTACTGTTCGACTGGCTTAAGGAGCATGGGTCAATGTCTTTATCATGGGCAGACTGGCAATGTTCAACCACTCTCCAGGAGTCTACGAAACTGCCAGCCGTCCCCTCCTCAATCCCCATACTACTGTTGAAGTCATTCAGAGAAAGTCCATCAAAATTGCCACACAGCCCTGAAAGAGAACAAGGTACATCACCACCTGCAGTGCAGTGAAGGAAGCACAGCATTTAATGTTGCAGTTAAATTCACCAAATTATTTGCAGTCCATCAAATGCTTCTGCCTCCTGAAACAAATCTATTTCTTCAGAATTTCTTCTCCATAGAACTCTAGTTAGGCTGCATTTAGAGTATTGTGTGCAATTCTGGTCACCTCACTATAGAAAGGATGTCGAGGCTTTAGAAAGGGTGCAGAGGAGGTTTAGAGAGAGTGAGAGAGCGAGAGATTTCTTTATTAGTCACACGTACATCGAAACACACAGTGAAATGCATCTTTTGTGTAGTGTGTTCTGGGGGCAGCCCGCAAGTGTCACCATGCTTCCGGTGCCAACATAGCACGCCCACAACTTCCTAACCCGTACGTCTTTGGAATGTGGGAGGAAACCGGAGCACCCGGAGGAAACCCACACAGACACACGGGGAGAACGTATAAACTCCTTACAGACAGTGGCCGGAATTGAACCCGGGTCGCTGGTGCTGTAATAGTGTTATGCTCACCACTACACTACTGTTTACTAGGATGCTGCCTGGATTAGAGGGCATGTGCTATCAGGAGAGGCCGGACAAACTTGGGCTCTTTTCTCAGGGGCGACAGAGGCTGAGGGGTGATCTGTTGGAGGTGTATAAAATTATGAGGGGCACAGATAGGGTGGACAAACAATATCTTTTTCCCCATTATTGAGCGATCCAATACCAGAGGGCATGGATTTAAGGTGAGAGGGGTAGGTTCAGAACAGACGTGAGGGGTACTTCTTTTTACTGAGAAAGTGGTGGATGCCTGGAATGCGTTGCCTGATAGGTTGGTGGAGGCACATTCACTGGGGGCTTTTAAGAGGGGCTTGGATGAGCACATGAATGAGAGGAAAATGGAGGGACATGGGCATTCTGTAGGTAGGAGGGATTAGCTATGTCAGCACAACATTGTGGGCTGAAGGGCCTGTTCTGTGCTGTACTGTTCCATGTTCTATGTCAACATTGCTAGTTTAATGAAAAGAGATGATGCGTCTTCTGAGTTGGCTGACCGGTCAATACTAAAATGTGCCAACAGAAGATTTCGGCTTCTTATTTCAACTTGGTACAGCAACTGCTCTGCCCAAAACCGCAAGAAACTGCAGAGAGTTGTGGACGCAGCCCAGTCTATCACACAAATCAGCCTGCCCTCCAGTGTTCTATTCCCACCGCCTCGGAAAAGCAGCGGATATAATCGAGGACCCCTCTCACCCTGGTCATTCTCTCCTCTCCACCCTCCCATCGGGCAGAAGATACAAAAGCCTGAGAACATGTATTGGTGTTGGCTTATTATTGTCACGTACCGCGGTACAGTGAAAAACTTGTTTTGCATACCGATCGTACAGGTCTATTCATTACACAGTGCAGTTACATTGAGTTAGTACAGAGTGCATTGAGGTAGTGCAGGTAAAAACAATAACAGTACAGAGTAAAGTGTCACAGCTACAGAGAAAGTGCAGTGCAATAAGGTGCAAGGTCACAACAAGGTAGATCTCCCAATCTACCTCGTCGAGGCCCTTGCACTTTATATGTCTGCCTGCACTGCACTTTCTCTGTAACTGCAACAACACATTCTGCATTCTAGAGAAACAAAGGACTGCAGATGCTGGAATCTAGATGAAAAATCTGGATGAATCTTGATGAAAATAGTTATTTTTCTTTTGTACCTCCTCGCTGTACTTATGTACGGAATGATCTGTCTGAATGGAACACAAACAAAAGCTTTTCACTGTATCTCGGTACATGTGGCAATAATAAACCAACTACCAATTCGATTTCACCACTGTCCCTTGATGCTAAAAGTGACCTTGTTTCTCCTGAACTGGGGAGGAGATTAATTGTCTACGGTTTGGTTGCTTTCTGACGTATCTCACTGTAAAATGAATTGCAAAACAAACTGTAATAAACATCTGATAATCTGCCATGCGTGGGCTTTTGGAGGTGCCCGACAGCAGATTTCACAGACTATTGGATGCTATTCCTCTGGGGAGCATGGGAAGCAGGACCCTGGTCAGTGTGGGGAAATGGGGCCCCAGTGAGTTCAATGCCAGTGCAGGACCTGGGCCCTGGGAGTGTGGGAACCAGGGCTCCCACAAGTGGAAAGGAAATATAGGATGTGTATGGAATTTTGGAAAGCCGGATGCTGGGACGTTGGAAGGGAATGTGGGAAGCAGGATCCTGGCAAGTGGGAACAGAGCATGGGAGCTAAGGCCCCACTGAGTGGAAGGGAGAGCGGAAAACATTACCTGATGAGCCAAATGCCAAACCATCAGGATGTCTGAATGAGCTGATAGCGGATTTTGGCAGCTTGACTGGATTCAGAGAATGAATGCATCACTGACAACTTCATCCAACCATTCCTGCCTTCACTAGTCAAGACACTGAGTTCAAGAGCCAGGAAGTTATGTTGCAGCTTTATAACGCTCTGGTTAGGCCGCATCTGGAGTATTGCAATCTATGAACGATAGAGAAATGGGGGGCTATGTGGGAGAGAAGGGTTAGATAGATCTTAGAGCAGGATAAAATGTCGGCACAACATTGTGGACCGAAGGGCCTGTACTGTGCTTAATGTTCTGTGTTCTTTGTCTATTCTGGTCACCCCATCGTAGGAAGGATGTGGAGGCTTTGGAGAGGGTGCAGAGGAGGTTTACCGGGATGCTGCCTGGTTTGGAGGACATGTGCCAGGGGTGGTGGTGGAGGCAGAGAGCACAGGAGGGTTTAAGAGACTCTTAGATAGGCAGATGGATGTGCAGAGAAGGGAGGGATGTGGTCGACGTGCGGTCAAAGTGTAGTGTAATCATTACAGCATCATTACACTAAAGAATTTAGTTATCATACATGAAACATTTGCATGATAACTTTCCGCAGTACAATTTCCAGATTTGTGCACTAATCATTCAACAATGCAATTAAATCCTTCTTACCATGTGTGGTTGTTTTAAAGCTTTCATCCACAATAACATACAACTGTAAAAATGGGTGAATTTGAACTTGCATCTCCAGGCCAAAGTTGGATTCTACCTGAATGTAGCTGGAAGACTGCCTGTAAATTGCAATATTCCCTAAAAAGAACACAGTTAGGAGAGTTACTAAGAACTAATATTGTACTTGAAAAGATAAAATCAAAAACCAATGCACAAAATTGATTTTGCTATTCAAAAGAAGTGGTTAAAATTAACTGCTTAGAACTATTAGGTTTAAATTTATTCAAAGTAAAAAGTAATTTGTCCATTGTCGTAGCTCTACTCTGTTTGCTTTTGTTGTCCTGTAAGAGAACGCGATAAAGTTTAGTTTACTTTGCTTAAACACTCTCGGCTTTAATATTGCAAGACAATCACCACATCTGAAGTGTTTGGCTCCACGAAAACTAGAAGACTGCTCATGTTTCCAAAAACAGTCCATGCGGTAAAATGAAGGTTTGCCGAAGCAGAGATGCAGAAAACCCAGATCAGTACCTGATAGAAGTTTCTAAGAATGCTATTCTCAGAAGTTTCTAAGTATTCTATGCTAGAATATAGTTGGTATCTTTTTCCCGGGGTCGAAGATGTCTGATACTAGAGGGCATGCATTTTTGGTGAGAGGGCTAAGTTCAAAGGAGATGTGCGAGGCAAGTTTTTTTTACACACAGATTGGTGGGTGCCTGGAATGTGCTGCCAGGGGTGGTGGTGGAGGTAGATACGATAGAGGTGTTTAAGGCTCTTAGATAGGTGCACGGATGTGCAGACAATGGAGGGATATGGACCATGTGCTGGCAGAAGGGATGAGGTGTCACAGCTGAATTAGTTGGGCACAACATCGTGGGCCAAAGGGCCTGTTCCTGTGCTGTACTGTGTTCTGGATTTCTGAATTTATTTCATCTGCATTTCCTGGAGAATCAGACAAAGAGAAGAATGTCCCTGGTAGCTGTTGAAAGAGATGAACATGGACATCACCCATGATGTACATACAGTGTAATCACCCATAACCCTCCCACACTGTCACTGATATGTCCGTCCTCGGCCTCCTCCACTGCCGGGAGAATTCCAAGTGCAAACTGGAGGAACAGCTCCTCATTTTCCGTCTTGGAACCTTGCAGCCTGATGGCATGAACATTGAATTCTCCCACTTTAGGTAATCCCCACCCACGTTCCCCACAAACCCCCCCACCCCCACCGTGCTTCTTTTCTCTCTCTCCTAGCCTCTAACTTTTTTTCCCTCTCTCTCCTTACCTTTGACCCATCCCCCGGTGGATCTGCTCTCCTCTCCTCCCCCGCACCTGCCCATCACTGTCTCTTACCTGCATCTACCTATCACCACCCTGTGCCCACCCCGCCTCCCCTCTTCTGTCCACTTATCACTGCTCTGCTTTTCCCTCCTATATATCGGGCTTCCCCCTTTTCCCCTATCTACAGTCCTGAAGAAGGGTCCCGACCCGAAAAGTTGACCGCCTGCTTTTCTCCATGGATGCTGCCTGGCCTGCTGAGTTCCTCCAGCATCACTGTGTTTTTCACCCGTGACATATCGACAGCCGCAGCGCTGACAGTGCGTTTCCGGCACTGTTTTCATTGGCTGCTTGAACATGAGGAAGCCAGATCTCTGTGCTCACTCTCCTCTGAGCTAGGACAGGCTGCCTGACCACTGGTTTCCAACACAGTCGGTGTTTCATTTCAGACGCCAATTCACAAATCCTTTACAAGAACTCAGATGATGTACTCAGCAAGACCTGTGCCAGTTGAAGGTTCAATGATCTGAATCATCAGTGGAGAAGACCTCTAATGCAGCCCTCAGACTTGGAGTGCTTTTGACCAGGAGTCTGAGACTGCCTCCATGCCACTAACTGTTCACACTGAAGTCCAGACAAGCAGAGAGAGACAAAAGAGATTCTGGAGATGCTGGAATCTGGAGCAATGCACACATAGTGCTGGAGGAACTCCTCAGATCAGGCAGCATCTATGGGGGGGGGGGGGGGGGGGGCAGGGGAAATAAATGGTCGATCCTTCGGGTTGAGACTCAGGACTCAGGAAGGGGTTGAGGTCTCCGGAACAATGTCTGCATCCTCTACCGATGGAGCAGGCACAGTAGCTCAGTGGTTAGCGCGATGCTATTACAACACCAGAGACCCGGGTTCAATTCTCACCGCTGTCTGTAAGGAGTTTGTATGTTCTCCCCGTGTCTGCGTGGGTTTCCTCCGGGTGCTCCGGTTTCCTCCCACATTCCAAAGACGTACGGGTTAGGAAGTTGTGGGCGTGCTATGTTGGTGCCGGAAGCGTGGTGACACTTGCGGGCTGCCCCCCAGAACACTCTACGCAAAAGATGCATTTCACTGTGTGCTTCGATGTACATGTGACTAACAGAGAGAGCTTACCTTATCTTATCTTGGCAGGGTGGGATGAACAGTGCAGATCAAGCAGCCTCCATTCTTTCTGAAGACCGCTTGTTCGTCCCTGTCAAGGGAGGACCTTTCCAAACAATCTGGCTTTAACGTTTACCATCATGAAGACGGTAAGTGTTAATGGTAAATTGATCTGGAAAAGCAGACCCACCTAAGAATGTCTTCTCTGAGTTCTGGCCATCCGCCTGTGACTCAGGGACAAGCTGCCACAAAATCTTACAAGGTTCCCACTGTGTGTGTGACTCCTAATCTTAAATGACCTGAGCAGTGCTCAAGCTACCTTCAATCTCCAAGTACTTTAATGGAAATGCACAGATAATCATCATTTTTAATACTAAGACACATATAAGCACCTTATGATAGGGGATTTGAAACAACTATATACAACATATAGAACACAGAACAGTACAGCACAGAACAGGCCTTTCGGCCCACAATGTTGTGCCGACATAGCTAATCCCTCCTACCTACAGAATGCCCATGTCCCTCCATTTTCCTCTCATTCATGTGCCCATCCAAGCTCCTCTTCAAAGCCCAATGAATTTGCCTTCACCACCCTATCAGGCAAAGCATTCCAGGCATCCACCACTCTCTCAGTAAAAAACGTACCCCTCACGTCTCTTCTGAACCTACCCCCTCTCACCTTAAATGCATGCCCTCTGGTATTGAATCACTCAATTATGGGAAAAAGATATTGCTTGTCCACCCTATCTAGGCCCCTCATAATTTTATACACTTCCGACAGATCACCCCTCAGCCTCCACCGCTCCAGAGAAAAGAGCCCAAATTTGTCCGGCCTCTCCTGATAGCACATGCCCTCTAATCCAGGCAGCATCCTAGTAAACCTCCTCTGCACCCTCTCTAAAGCCTCGACATCCTCCCTGTAGTGAGGTGACCAGAATTGCACTCAATACTCTAAATGTGGCCTAACCAGAGTTCTATAGAGTTTTATATAGTAATTTTATGTACAAATTTTATATTTCTATATAAAATTACGCGAGGCATAGATAGATATAAATAGGACAAGTTAGATGTCCTGGAAGGGAAGGCCTCATCTTGAGAGCAGATGTGGCAGAGACAGAGAAACTGAGAGAAAGGGACTGTGTCCTTACAGGATGGGAAGGGGTGTAGTCTCAGTAGCTGTGGAATCCCTAGGTTTAAGGGAGATATTGGTGGGTTAGTTTGTCTCCTAGGACAAAGACAGAGAGATCCAGAGAAGAAAGAGAAGTCAGAATCAGAATCAGGTTTATTACCACTGATGTATGTTGTGAAATGTGTTGTTTTGCGGCAGCAGTACAGTGCAAGACATAAAAATTACTATAAGTTACAAAAATAAATGAATAGTGCAAAAGAGGAATAATGAGGTCGTGTTCATGGACTGTTCAGAAATCTGATGGCGGAGGGGAAGAAGCTGTTCCTGAATCATTGAGTGTGGGTCTTCAGGCTCCTGTACCTCCTCCCCAATGGTAGTAACGAGAAGAGGGCATGTCCCGGGTAGTGAGGGTCCTTAGTGTTGGATGCCGCCTTCTTGAGGCAGCGCCTCTTGAAGATGCCCTCGATGGCGGGGAGGGTTGTGCCTGTGATGGAGCTGGCTGAGTCTACAACCCTCTGCAGCCTCTTTCGATCCTACACGTTAGAGCCTCTATACCAGGCGGTGATGTAATCAGTCAGAATGCTCCCCACTGTACATCTGTAGAAATTTGCAAGAGACTTTGGAAACGTATCAAATCTCTTCAAACTCCTAATGAAGCTGGTGTGCCTTTTTCATGATTGCATCAATGTCTTGGGCACAGGACAGATCTTCTGAGATGTTGGCACCCAGGAACTTGAAGCTGCTCACCCTTTCCACCAATGAGGACCGGTGCGTGTTCTCCCGACTTCCCCTTCCTGAAGTCCGCAATCGGTACCTCGGTCTTGCTGCCGTTGAGTGAGGAACGTGTCGGCCATAGTCCGGGTGAATTTGAGGGCAGGGTGGAGGCTGGTGGCAAAGGTGGGGAAATGGGCAGGTTCCACACGAGTGCAGAGGAGGAGGACGCAGCCTCGGTCTCACATTAGCGACGCTTGTTTTTCTCTCTCTCTGGGGGCGGAGGACACGCCCAGTCTGACCTACCGGGATTGTCCTCCTGCAACAAAACACAAACCGCTGGAAGAACTCGGCGGTCGAGCATCAGCAGGGATGGTCGGCGCCCCTGGTCGAGACCCTCGTTGGGACTTGTCCTCCTGCTCCGGATTTCGCAACTCCCACATTCTTTTGTCGACGTTCCTCCATCTGCATTCTCGCTCTCTAACTACTCCCCGGTCATGCATCGACCAGATAACGTTCTTCGCAGCTGATCCCCAGTGGTTACCCCGGGTCTCACCCCATCACAGACATCCCACTCCCCCACCCAGCCTCCCTCCCTATCTCCCTCTCCCCCTATCCCTCCCTCCCCCTCCGCAGCTTCACAGGTTTCTTTGTGTCTCCTCTCCAGATCGGACTGAGGTCCTCCAAGCTGACCTGCAGGAGTTGGGGACTTGGAGCAAGAGCAGGAGAATTGAACAAGGGGTGAGTCTGGTTGCTTGCTTGTGAGCTTCACTTGCAGGAATTTAAGAGGCAAGTCAGCTAATCGTTAGTTAATAGGTGATTGGCTAATTACCTAATTATGAGCAGCTGATAAAAAGAAGTTAGGGTCAAGTAGGGTAGCCATTTTGAGAGTGGCTGCAGGCCTGTCTCAGCGTGGGTTTCAGTGAGGAGGGCGAGCAAAACTGTTAGGGTTGGTTCTTATTCTTCTTTTGTCTCTTTAACTTCTCTCAAAGCTTTTTATTCGTAGCAGGTGAGCTCAGACCTGTGTCCTGCTCCTCCTGCACAATGTGGGAACTCGGGGAGGCTGCCAGTGTCCCTGATGGCTACATGTGCAGGAAGTGTGTCTGGCTGCAGCTCCTGACAGACCGCATGATGGCACTGGAGCTGTGCATGGATTCACTTTGGAGCACCTGTGATGCTGAGAATGTTGTGGATGGCACGTTTAGTGAGTTGGTCACACTGTAGTTTAAA
Organism: Pristis pectinata; assembly: GCF_009764475.1. NCBI lineage: Eukaryota > Metazoa > Chordata > Chondrichthyes > Rhinopristiformes > Pristidae > Pristis > Pristis pectinata. Next base: position 50,454,178 of record NC_067418.1, read on the forward strand.
GGCCGAGGGAAAGGTGGGGAATGGGTGATCAACAGGCAGACCAGTAGCAAGAAGGTAGTGCAGGAGTCCCCTGCGGTCATCTCCCTCCAAAACAGATTTACTGCTTTGGATACTGTTGGGGGAGATGGTTCATCAGGGGCAGGCAGCAGTAGCCAGGATCATGGCACTGTGAGTGGTTCTGCTGCACAGGAGGGCAGGGAAGGGAGTGGCAGAGCCGTAGTGGTTGGGGATTCTGTGGTAAGGGGAGTAGAGAGGAGCTTCTGTGCCTGCAAGCGGGACTCACGGTTGGTGTGTTGCATCCCGGGTGCAAAGGTCAGGGATGTCTCAGAGGGGCTGCAGGGCATTCTGGAAGGGGAGGGTGAACAGCCAGTTGTTGTGGTGCATGTAGGTACCAATGATATAGGGAAAAAATGGGATGAGGTCCTACAAGCTGAAGTTACTGAGCTAGGGGAGAGATTAAAAAGTAGGACCTCAAAGGTAATAATCTCAGGATGACTACCTGTACCATTGCTCAGAGCAGGAATAGCAGCATAGTTGGGATGAATATGTGGCTTTAGCAGTGGTGCAGGAGGGAGGGTTTCAGATTCCTGGGGCATTGGAACTGGTTCTGGGGGAGGTGGGACCAGTACAAATCAGACGGTCTACACCTGGGCAGGACTGGGATCAATGTCCTAGGGGGATTGTTTGCCAGTGCTGTTGGGGAGAGTTTAAACAAATATGGCAGGGGATGGGAATCCATGCAGAAAGATGGGGAAGCAGAGACCAGAGCAAAAGTTAGAAAAGAGATGAGTGGAGTACAGAAAAGTCAAATGCAAAGGACGCAAAGATTAGATTCCAGAAGGACAATGAGTGTGAGGGCACTCTATCTGAATGCCCACAGTATTTGAAACAAGGTCAGTGAACTTGTGGCACAAATCAGTACCAAGGAGTATGATTTAGTGACCATTACAGAAACGTGGTTGCAGGGTGGAAGTCATTGGGAATTAAATATCCAAGGGTAGAAGACTTGCCCAGCACATCTCTGTTAAACTGCCCCCTCTCACTTTAATGCATGCCCTCTGGTATGTGACATTTCTACTCTGGGAGAACAATACCAGCTGTCTACTCTGTCTCTGCCTCTCATCATTTTATAACCTTCTATCAGATCTCCTCTTTGCTGCAGGGAAAACAAGCCGAGTTTGTCTAATCTCTCCTTGTAGCTCGTACCACACCAAACTCCAAGTGCAGCCGACCCAGAGTTTTGTACAGCTGTAACGTGACTTCCTTGCTCTTGAACTCAGTGCCCCAACCAATGAAGGCAGGCATGTCATACACTGCCTTTACTGCCCTTTTTACTTGCTTGGCCACTTTTGGGGAGCTATGGACGGACCCTAATTAATTCTGTTAGGGATCCTGCCATTAACTGTGTACTTTCCCTTTACACTTGATCTCCCAAAGTGCAACACCTCACACTTGCCTGGATTAAACTCCATCTGCCATTTCTCTGCCCATATCTGCTGCTGAGCTATATCCCGCTGTACCCTTTGGCAACCTCCTTCACTGTCCACAGCTCCACCGATCTTTGTGATGTCTGCAAACGAACTAATCCACCCATCTACATTTTCATTCAAGTCTTCATCCAACAGGTCTACAGCGGACACAATCTCACTGGCTCTCCACTCTGCTTTGGAGCACCTAGACAACAGCAAAACGTGCGGCAGCCTGCTGTTTATCAATTACAGCTCAGTGTTCAACACCACCATTCCCTCAGTACTGATCAACAAGCTTCAAAACCTGGGCTTCTGCACCTCCCTCTGCAACTGGATCCTCAGCTTCCTCATCAGGAGACCACAGTCAGTGCAGATTGGTAGTAATGTCTCCTCCTCACTGACAATCAACACAAGCGCACCTCAAGGATGCGTGCTTAGCCCACTGCTCTACTCTCTCTACACTCATGACTGTGTGGCTAAGCACAGCTTAAATGCCATTTATAAATTCGCCAATGACACCACTGTTGGTAAAATCTCAGATGGCAACAAGGAGGTGTACAGGAGTGAGATCGATCAGCTGGTTGAGCGGTGTCGTAACAACAACCTTGCGCTCAACGCCAGCAAGACCAAGGAATTGAGTGTGGACTTCGGGAAGGGCAAGTCGGGAGAACACACACGAGTCCTCATTGACGGGTCAGTGGTGGAAAGGGTGAGCAGCTTGAAGTTCCTGGGCATCAACATCAATCTTAGGCTCAGCACATTGATGCAATCACGAAGAAGGCACCCCAGTGGCTCTACTTCATTACGAGTTTGAGGAAATTTGGTAAGTCACCAAAGACTCTTGCAAATTTCTATAGATATGTGTTGGAGAGCATTCTGACTGGTTGCATCACCGCCTGGTACAGAGACTCCAATGTGTAGGATCGAAAGAGGCTGCAGAGGGTGTGGACTCAGCCAGCTCCATCACGGGCACAACCCTCCCCGCCATCGGACATCCTCAAGAGGCAGTGCCTCAGAAAGCAGCATCCAGCACTATCCTCACCATCCGGGACATGCCCTCTTCACGTTACCACCATTGAGAGGAGGTACAGGAGCCTGAGCCTCAACGACTCAGGAACAGCTTCTTCCCCTCTGCCATCAGATTTCTGAACGGCCCATGAACACTACCTCGTTATTCTTTTTTTGCACAATTTATAGTAATTTTGTCTTTGCACTGTACTGCTGCCGTAAAACAACACATTTCATGTCGTAATAAACCTGATTCTGATTCTAAATCTGATTCCTTTGACTTTAAGACTGTAAAGATAAGATCAGTCCTCGTACACCTAATTTCAGACTCAATGAGATTCGAGACAACAGTAATGTTTCCTTTACCAACTTGATAGGGTAACTTCTTGAATTCATTGTCAACTTCCACCACGCCTTGTTTGGAAATCGTGATCTTTTTCTGTGTAGAAGAACAAAACAATCAACCTCCAATTAAAACATTAACCAACATGCATGTGCCCAGAGGCAACATGGAGCACCCCAAAGCGTGGCTAACACTCGATGGGCCGGGCCACCGTGGATCTGCCCAGTGCTCAGACCTCCATCCACGGTGCCCGCTGGGATCTCCCTCTCCTGAACATCGGAAGCTGAGTGAGCTGAACTCCAGATCGAGGGGTGTCCCATGAAGTAGAGGGCGTTCTGAGAGGTCAACGAACCTCTGGCAATATCAGGCCGAGGCCCTGTAGCCAGAGTGCCCTGATAGAGATGTTTAAAAATTTATTCAAACAACAAAAAAACTAGTGTTATTTAAAACATTAAACAAATTAAATGTAATTAAAAACTTAAAGAAAACTTAAAAGAATTCAAATACTTCCACAGGATCAGTGACCCCATTCTAAAAGCCAGCAGGTAATGTACAGTGGGGTGCGGTTAGGAACAGCATCCCGCTCCTCTAACCTGCATGTCTGGGCTCAATAGAGAGTCCAGTGGTTCACCAGTATCTGACCTCCAACTGGTCCCAGTCTTCCCTTTCTCCCTCCCCCACCCCCAGTCTGGCCTGGGGTTTGTGGATGTCCAAGGTGAGCTAAGCCACAAGTGTCAGACAGCCAGAGTTTCACCACCCTACCCCTGGCGGTCGGTCGCATCACTCTGGTTCAATGCACCTCCGTGGTACACATCACAACTACGCAGGTCAAGCAAAACCAAAACCCTGATGAAAGGTTTCGACCCTGTTGTGAATTGGCTGCCGGTTACAGAAACTGATTTTTCATTTTCATCAAAATTAATTGATTTTTTTCTATTAGGTGCACAGGCAGGCACGGTAGTGTAGTGGTTAGCGTGACGCTATTACAGCGCCAACGACCCGGGTTCAATTCTGGCCGCTGGCTGTAAGGAGTTTGTACGTTCTCCCCGTGTCTGCGTGGGTTTCCTCCGGGTGCTCCGGTTTCCTCCCACATTCCAAAGACGTACGGGTTAGGAGGTTGTGGGCATGCTATGTTGGTGCTGGAAGTGTGGCGACACTTGCGGGCTGCCCCTAGAACATTCTACACAAAAGACGCATTTCAATGTGTGTTTCGATGTACATGTGACTAATAAAGAAATCTTATCTTACTTTTAAATTAAGAGTTTTACACAAGAAGCCATCGAAAATCCAGCCCAAACAATGAATAAGAGCACAGGAACAAAATGGTGCTTTTTGTCATTTGACAGAGTTTCATCGATTTGTCATATGGTGAGTGGGCAAGGGATCAAGAACTGGGGGGGGGGGGGGGGGGGGGGGGGAAGGGGGAAGAAGCAGAAACACAGAGAGAGGAGAATAAGAACAGACAGTGGAAGTGATGGTAGAGTCAGAGAGCAATGCAGCACGGAAACAAGCCCTTCAGCCCATCTAATCCGTGCCAACCTACCTCGTCCCATCTACCTGCCAGACCATATCCCTCCAAAGCCCTCCCATCCATGTACCCGTCCAAACCTCTCTTAAATGTTACAGTTGAACCCTCACCTACCACTTCTGCTGGCAGCTCAGTCCATACTCGCACCACCCTCTGAGTGAAGGAGTTTTCCCTCAGATGGTAGTGTTAAGGTTAGTGTATGTGTGAGAGAGAGTAGCAATGCCCATCAGACAGCAGGTCCCTTATTGACCTTTATCCAGGCCTGTGATTCATAATTCATTTGTCAAATGAATAATTAGAATGAGCTCAGCTAAAGAGATCAATAAATGGCAGACACATTCTTGCCTTCACTGGCTGGGACATTGAGTATAACAGTTAGGAAGACATGTTGCAATTGTATAAAACTTTGGTTCGGCTGCACCTGGAGTACTGTGTGCAGTTCTGGTCACCCCATTACAGGAAGGATGCAGAGGCTTTGGAGAGGGTGCAGAAGAGGTTCACCTGGATGCTGCCTGGATTAGAGGGCAGGTGCTATAAGGAGAGGTTGGACAAACTTGTGAAGGTGAAGCTGCCATCATGAAATCAGCAAGGTTATCAGTTTCAATCACCGAGCTAATCAGTTTGTGATCAATCCACATTGGGTGAAATGGTTACATTTGGACATTTAGCAGAGGGAATATATGTCCTTCCACCTTTATCTTTTATAAATTAACAAGTCTAATCATCAATCATAATCACTGAAACAATTATGATTTGTTGCAGACATTTTAGAAATTATTCAATATTTACTGAATATTGAATATCAAAAAAAAGCCTAGCCTTAACAAGGAATATTATGAAATATATATTTTTGACTAACTCTGTAACGCTCTGCCTGCACTGTCACATTCTCTTGAACTATAACCAATTTGTCAAAATTAGGTCACTGGCGTTGGAAATGTACAGGCGGTCCCTGGTTCTGTTCCTGAGAACTGTTAGTAAACCGAATTTTCCCTAAGTCAGAAAAGAACAATTTCAATGAGGGTTGATTAACATGAACATTTATTTGTTGCCTTCCCCTGTGTAGTTACAATGGTACAGAATCAGAATGTCCCACATCCAATGGCAAGTTTTGATGGAAGTTTAAGTATTTTACACCTGTCAATGGAAGAGATTGCCCTGTCAGTTTCTAAAGCAAATCTCTTAAGTGGCCTCCCGCTGTGAACCAGCAGCTGCATTCTTAAAGACAATGGTGTCTAGTTGATTATTGGGGGGGAGGTTACATGTAAGCAGTTTTTCTTTGAAGACTGGCTGTCTTTTGATTTAACTAGCTGCTACCACCCATTCTATGATTCCTTAAGATGTCTGCATTTCTGTAACTAACTTTCCTATCATGAAAAATTCTTTAAACATTTATGAGAGAATTTGTGTAAAGTCAGATTCCTGTAACTCAGGTCTTCTGTACCCTGGGGAGCCCCTGTTATCACTCAGACTTGATGACATTGCCTGCAAATATGATCAAATTCAGTATGTTGACCAAAGGTAGATGTAAGGATTTATAGTCAAGGATATAAGGATTCATTTGATGATGTGCTTTAGATGAAAATGAAGCTTGTTGTGCTAAAGGGATGATGGGAAGTTGACTAAAGGACAGAGAGGAGAACGTAAACAAAACCGAGCATTAGTATTGGATTCACACTGATCTCAGTACTGATCAAAGAATTGGATTTGAGGGGACAGAACACCGTCTCACCGTTTTAAAATAATATGACCATGGAAGTTGTGACCGTGAAGACAAGTGTGTTTTACTGGTGGACACGGTGGACTGGACAGATTAAATGCCATAGTGTGGAGATACGTGAGGATCCATCTAAGGAGCAAGAACTAGGAGAATCCAATCCCACTAAATGATAAATGCCAAATCATCAATAGAAAGGAAATAAAAGATGCTGTCAGTGAAAGTGATAATGAAAGAACTGGAAAATCCTAACTGGTTTACCTATGTTCTTCAGGGAAGGAAATCTGACCTCATCATCTGGCCTCTCCGACTGTGTGAACCTCCATCAACGTGGTATGATTCCACCCCTCGTTACATTTGTAAGCGGCTGAAAATGAGGATGTTGATGCATCCAGAAAAATGTAGAACTGGGCAAACTGCTTTAATGAACAGTGTGGCACTTGCTGCTTACAGTGACAGTGAAGCTTGCCAATCTCAAATCGTAATTTAATTCTTTCTCCTTGCTGAAGTACGGTTATTGCTCTACGCTAACATGGGATCAGGCAATGTATGTTTAAATGGGCATAAGTAATTTGTTACAATTAGACAAGATATCTTTATTCGTCACATATACATCGAAACACACAGTGAAATGCATCTTTTGCGTAGTGTTCTGGGGGCAGCCCGCAAGTGTCGCCACGCTTCCGGCACCAACATAGCATGCCCACAGCTTCCTAATCCATTTTTTTGGAATGTGAGAGGAAACAAGAGCTCCCAGAGGAAACCCACACAGACACACAGGGAGAATGTACAAACTTCTTACAGACAGTGGCCGGAATTGAGCCCGGGTCACCAGTGCTGTAATAGCGTCACGGCTATGTTAAAAATCCCTCAGAGAGGGCTGGCTTATCAGCAGCTGGAATAAGTTTACTCTGTTGTAATTTCTGTTTTCACATCAGAAAATAAAAGCTTATTCACTACGGTATATTTTATTCTAAATGAAATGGTGCAAGAAAAACCAAAAGCGGCATCCTTACCTGATTTGTGGCATAGATTATGCTTGTCAGCTGGGTTTCTGAATATCTAACTCCAGATTGCTCAAAGACTACTTCAATTGTACCATTATCGGGCATTTTAACACTCTGCAAAACAGAAAGGCAATACTGAGGAACGTGTGTAAAGGTTAGAGCAGTGTAGCAGATTGGATTCGGAAATAAGAGTTTGAATCTCACAATGGCAACTTGGAAATCTGAATCTGAGTAATTAAATAAACATGGAATTTAAAAAAGATCGTCTCAGTAATGATAACTATGAAACCATGGGGATTTTTTGCAGAAATCCATCTGGTTCACCAATGTCCTGCAGAGAAGAAAGTCTGCTGCCTTTCCCCAAGCTGGTCTATATGTGGCTCGACACCCGACTATGTGGTCAACATTGGTTCAAGGGAACCACAGATCACAGCTGTCTGAGAAACACATCACTACATTAGAGCCCTGATGGATGGTCTCAGCCCGAAATGTCGACTGTTCATTTCCCTCCACGGATGCTGCCTGACCAGCTGAGCTCCTCCGGCATCATCGTGCTTTTTCACCCTTCTTTGTCACGGTTTGAGAGAAACGGAACCGAAAGCTGATGGATCCCCAGAATAGTAAAGGAGGTGGCCATGGAAACAATGGATGCATTGCTGGTCATTTGCCAGGAGAGTGTAATCCTACTATTAGATGAAAGAGTGAGAGGAAAACTGGGAACTACAGACCACTCCGCCTGACAAAGAACATCGAAGAGTACAGCACAGGAACAGGCCCTTCAGCCCACCATGTTGTGCCCAACTAATTAAACCAGTAATTAAACTCCTGACTAAACTACTCCCATCTGCCCACACAATGTCCATCTCCCTCCATTCTCTGCACATCTATGCACCTTTCTAAGACCCTCTTAAATGCTGTAAAATAGAGGCTGTACATTTTTTATTCACAGTCTGCTCTGTGTTTAAGATGGCTGCTGATCTCCTTAAGATGGCCGCTGGGCCTCCTTCTTCTCCAGCCCGAGCACGGGGAACTCTTAGTGTGGGAAACATATAGCTCATTAAAGAAATAGTTAGCCCTTTCCTGGGGAGACACTTTTGATTTAGTGTAGCTCATTAAACAGATGGTTAGCCCATTCCTAGGAAGACACTGTTGATCTATTGTGTAGCTAATGGTCGTTATGGCGAGTGCGACTAATGATTTTGTAGCAGTTCTGTAGCTGATAGTTTTCATAACTGATAAGCCAGGTGCCAGCAAGTCTCAGAACTCATAGGTAATAGGGGCATATTGTGATAGTTTATAACTGTTAGTCTTGTAGTGAATAAGCCTAGTATTATTTTATAACTGATAGATCTGTAGCCTAGTACCAGTACTATCCCAATGCCCATAAATAATTGGGGCACCCTGCGATTGAGTCAGGAAATGACTGTGGCGAAAGACAAATGGTTGTGAGCCAGGAGACAACTGTGAAAGGAGGCAAATGGTGAAGGATAAAACTGTGAAGATAAGAGAGAACATGATGGGTTGGAACAATGGAACTGAGCTATGAAAAAAGGTATAAAAAAGGCCCGCGAGCTTTGCTCGGGGGCAGTCAGAGAGAGCGGTAATCAGAGGGTGATTGGCAACTGGCTGTCTGACTGTCACAGCTTTTGTTTGCAAATAAAAGTTTAACTTCTTGAGGAACCTTCTGCTTCTCCTGGTCATCTATTTATTGCGGGTAACCACGACAAATCTGGTGCTGCGAGCAGGGTCGGAAAGAGACCCATAAGAAAAGAACGACAAATCAAGGACACTTCCCAGTCCCTCGGGGAGCCCCAGGAGACCAGCAGAGCAAAGGGTGACGACCCAGAAAAAAGATAAGCGTTTTCGCTGTAAATTCGGACCAAAACTCTGTTGGGTGTGGGAGGTCTCCGGACGCAGAAGTGTTAAATGATTGTCGAAGGGTCTCTCCGATCCAAAAAATCTGGTATAAATTGAAATTGAAGGAGATTCAGAGGATTGATCAAGAAAACTGCGCAGTGGGGTGAGTCGAGATGAGATGATAGAAATTGATTAAAGTAAAAATTCCACGTGGTGTTGGTAAGTCCCTGTGGCTACCGCCTCGCAGGGAGCAAGGGTCTGTGTGGACAGGGTAAAAGAAGTCCCTGTGGCTACCGCCTCGCAGGAGACGAGGGTCTGAACGGGCAGGGCCCCTCGTGGATACCCCCTCGCAGGAGATGAGGGTCTGAACGGATGAGGTGTAAAGGAAGGTTCTGCGGATACTGCCCTAGGAAGGGGTCTGCACGGGCAGAACAAAAGAGGTAAGAACCTTTTGATAAATTGGATAAGATTAAATAATACAAAAGCCGGCAAATTGGGCAGTAAAATTATAGAGTTAGGTGTCGAAAGAGTAGAGGGAACAATAGCGCTCGCAAGTGAGTTGTGAGATTCTGAGAAACACCCTGTAAAACAACATGATGGGAAAAGGTGCTGCAGTTGAAATATTAAGTAAAAAAAATTCCAGGATCTAGAAGTGATGCCACAAAAATTTCGGAAAAATGAGAAAAGAGAAGCGTGGATCTAGTTACGAAATGGCCAAAAGAGGGAACTTTTGACTTAAGTCCGTGTGAGGAGATGGAGGGGTTAATTAAAACCTACAAACCAAATGACAAACCTGAAAAAAGGAACCAGGAGAGGGAGCCGGAGGTAGAGATACTAAAACTTTTCAGGACGGAAGGAGAAAAGTTGAGAAAACCAGATCAGGCATCACGAGAGGGCGCCAAGAAACCAGAGAGCCAGCTTCCCATCACAGGGGAGGGAAAGTCGACTTTATATCCGGACTTAAAAGAGGTAGAAAAGCCCCCTCCATATCCAGACCAAGGGAATCCAAACCAGTGCCCAATAATGAGAGGAAGAGTGGGGGTAGAAGGGGAGGGAGAATTCTATGACGATGAGCGGCAGATAAGAGATTTCAGAGAGAGAAGGGAGGGAGAAAAGAGAGTGTTGCAGCAGCAAAGGAGGAAATGGAGAGGCACAGGTTAGAATTACAGGAAGAGAGGAGGAAATTGCGGGAGGACCGAGAACGGAGGGACTACGAGGAATTCTGAACGTATCAAAAGTACACTGAGCTACTTCGGGTGAAGAGGGAACAGGAGGGCGAGGGAGACCCCGGCAAAATGCGGGTGGCAGAAAATAGACATAGAACCAGGATCAGAGGCTGATGAGGAATCGGACAGTGGACCAGCAGGTCAGTGCTCGGAAGGGGGAAGGGGAGTGTATCCACTGTTAGTGAAAGGACCAGGACAGAAGCAGTACATTCCTTGGGGGACCCAGGACCTGGAAGGGCTGATAAATGCATTACCCAGTATATATGAAGGAGCGGGTAAATGGATTAGAGCCTTTGAGGATGAGACCACAGGACATTTACTGGCAATAGGTGACTTGAAGGCACTACTGGTGAAGGTAGTGGGAACCTCAAAACTAAGAGAACTGATGATTTCAGCTGGCTTAATGAATGTGGCAGACAACCCAAAGGTTGATGGAAGCGGTTTTGACGGAGTGAGGCAGAGGGTATGGAGGGCCCTCGGAGACTGCTATCCACCTAAAGTGGACCCCAAAGCTTTAAAAGGAGATCCACTGGGAGAGACTGAAAACCCGGCAGTGTACCTAGAAAACCAGCTGAAAAAGTGGAGACTGGAAACAGAGCAAGAGGTGGAGGGCAACCAGTTGATGACCACGTTGTTTCGGACTGCTGTTGTAGATGCAATGCCCCCCCCCCCCCCCCCCCCCCCCCGAAGTCAAGTCCAGACTCGAGGAGGTGGTAGGGCTGATGTCGATGTCCCACCAAGAACTTAGGGACCACGTAGTCCACGCAGTCGAGAAATACTGAAAAAACAAACAAAAGCTGAGTGAGCGGCAGGAGGAGGTGCATGGAGAGCTGACACAGATGCAGCCTGAGGAGCTTAAAAAGAAAGAAAAAGAAAAAGGCAACAAGATGTTGCCAGCAACAACTGATCTGACTGTGCCGACCGAAATGAACGAAGCGCCAGCTTTTGGAGGAACCTGTTATACTGCCAGACATGGGCCAGAAAGCCCTGTGCCAGTAATAAACGTCTTTGGGGGAGCGTTTCCTCAAAAGTCATATCAGGGACAAAATAAATTTAGACAACAGCCCAGACAGGACTGGAACTTCCAAGGTAGGGGGCAGAGGGGTAATTGGCAAAAAGGGCCAGGGAACAGACAGGTAGAAAGGGGGACAGGAGGATTGTGTTTGGGATGTAATCAGCCAGGGCACATCAGGAGAGACTGTCCGTACAAACCTTGGCCTGCCACATTTCAGCAGGAAGCAATGAGTAGAGAGCAGCAGTTTAATCAAAGACCAGCCCGGGCAGGTCCGACTGGACCTGTCAACCCCTATGGAAGGTGCTAGGGCTGCCCTGAGAACGCGGGTGGGAAGGGACGGTACCCAATGATAACACGGGAGGCAGAAGAAGAGCCTATTGTTCAGATCATTCTAGAAGGGCAAATAACACCAATGATGACAGATACTGGAGCCACGTACACTTGTGTACAGCCACAGTACGCCTCCCACCTTCCCATGTCAGAAAAGTTTGTTAAAACTGTAGGGTTCTCGGGAAGAGCACAGTTAACACAATTTACAGCTCCAGTGAGTTTAAAGATGGGAAATAATGAAATAGTTTTACTGGTTCTAGTGTTCGAAGGAACCCCGATCAATTTGTTGGGCAGAGATGCACAGCTAAAACTGGGATTGAAATTAGAATGCACCCCAAAGGGATTAAGCGTGGGAAAGATAAGCACTTAGCTCGTGGTGCAGGCAGCTGAAAGAGTGAATGTGTATTGGAAAGGGGACATAGAAGTTTAAGTCTGGAAAACTTGGAGAAAATGGAAAGAGGGCGCTCTGGCAATATTACCTAAGGCCAAGCCGCCTAAGACTGAGTTGCATTGTACAGTGATTTTTGATGAGACTCAGTGTAAGGAGATAGAGAGGCAATGGCACAATGAAGTAAATACTCAGCAGCACTTAAAAGGTGAGGCAATAATAATAAGGAAACAGGGAGCTGCCTTACAGATAAAACAAAATGCATTTCTGGAGAAATGGTACAGGGTGCCAGGAGCTGCAGCCTATGTAACGCTGTTAGTAAATGAGGGAGACCAGTCCAAACATTTGGGGCCCATTGTGAGGCAAGCAGGAAAAATTTACTGATTGGCAGATAGTGACACGAAGGGTTTGGAAGTCTGGGGACGATAATTATGTCAGAGTAGCAATAGACATAGAGATGGTAGGAAACCATAAGGAGGTTGAGGTAACCCCTCAATGACATATGACATTGCTAGTAGAAGAAGTGGACCAGCAGAAGGATACAAGGCTGGAGGCACTGCCAGCCATGTTATGGTCACAACACGATACAGATGTAGGCAGAGTAAGATCAGTGAGCCCAGTAGAAATAAAACTAGAACAGGGAGCGATTCCACCTAAAAAGCCACAATATCCCCTGAAACCAGAAGCAGAAGAAGGATTAGCGCTAACAATACAGGGATTGCTTGAGAGCACAAGTATCCCCTGTAATACTCCACTGTTACCTGTCTTGAAAGTAGACAAGTCCAAGTGGAGACTGGTACATGATCTGCGAGCAGTGCATGAGGTAGTGGGAGATTGGCCAGCTGTAGTCCCAAACCCACATACGCTGTTGACTAATGTTCCACCGGAGGCAGTTGGTTTTTCGGTGATTGATTTGTGTTCGGCTTTTTTCAGCATTTCTTTAGTGAAGCAATGCCGGTATTTGTCTGCTTTCACTTACAGAGGTGACCAGTATACTTACACTAGAATGCCGCAGGGATTTAAGCATTCACCGCATATTTTTAACTAGGCACTGAAAGCAGACCTAGAGGGTATAACATTGGAAAGTGCACTGAATCAGTATGTGGATGATTTGTTGGTTTGTTCCGAAAGCGAGGAACTGTGTGAGTGGGATACTCTGGCCTTATTGGAAAGATTGGCATGTGGAGGTCATAAAGTATCCAGAAAGAAGCTGCAGTTTTGTAAATGGCAGGTAGAATATTTGAGTAGATTAATATTTAAGGGAGCAAAGTCAATAGCGCCGGATCAAATTGTGGCAATAACTAAAGCTCCTAAATCTCAGACAGTAGGACAGATGATAACATTTTTGGAAATGGCAGGATATAGTTCAGACTGGATTGGAGAATATGCTGAAATTGTGACGCCGTTGAGGAAAATGATGAAGGAAGCTGGACATACAGACCTGAAGAGTGTTCTGCAGTGGAATGAGGAGGCAGAAATAGCCTTTAACACTCTTAAGCAGGAATTGCAGTCAGCCCCAGCGCTAGCTTTGCCTGATTATGAAAAGGTCTTTCATCTCTATGTGTCGAACAGACAGGAAGGTTATGCTGCAGCAGTGCTGACACAGGAGACGGGCATAAGGAGAACTAAACAGCCAATACCATAATAAAGTGCGAGACTGAATGAGGTGGCCCAAGGATATCCGCCTTGTTATCAGGGACTGGCAGCATTGTACTATGTTTATGAGAAAGCATCATCTGTGACCATGGGTTATCCTGTGATTCTGTACATGCATCATAAGGTAGCAGAATTATTGGAAAAGGGAAAGTTTGTACTGACACCAGCCAGGATCGTTGTGTTTCGGATGTTATTGACATTTCCAGACATAACTATACAAAGGTGTACCACAAGTAACAGAGCTGATTATGTTCCACTGGGTTATGAAGGAGGGCCCCATGAGTGTGGGAAGGAAATGATGATATTTGCCAAATTAAGAGCAGACTTACAGTCAGAACCGTTGGATGATGAGGATAAAAAGATTTTGTTTGTGGATGGCTCCTGCTACAGAGACCACGATGGAAATCACGCAGGATTTTCAGTGGTGCGACAGGATCAGTCTCAGTTTAAAACAATTAGGTTGGAAGCTTGTCCGCAACCCTGTTCAGCCCAATTAGCGGAGATTAAGGCTCTGACAGCAGCATATGAGATGATGGAGGGTGAGAAAGTTGATATCTATACGGATTCAGCATATGCTCATGGAGTATGTCATTTGTTTGGAGCAGTATGGAAACAAAGAGGTTTCAGGAAAAGCAATGGAGACCCTATACAGCATTGTCAGCAAATTCTAGATTTAATAACATCAATGATGAAACCTGGAGCGTCGGCTGTTATAAAGTGCCAGGTGCATAAGAAGGGAAATGACCTGGTGACAAAGGGAAATCAGGCTGCGGATGAAGCAGCCAGGAGAGCTTCTGGATGTCGTTTGGCTGTTATTGCACCTCAGGTGAGTCTGAGTCCAGGACCCGTAATGGAGGATATAATTGAAATACAAGGTGAGGCAACTCTAGCAGAACAAACAAGGTGGAGACAAAGAGGAGCCGAGCGGAACCAGAAAGGCTGATGGAGCACGGATCACGGTTTGTTGATAGCACCCACCCCCTTGTTGACTACCCTCGTTTCAGGGGCACATGGTCTGGACCATTTTGCAAAGGGGGAAGTGATGAGAAAGGTAAAAAAGGATGGTTTCTGGTCACCCTATTTACAGGCTTTGGTAGATCACATCTTGTCGCAATGTGAGGTGTGCGCACAAAACAACGTTAGGAAAGGAATTACGACTCTTCTAGGTCATATACCCGAAGGACCATTCAAACATTTAGTGATTGACTCTGTGGATATGATAAAGGCAGTAAGAGGAAAGAGATACATGCTGGTGGTGATTGATAGATTTAGTGGGTGGGGAGAGGCAGTGCCCTCTAAAGACTTAGGAGCAGGAACTGTGGTGAAATTTTTGACAAACGAGGTAATTCCAAGATTTGGAATACCCTCAGAGATCAGTTCGGACAATGGGTCAGCCTTTATCCAAAAAGTGGTTAAATGGGTATTGCAAGCTCTGAGGATAAAACAGAGATTTGGATGTGTATATCATCCCCAGCCACAGGGTCTGGTGGAAAGAATTAATGGGACTTTGAAAACTAAACTGAATAAGATCTGTGCAAACACTAAGCTCAACTGGGTTGATGCCCTGTCTTTAGCGCTGATGAGCTATCGCATGCAGACTAATCGTATAAGATGCCTGACACCACATAACATGCTCACTGGCAGACCCATGCCAGCACCTAAATGGAGGGGCCCATACAAAGGACCTAGTTTGGAACAATTAGATCTGGAACTAAAACAGTACATGCAACAACTAATTATGATACACAAGTCTATCTGTGCACAGGAAAAACAAAAGGAGATAAAGACAGATCTGGAGGAAGGACCTGTTAAACCCGGAGACCAGGTTTATGTGCGGATATTCTGAAGAAAGTGGAACAAGCCAAAAAGGGAAGGGCCCTTTACGGTAACCAAGGCATCACCCACCGCAGTTCAATTGGAAGGACGGTCCACCTGGTACCATCTTAACCACTACACCAAGGCTGTTTCACAGGTACAGCCTGGTGTCGAGCCTGCGGTAAGTGAGAGTGTGGAAAGGGCAGTGGAAGACAATCAGGAAACCACCATCCTGCCGCCAGATCTTAACCAGATAGTAAGTGAGATTTTCGGACACACTGACAGCTCTGAGAACGACAGTAATGAGCCTGTGGAGCATAACCCTTCTCCAGATAGTGGGGATGGGGATGAGTTGGGGACGACCAGACCCACCCCCTGTGATAACGAGACTGTCAACTCCTGTGCAGATTTGGAAACCATCAATCTGGCAGAGTTGGCAGACCTGGCATGGTAATACTAGGGCTTCGCGAGACTTAAGAGAGAGGATTAAAAGAAGTGTGATCCTTACTTCCTTACCATGGCTGCAGACACGCACTAATTATTGGTACCAATGGGCAAATTATACAGCAGCAATGATGGCCAGAACAGACTGCTACTATTGTACCAAGGCAAGGGCAATACATCACATAGTGCCCATGCCACAGAACTCCTGCAACTGCAGGCAATGGGAACGTGAGTATTGGGAATCATGTAAGCAACGGTGTGAATCAGACCTGTGTATCAGAAAACCCCTGTGTGATTAAAAATACGTGCTATCAGTCATGTATCAAGGAGATACAATACTGTCCTTTCTGGTGCATGTTGTTCCAGGGGTCCTCCCATTATGACCAGGACTCACTCATTTTTTAATTGTAATAGGCCTTGGGCAACCATCCATAATAATCAGACGCTTCCAGTTGAGAGGGTACACCTGACAGAGGGAGTTAAGTTCGAATGCTATACACGAAAGGGAGATGTTCCTGTTGGTAACTTTACAGGCCCTTGTAGTACTACTTAGAATGTGACTGCAAAACGCGCGATTGGCGCACTGGATGTCCAGGATATCCCATTGGCTGACACCTGGTGGTTGTGCGGTCTGGGAGAAGGGTTGAGACCGACACTTCCGCTGAGATGGGATGGGACTTGCGCTCGCGTCATGTTACTGCAGCCCCTTGCTTTATCTCCAAGTGTAAAACTGGACACACCACCACAGCAGGCACTACAGCGTAATAAGAGAGAGTATACCCCTGACCCAGCAGTTCGCATTAACAGTATAGGTCAGCCTAGGGGTACCCCCAATGAAATTAAGGCAAGGAACGAGATTGCAGCTGGATGGGAATCGATAATCCCCGTTATTGGGATCAGGAAGAATGTGGAATGGATAAATTACATCTGTTATAATCAGCAGCGATTTATCAGTCACACTCTCTGCATTAGGACAGCAATTGGATGCGACCAGCAGAATGGCCTGGCAGAATAGACAGGCATTAGATTGGTTACTAGCAGAGAAAGGAGGTGTCTGTGTACTGTTTGGGTAACATTGTTGTACTTTTGTACCAAATAACACCAGCCCGGAGGGATCCTTTGCTGAGGCGATGAATAAACTGAAAAATGTGAGGAAAGAGGTTAAACAGAACGCAGGGTTTAGACATCAGTTTTTTGATTGGCTGGAAAGTAAGTTAGGTGGTTGGGGAGCCTGGTTAACCAAAATTGCAATGGTTGTGGGTATGGCATTGCTTATGTCTACACTTATTTTGTGCTGCTTCCTTCCACTCTTTAAGTCCCTCCTAGTGCGCGCCGCAGTGAAACAGTTTCCGATGCTTCGGGCAATGGCTGAGTCGAACCCCCCGGAGAAGGAAGTTGCAACGACATACTTCTATGATCTGACTCAGGGAGATGTGTCGAATGATGATGGTAACACTGCGGACGACAATTATGCTGATGTTGGGAATAGTCTGTGAGGGCCTCAGGGTCTTTTTCCCCGTCTCCCGTTACGGAGGGATGGGTTTTTGGCCCTCTGGCTCAGGAAATAGAGAGTGAATTCATGGGGCCCATGCACGAAAAGTACATTATACCTGTTTTTGGGATAATTGGCTTTAGCATCTAAATAACGTGCCCTTTTGAATTCTCTCTCTATGTGAGACCATTAGGTCTCAAAGGGGGGAAATATATAGAATATACATAAAATAGAGGCTCTTGCTCTGTGTTTAAGGTGGCTGCTGATCTCCTTAAGATGGCCGCTGGACCTCCTTCTTCTCCAGCCCGAGCGCGGGAAGCTCTTCGTGCGGGAAACATATAGCTCATTAAAGAAATAGTTAGCCCTTTCCTAGGGAGACACTTCTGATTTAGTGTAGCTCATTAAACAGATGGTTAGCCCATTCCTAGGAAGACACTGTTGATCTATTGTGTAGCTAATGGTCATTAGGGTTAGTGCGACTAATGTTTTGTAGCAGTTCTGTAGCTGTTAGTTTTTATAACTGATAAGCCAGGTGCCAGCAAGTCTCAGAACTCATAGGTAATAGGGGCACATTGTGATGGTTTATAACTGTTAGCCTTGTAGTGAATAAGCCGAGTATTGTATTATAACTGATAGTTCTGTAGCCTAGTACCAGTACTCCCAATGCCCATAAGTAATTGGGGCACCCTGTGATTGAGTCAGGAAATGACCATAGAACCATACAGCACAAAACAGGCCCTTCGGCCCACCATGTTGTGCCGTCCATCAAACCACCCTCACACTACCTAACCCTTTCCTCCCGCATATCCCTCTATCTCACGTTCCTCCATGTGCCTATCCAACAAACTCTTGAACCTGTCCAATGTATCTGCCTCCACCACCACCCCAGGTAGTGCATTCCATGCACCAACCACTCTCTGGGTGAAAAACCTCCCCCTGACATCTCCCCTGAACCTCCCACCCATAACCTTAAAGCCATGCCCTCTCGTTTTGAGCATTGGTGCCCTGGGAAGGAGGCGCTGGCTGTCTATCTATTCCTCTCAATATTTTATATACCTCTCTCATGTCTCCTCTCATCCGCCTCCTTTCCAGTGAATAAAGCCCTAGCACCTTAAGCCTCTTCTCATATTCCATACGCTCTAATCCAGGCAGCATCCTGGTAAATCTCCTCTGCATCCTCTCCAACGCCTCCACATCCTTCCTATAATGAGGCGACCAGAACTGAACACAGTACTCTAAGTGTGGTCTAACTAGAGTTTTGTAAAGCTGCATCATCACTTCACGGCTCTTAAACTCAATCCCACGATTTATGAAAGCTAACATCCCATAGGCCTTCTTAACTGCTCTATCCACCTGTGAGACAACTTTCAGTGAACTGTGAATATGAACCCCCAGATCCCTCTGCTCCTCCACACTGCCAAGTACCTTGCCATTTACCCAGTACTCTGCCCTGGAGTTTGTCCTTCCAAAGTGTACCACCTCACACTTCTCCGGATTGAACTCCATCTGCCACTTGTCAGCCCAGCTCTGCATCCTATCAATATCCGTCTGTAAGCTCCGACAGCCCTCCACACTATCCACAACACCACCGATCTTAGTGTCGTCCGCAAACTTACTAACCCAGCCCTCCACCCCCTCATCTAAGTCATCTATAAATATCACAAAAAGTAGAGGTCCCAGAACCGATCCCTGCAGGACACCACTCGTCACTGCCCTCCAATCCGAGGGCACTCCCTTCACCACAACCCTCTGCTTTCTACAGGCAAGCCAATTCCTAATCCACACAGCCAAGCTTCCTTGGATCCCTTGGCCTCTGACCTTCTGAAGAAGCCTACCATGAGGAACCTTATCAAACGCCTTACTAAAATCCATATAGACCACATCCACCGCACTACCCTCATCAATCTTCCTCGTCACCTCCTCAAAGAACTCTATCAGGCTTGTGAAAATTCATGCTGGCTGTCCCTAATCAGTCCATTATTCTCCAGGTGCTCATAGATCCTATCCCTTAGAATCCTTTCTAACAGCTTACCCACCACAGATGTAAGGCTCACTGGTCTGTAATTCCCTAGACTATCCCTACTACCTTTTTTGAACAAGGGGACAACATTCGCCACCCTCCAATCCTCTGGCACCATCCCCGTGGACAACGAGTACTCAAAGATCCTTACCAGTGGTTCAACAATCTCCTCCCTCGCCTCTCGAAGCAGCCTGGGGAAAATCCCGTCAGGCCCCAGAGATTTATCGGTCTTGATATTATTTAACAACTTCAACACATCCTCTCTGTTGATATCTACAACCTTGAGAACATTACCCTTACCAGCACTCCCTTCCGCGTCATCAAGACCCCTCTCCTTGGTGAATACCGAAGAGAAGTATTCATTGAGAACTTCTCCCACTTCCACTGCCTCCAGGAACATTCTCCCACCTTTGTCTTTAATCGGACCTACCTTCACCCTAGCCATCCGCCTACCCTTCACGTACGTGAAAAATGCCTTGGGATTTTCCTTAACCTTACTAGCCAACGCCTTTTCATGTCCCCTTCCAGCTCTCCTCAGCCCTTTAAGTTCCTTCCTCGCTACTCTATATTTCTCATGAGCCCTGTCTGAACCTTGCTGCTTATACCTTATGTATGCTACCTTCTTCTCCCTAACTAGTCGTTCCACCTCTCTCGTCACCCACGGTTCCTTCACCCTGCCATTCCTTCTCTGCCTCACCGGGACATATTTATCCCTAACATCCTGCATAAGATCCCTGAACATCGATCACATCTCTGTGGTACATTTCCCTTCAGAAAGGACATCCCAATTTACACTCCCAAGTTCTCTCCTTATAGCCTCATAGTTCGCCCTTCCCCAATTAAATATCTTCTTGTCCTCTCTGCACCTGTCCCTGTCCATGACAATTTTAAAGGTTATGGAGCAATGGTCACTGTCCCCCAAATGCTCACCCACCAATAGATCCTTCACCTGTCCCGGTTCATTTCCTAAAACTAGATCTAGCATGGCATTCCCTCTAGTCGGCCTGTCAAGATACTGCCTCAGGAATCCCTCCTGGACACATTTAACAAATTCCGTCCCATCTAAACCTTTGGCACTAAGCAGGTTCCAGTCTATATTTGGGAAGTTGAAGTCTCCCATTATAACAACCCTGTTATTTTTGGTTCTCTCCAAACACTGCCTGCCAATCTGCTCCTCTATATCTCTACTGCTACCGGGGGGCCTATAGAATACTCCTAGTAGAGTAACTGCTCCTTTCTTGTTCCTTACTTCCACCCATACGGACTCTAGAGATGATCCTTCTACAACATCCATCCTTTCCACAGCCGTAACAGTGTCTCTGACCAGTATCGCCACCCCTCCTCCTCTTCTCCCCCCTTCCCTATCCCTCTTAAAACACCGAAAACCAGGAATATTCAATATCCACTCCTGCCCTGACGTCAGCCACATCTCAGTAATAGCCACAATATCATAGTCCCCCATACTTATCCAAGCCCTCAGTTCATCTCCCCTATTCCTGACACTTCTTGCATTTAAGTAAACACACTTCAGTCCATCTACCTTACTACTTTTATAGCCTGTACTCTGCTTCTCCTTCCCCAAAGCCTCTCTACCTGTTTGATCTAACTTTTCCCCATTCCCTTCTTCCTCTGACCTACTCCTCTGGTTCCCTTCCCCCTCACAAACTAGTTTAAACCCTCCCGAACCACCCTAGCAAACCTGGCCGCAAGGATATTGGCCCCCTTCTGGTTCGGGTGTAACCCATCCTCCCTGTACAGGTCCCAGCTTCCCGAGAAGAGATCCAACCACTACCTTCATGGGGTATTTAGACAGACACTTTAGTGGACAAAGCATAGCAGATGACTGTGGCGAAAGACAAATGGTTGTGAGCCAGGAGACAACTGTGAAAGGAGGCAAATGGCGAAGGATGAAACTGTGAAGATAAGAGAGAACATGATGGGTTGTGACAATGTAATTGAGCTATGAAAAAAGGTATTAAAAAAAAGGCCCGCGAGCTTTCCTCGGGGGCAGTCAGAGAGAGCGGTAATCAGAGGGTGATTGGCAACTGGCTGTCTGACCGTCACAACTTTTGTTTGCAAATAAAAGCTTAAATTCTTGAGGAATCTTCTGCTTCTCCTGGTCATCTATTTATTGCGGGTAACCACGACACCTCCACCCCCACCCCTGACAGCGCATTCTAGGCACCCACCAGTCTCTGTGTAAAAAAAAACGCCCCGCACATCCCCTTTGAACTTACCCCCCCACTCACCTTCAATGCATGCCCTCTAGCGATAGACGTTTCGAGAAAAAGATATCAGCGGAATGCTCTGTCTATGCTTCTCATAATTTCATGAACTTCTAGCGGGTCTCGCCTCAGCCCCCAACGCTCCAGGTTTGTCCAGCTTGTAACACGTGCCCTCTAATCCAGGCAGCATCCTGGTGAACCTCTTCTGCACCCTTAGCACCCATGGAGGGGATCTCAGGTGTAGGTTTTTACCCAGGGTCTGGTTGATATCAGATACAATCACTACCTTCATGGGGCATTTAGACAGACACTTTAGTGGACAAGGCATAGAAGGTTCTAGACCTAACGAGGGCAAGTAGTATCTGTGTAGATGGGCAGAAAGGTCGGCATGAGCATGGTGGGCCGAACGGCCTGTCTCTGTGCCATACGACTCCGTGTCCCTATGATTCCGGATGCGAGGAAAATGCTTCCCCTCTCCCACCAGGTTCTCTGTCCCAGGTTGCCAGGGCGACAGACCGGAGAGGCTGGGTTTGTTTTCCTTTGAGCAGGGGCTGCTGAGGGGTGAGCCTGACAAAAGGCATCGAAAATTATCTGGGGCAGAAACAGGGTAGGTGGTGAGAAAGCAGGGCAGAAGTGTCCGAGACCAGAGGGTAAGGGTCTAAGGTGAGGAGGAAGAGGTTTCAAGAGGGGATCTGAGGAAGAATTTTCTCCGCACCGACAGTGGCTGCAGTCTGGAACGCCCCACCAGAGAAGAGACGGAGGCAGAGACTCTCACAGTGTCTAAGGAGCATCTGGATGTCCCCTTGAGTCACCAAGACACAGTGGGTTTCAGACCAGAAGCCAGTAAAGGGAACTAGTGTCAGTGGGTGGCATGAACACAGTGGGCCAAAAGGCCTGATTCTATGCTGTGTGACTCTATGACTCCATAATCATTCCATTAATGATAACACATCTGGCTGGAATCATATTAAATTAATACTGCGTCAATTAATCCTTGAGAATAATCTGATGACGAAAATGATGAATTCCTGGAAATTCACTGAGAAATAAAGATTCCATGCCTGAAACCGCATGAACTCCTTCCTCAACCAATTCTGAGCCACACACTTCCAATTATTTTTTAATTCCTCAATGATTTAAAAGTTCAGCATAAAAGAGTAAAACCTTACTTTGATGAGGAGGTAAGGGCAGACTCCGTGGAATCTGTACTGTCTGGAATCAAACGTGGTGACAAATGAGCCTCCTTCAATCGAACATCGGCCAGGACACGGCAGATCGATACAGTTCCATTTTCCCATACTGCATTTGCTGTACAGATGACAGTAAAATCTGTTTCATATCATTCACATCAGTGGTGGTATTTTCGACAATGATTAATTCTACAGTTCATTGCTCTCTATGTTCTGGCTTGACTTCCAGTGGAGATTGGCTGACACAGGATTTACATTCCAAGTACCTCCTTAAGTACTAAATATTGAGGTGAAATCCAACTACGTAGAGCGTTCCGGGGCCAGGCACGGTAGTGTAGCGGTTAGTGTAACGCTTTACAGCACCAGTGACCCGGGTTCAATTCCAGCCACTTTTGTACATTCTCCCCGTGTCTGCATGGGTTTCCTCCGGGTGCTCCGGTTTCCTCCCACATTCCAAAGACGTACAGGTTAGGAAGTTGTGGGCGTGCTATGTTGGCGCCAGAAGCGTGGCGACACTTGCGGGCTGCCCCCAGAACACTACGCAAAAAGGTGTATTTCATTGCCATAGGTTCAACACCTGCCCCTACACCACCTCCGTCTAGGGACCCAAACCAGTCCTTCCAGGTGAGACAGAGATTCACCTGCACCTCCTTAGTATCATCTACTGCATTCAGTGCTCCGAGTGTGGCCTCCTCTACATTAGTAAGACCAAACGCAGACGAGGTGACCGTTTCACACAACACCTGCGCTCTGTCCGTGACCGCGACCTGCATCTCCCCGTCGCCGGTCACTTCAACTCCCCCTCCCACACTATCACTGATATGTCCGTCCTCGGCCTCCTCCACTGCCGGGAGAATTCCAAGCGCAAACTGGAGGAACAGCTCCTCATTTTCCATCGTGGAACCTTGCAGCCTGACGGCACGAACATTGAATTCTCCCACTTTAGATAATCCCCACCCCCTTCCCCACACCCCCCACCCCCACCATGCTTCTTCTCTCCTTCCCTTTCCTAACCTCCCTCTCTTTTCTTCTACGGCCCTTTTCCCCTCTCTCTCCTTACCTTTGACCCATCCCCCGGTGGATCTGCTCTCCCCTCTTCCCCCACACCTGCCCATCACTGTCTCTTACCTGCATCCACCTATCACCACCCTGTGCCCACCCCGCCTCCCCTCTTCTGTCCACCTATCACTGCTCTGCTTTTCCCTCCTATATATCGAGCTTCCCCCTTTTCCTATCTTCAGTCCTGAAGAAGGGCCCTGACCCGAAACATTGACCACCTGCCTTTCTCCACGGATGCTGCCCGGCCTGCTGAGTTCCTCCGGCATCATTGTGTTCAGGGAGTCTCTTTAGTTCCGACAGACTGAAACGCTAACTGTGTTTTCGTCTCCCACAGATGCTGACTGACCTATTGGGTATTTTCAGCACTTTCTGTTTTTATTTCCAGCATCTACAGATTTTTGATTTTCACATGATGAGGTGTTTAATGCAGTGGAATTTATGATGAAATCTTATTTGCACGTGATTATGCAAATGACGTGTGCAGTTCTGCTCACCTAAACTATAGGAAGGATGTCAGTAAGATTGAAAGAGTGGAGAGGAGATTTACTAGAATGTTGCCGGGTCTTCAGGAGTTGAGTTACAGGGAAAGATTGAACAGGTTAGGACTTTATTCCTTGGAGCGCAGAAGAATGAGGGGAGATTTGATGGAGGTTTACAAAATTATGAGGGGCATAGACAGAGTTAATGTGAGTAGGCTCTTTCCACCTAGATTAGGAGAGAGAAGTACGAGAGGACATGGCTTTAGGGTGAAAGGGGAAAGGTTTAGGGGGAACATTAGGGGGAACTTCTTCACTCAGAGAGTGGTGGGAGTGTGGAATGGGATGCCATCTGACGTGTGGGCTCACTCTTAAGTTAATGTGGGCTCACTCTTAAGTTTTAAGAATAAATTGGATAGATATATGGACAGGAGAGGTCTGGAGGGTTATGGACTGGGTACAGGTCAATGGGACTAGCGGAATAAAGTTTCAGCACAGACTAGAAGGGCCAAATATGGTTCTAAAAACAACAGCAGCGTAACTGGAAGGGTTTTAGAGTATAACCGTTCTCACTCACATGATGTAGTGCAAGTGGCTGGAACTGCCAAAGGACGTACTAACAAAGACCAAGATTCTGGCAACAGCAGATAAAGGGGTCAGTAAACTGATGGCAAACCTCGATCCCATTAACATTATAAATCCCTCCACCCCAACCCAAAGAAGTTGCATCCAAGAATATGATGAACAGAAAGTATCGATTATTTTTCCAAAGTTTCTTTTTACCAGGTTTTGCAGGGTGAATTGACCGAGCCTCCGGGAGCGTAGACTTGTCCATTCAGAGTACAAGGGCAGCGACTCAGAGGGATGCATCTGTCTTTGGCAGAAATGTCATCAAGAACAGTTCCTGCAAGGCACAGAACAGACTCTCAGTTAGGTCCCATCTTGACCACGTTTCAGAAATTCCCCGAAGCGTGTTGTGTACGGTGAATTACTGTGATGTTCTGGAGGGAACTCAGTCATTTCGCACACGATTACCTAAATGACAATGAGACAGTCAGCCTCTTCAACCCTTTCTGATGGTATCAGCTGAGGGGGTAATACAGGGAAATTTATCAACTGATTTCAAGGTAGGTCAAATATGTTGGCGGAATATAGTATTAATGGTAGGACTCTTGGCAGTGTGGAGGATCAGAGGGATCTTGGGGTCCGAGTCCATAGGACGCTCAAAGTGGCTGCGCAGGTTGACTCTGTGGTTAAGAAAGCAAATGGTGTATTGTCCTTCATCAATCAGGGAATTGAATTTAGGAGCCGGGAGGTATTGTTGCAGCTATATAGGTCCCTGGTCAGACCCCACTTGGAGTATTGTGCTCAGTTCTGGTCGCCTCACTACAGGAAAGATGTGGAAGCCATAGAGAGGGTGCAGAGGAGATTTACAAGGATGCTGCCTGGAATGCGGAGCATGCCTTATGAAAGCAGGTTGAGGGAACTCGGCCTTTTCTCCTTGGAGAGACGGAGGATGAGGGGAGACCTGGTAGAGGTGTATAAGATGATGAGAGGTATTGATTGGGTAGATAGTCAGAGGCTTTTCCCCAGGGCTGAATTGGTGGCCACAAGAGGACACAGGTTTAAGGTGCTGGGGAGTAGATATAGAGGAGATGTCAGGGGTAAGTTTTTTACTCAGAGAGTGGTGAGTGTGTGGAATGGGCTGCCGGCAACGGTGGTGGAGGCAGATACGACAGGGTCTTTCAAGAGACTGTTAGACAGGTACATGGAGCTGAGTAAAATAGAGGGCTATGGGTAAGCCTAGTAATTTCTAGGGTAGGGACATGTTCAGCACAGCTCTGTGGGCCGAAGGGCCTGAATTGTGCTGTAGGTTTTCTATGTAAGGCATACCATGACTGTCTGTGTTTGGGCACACTAAACAAAATCTGCTGACAATTAATTCAGCCAGAAAACGGCTTAATTTCCACAAAACCATAAGTGCACATTAGGTAAGCACATTAATTCAGTTAAGTGCGAGGCGTTGTATTTTGGGAAGACAAAGGAGGGTAGGACATTCACAGTGAACAGTAGGGCCCTGGGGAGTGTGTAAAACAGGGGGACCTTGGAGTACAGGTTTATTCATCCTAAGCCCAGGCCAATCCTATCACTCTGTTCATCTCAGATAGGTTCTTTTGAGTTTGTTTTTTGAAGAAGTAACCAAGAAGGTCGATGAGGGCAGGGTAGTAGACATGGTCTATATGGACTTCAGTAAGGCCTTTGATAAGGTTCCACATGGTAGGCTACTCTGCCAGGTTAGATCACATGGGATCCAGGGAGAGCTGGCTAATTGGATACACAATTGGCTGGATGGTAGGAAGCAGAGGGGGATGGTGGAAGGTCGTTTCTCGGACTGGAGGCCCGTGACCAGTGGTGTTCCCCAGGGCTCGGTGCTGGGCCCATTGCCGTTTGTTATTTATGTCAGTGATTTGGATGAGAATGTACAAGGCAGGGTTAGTAAGTTTGCAGATGACACTACAATAGGTGGTGTCATTGACAGTGAAGATGCTTATCAGGATTTACGTAGGACTGTTGATCAATTGGGTAAGTGAGCTGAGGAATGGCAAATGGAGTTTAATTCGGATACGTGTGAGGTGTTGTATTTTGGGAAGACAAATGAGGGTAGAACTTACACTGTGACCGGTGGGGCCCTGGGGAGTGTCTTAGAACAGAGGGACTACAGAGTACAAGTACGTGGCTGCCTGAAAATGGCGTCACAGGTAGGCAGGGTGGTGATGAAGGCTTTTGGCACACTGACCTCCATCAGTCAGGGCAGTGAGTATACGAGTGGGGATGTTACGTTGCAGTTGTACAAGGTAGTGAGACTACATTTACAATATTGTGTTCAGTTCTGGTCACCCTGATACAGGAAGGATTCCATTAATCTGAAAAGAGTGCAGGGGAGGTTTACGAGGATGTTGCCGGGACTCGAGGGACTGAGTTACGGAGAGAGGTTGAGCAGGTTTGGACTTCATTGTTGGACAATGAGGGGTGATCTTATAGAGGTGGATAAAATTATGAGGGGCATAGATAGGCTGAATGCGCACTGTCTTTTTCCCAAGGTCAGGGAATCAAGAACTAGAGGGCATAGGTTTAAGGTGAGAGGGGAGAGATTTAGTAGGAACTTGCAGGGGTAACTTTACCACCCAGGGGGTGGTCAGCGTATGGAACAAGCTGCCAGAGGAAGTGGTTGAGGCAGGTATGTTAACAACATTTATAAGGCACTTGGACAGGTGCATAGAACAGGGAAGGTTCAGAGGGATAAAGGCCAGATGGGACTAGTTTAGATGGGAATCTTGGTCGGCATGGACCGATTGGGCTGAAGGGCCTGTTTCCGTGCTGTGTCCCCCCGTGACTCTCGGTTCAGTGCCAGCACCAGTAACTTCAGAAGCCAGGTCCACAAGGTCGATGGTGGATTTTTCAGACCTACATTGCCCATTCCTCACAGACCTTGACAAAAGAGCGATGATAGAATCACAGATCTAAACAAAAAAGTGGCAGCCTATGGTGAGTTAGTGAGCCGGCAGCTTCTCACCATCCCAGCACTGTGTCTGCAGCCCTGCAGGTGACAGCCCTTCCAGCGCACGTCCCAGCTACTGTCTCAATGTGGTGGCCGTTTCTGCCTCTCCCACCCTCTCAGGCAATGAGTTCCGGACCCCCAGCAGGGTTAAAATAATATTCCTCATCTTCCTGCTGAACCTTTCACCAATCAATTTAAATCTGCTCTGCAACGACCTCTCTGCTCAGGCAAACAGAGGGAATGGGGTGGACTGATCTGGGCCCCTCATAATGCTACATGTCTTGGTTGTCTCCCGGCCGTCTCCTCTGTCCCCCGGTGAACAAATGCGGTCTTTCCTTCCAGCCACGATTTCCAGACCTGCCAACGTCTCCGTAAATCTCCTTCACGCCCTCTCCAGTGTAATCATGTATCTTCTGCGAACAGAGCTGTAGGCGGTACTCAGACCGTGGTCTAAGCAGCATCATACGTGCTCTGAGCACAACCCCCCCCCCCCGCCGCTCCTGGACTTCAGCTGATACAGGAAAGTGTCCTATGTGTCTTTTTGCATCATTGACCTGACTTGCTGCCTGTGTTCACACTCCACATTTGCTGGACTAATTGAATCAGACCTCGGGTGTAACTAAACTGTCATTTATTGAGTGAGCATCCGCCTTTTTAGCCGTCTTGTTGGTTATTGGAACAATATTCGCAGGAAGAGTGGCTGGCGTCACCGAATTAATGGAGACAGACTGCTGTGCGGGTGGCTGTATGGGAGGAGAATGTTTGTGCTGCACATCTCCAGAAGATGATCTGGGTGTGATATCCCAGTGTGCTGTGAGAGAACCAAGGTCTGGGGATGTGCGTGCTTGTGAGAACAGCGACAGGGAATGCGTCTAACCTCCACACCGCTATAGTATTCCCACACAGTTATAAAATAGAGGCTCCACGTCCCAGCTATTGTAAGAGTCTTTATGACTCTGACTTCATCAAATACCAACCTGTCAGAGTTGTCTGTTTATGCAAAGCATGGGGTCACCTTAGAGCATAGAACGGTACGGCACAGGAACAGGCCCTTCGGCCCACGACGTGCTGAACTAATTAAGCTAATGATACCTACTGCCTGCACAAGGTCCATATCCCTCCATCCTCTGCCACATTCATGCACCTAAGAGCCTCTTAAACACCACTGTTGTATCTGCCTCCATCACCACCCCTGGCAGCACATTCCAGGCACCCACCGCTCTGTGCAAAAACACTTGCCCAACACATCTCCTTTGAACTTATCCACCTCAACCTTCTTAAATGCATGCCCTCTGGTATTAGATATTTCGACCCTGGGAAAAAGATATCAGCTGAATGCTCTGTCTATGCCTCTCATAATTTCATAAACTTCACCTTAAATTCATGCCCTCTGGTATTAGACATTTCAACCCTGGGAAAAAGACACCGGCTGTCTATCTGTACCCTTTATAATCTTATAAACTTCTAACAAGTCTCCCCTCAGCCTCCGCTGTTCCAGAGAAAACATCCCAAATTTGTGCAATTGTCTCCTGATAGCACCTGCCCTCTGATCCAGGCAACGTCCTGGTAAACCTCTTCTGCTCCCTCTTCACATCCTTCCGATAAAGGTTTCAACAGCAGAGCTGAGCAACAACGGCAGAGATAATTTCAGAGTTTTCATTTCCACAGCTAAAATATATCCTACGATGAACTGGCATTGCAGCTAAAATCTTATAGAAGTGAAATGCACCTCATTGCAAGCACCGAACTGATGTTGAATCACTGTGAATATAATTCAGAATTGTAAATTTGCAACAATAGAAATTTTCTCAAACAACCATTACAGGTATTCGTATTTTTTCTTTTATTTCCCATATTTTCTTAGATTTGACCCATTGAGTCAATGCTAGCTCTCAGAGCAACACTATTCCTCACTGATTTTCCTTATAATCTATTGTCCCTAACATGCCAATCAGCTCCCTCCCCTCGATTTTCTTGCCACTCACACCCCCCACACTGGGGGTAACTGACAGTGACCAATTAACCTGCTGTCTTTGGGATGTGGGAGGAAAACGGGAGCACCAGGGAGAATGTGCTGTGCACACAGACGTCAGCATTGAACCCAGGTTGCTGCAGGTGTGAGACAGCAGGCACTCTCTGCTCCACCATGCTACAAACATAATCACTTCAATCTGGGTTCCTGAGCTGACGTGGTGGGATTTGAACTCATGACTCCGGAGCAGTGGTCCAGAACTCGTGATGCTGGTCCCGTAACTTACCTGCTGCACTAATGTGCATCTTCCCCTCACCAGAAAGGATAGGGGAAGAGAGCTGTACGTGTGGTACCGGAGAGAGGGAATGTGAAACTGAGTGTCAGATCAAATCACAAGCTGCCGCTTCCACTGTTAATGGAGAGGTGCTTCAATTAGTAGGACCTCTCAGCCACTAAGGTAGTGCATGAGGGATATGAGACTCGGTCTGTAAGGAGTTTGTACGTTCTCCCCATGTGTCTGTGTGGGTTTCCTCTAGGTGCTCTGGTTCCCTCCCACATTCCAAGACGTACAGGTTAGGAAGTTGTGGGCATGCTATGTTGGTGCCGGAAGCGTGGCGACACTTGTGGGCTGCCCCCAGAACACTCTACGCAAAAGATGCATTTCACTGTGTGTTTCGATGTACATGTGACTGATAAAGATATCTTATTGGTCAGACACTGCAGTCGGGCCTCATTGGATCGTTGTTGGGTCGGACGCAGGACGACCACGTGTACACAGAGTTCACAAGATACTCTGCAGATGCTGGAATCCAGAGCAACGCACACAAAATGCCGGGTGAACTCAGCAGGTCGGGCAGCATCCGTGGAGGGAAATAAACAGTCGACATTTTGGGCTGAGACCGTCTATCAGGACTGGGATCCTTCATCAAGACTGGAAAGAGAAGAGGGCAGAAGCCGGAATAAAACGGCGGGGGAGGTGGAGGAGCTGGCAGGTGACAGGTGAGTCCAGGTGAGGGGGGAGGTGGGGGAAGGTTGGTAGGTGGATGGCGGGACTGGGGGGAGAAGTGGGACTGATGTTAGAGGCTGGGAGGTGAGGGGTGGAAGAGGCAAAGGGCTGAAGAAGATGGAGTCTGATCAGAGAGGGCAGTGGACCTTGGAATAAAGGGGAGGAGGAGCAGAACCAGAGAGAGGAAGGTGTGGGTGAGGGGCAGGTGGTGAGGCTGGGGGAGGGGATAGAGACAGGGTGATGGGGCCAGAGGGATAAAGGAAAACAAAGTGGGGGGGGGGGGGGGGAGGGAAGCAGAGGGGAGTGGTTACTGGAAGTTAGAGAAATCGATGTTGATGTAACCTGACGGCATCAACAGTGAACTCTAACTTCTGGTAACCATGCCCCTCTGTGTTCCCTTCCCAACCCTTTTATTCTGGCTTCTGCCCTCTTCCTTTCCAGTCCTGATGAAAGAGCTCGGCCTGAAATGTCAACTGTCCATTTCCCTCCATGGATGCTGCCAGACCCGCTGAGTTCCTCCAGCATTCTGTGTGCGTTGTACATGGAGTTCAGCTTGGAACAAGTGGCATGGAGAGAAAGGGACGGGTATCCAAGTGTCAATTATTACATTAATGCTACTGTAATCTCTCAACTTCAACTAAACAATTTCACAATCGAATATAGAACACTACAGCACAGTACAGGCCCTTCGGCCCACAATGTTGTGCCAACATTTTATTCTGCTCTAAGATCTATCTAACCGTTCCATCCCACATAGCCCCCTATTTTGCTATCATTCATGTGTGTGCAGGCACAGTAGTGTAACGGTTAGCATAACACTTTACAGCACCAGCAACCCGGGTTCAAATCCGGCCGCTGTCTGTAAGGAGTTTGTACGTTCTCCCTGTGTCTGCGTGGGTTTCCTCCGGGTGCTCCGGTTTCCTCCCACATTCCAAAGACGTACAGGTTAGGAAGTTGTGGACGTGCTATGTTGGCGCCGGAAGCGCGGCGACACTTGCGGGCTGTCCCCCAGAGCACTCTACGCAAAAGATGCATTTCACTGTGTGTTTCGATGTACATGTGACTAATAAAGACCTTATCTTATCTAAGGGTCTCTTAAATGTGCCTAATGTATCTGCCCCCACCACCTCTGCTGGCAGTGCATTCGCTGCACCACTCTGAGTAAAAAAAACTTACCCTAGACATCCGCCTTATATCTTCCTTCAGTCACCTTAAAATTATGTCCCCTTGTGTTAACCATTGTCACCCTGGGAAAAAGTCTGACTGTCCACTCGATCTATGCCTCTTATCATCTTGTACACCTCTATCAAGTCACCTCTCATCCTCATCAACGAGAAAAGCCCCAGCTTGCTCAACCTATCCTCATAAGACATGCTCTCCAATCCAGGCAACAGCCTGGTAAATCTCCTCTGCGCCCTCTCTAAAGCTTCCACATCCTTCCTATAATGAGGCGACCAGAACTGAACACAATACTCCACATGATCTAACCAGAGTTCTATAGAGCTGCAACATCACCTCGCGGCTCTTGAGCTCAATATCCCTACTAATGAAGGCCAACACACCATATGCCTTCTTAACAACCCTATCGACCTGCATGGCACCCTTGAGGGATCTATGGACATGGACCCCAAGATCCCTCTGTTCCTCCACACTGCTAAGAGTCCTGCCATGAACCTTGTATTCTGCATTCAAATTTGATCTCCCGAAGGATATCACTTCACACTTATCCGGGTTGAACTCGATCTGCCACTTCTCAGCCCAGCTCTGCATCCTATCATTTCTATGTATGTTTACCCCATATTTCCTTGACCTCAGTTTTACTTCTGCTGAGTTGTCTTTCTGACACAGCAGTGTATTCCTTATTAGAAATTCATTGATCAAATTTAGTATAAAAATCTAAGCCTTCAATAAAGCTATTTTCAGGCAATATGTGTTTGCGTTATTTGCACCTATTTAAACAAATATTTCTTCCCTTCTGCATGACTACTTTACATGAATCTTGACCCACAGACATCAGTATACCTGCAGGGCAGAAGCAGCCGTACGTGCCATAACTATCACAGGTGGTCTGTGGATTCGAGCAAGTCGATAAGCAGGGGGAGCCACATTCTTGGTACACCTGATTTCCCGGACAAGGTATGGGAGCTGAAATAAAAGAGGATTCAGTTAGCATTAGCTACAAGCGTTCCTTCTGCAGTCTCACCACGTGTCAACTTCAACACATCGTCGTCTCTCTCAACATCTGACGGCTGCTTTGAAACCAAAACCTCATTACCTTCATCTTCTCACCACTCCCCCCCCCATCCCATCTGGGTGCCCTAATTCTCAATGATCCGTTCTGAGCTCTTCCATGATTTTCCCACTTCCCCTTCCATGATATTTATGATAAATCCCATTATGCTTCTCAGAATACTTTGAAATGATTCCTATGATGAAGGTCTCCCAATATCTATGCCGACTGTGTTGCCCAGTGAGCTAGTCCCACCTGCTCATGTTTGGCCCATAGCCCTCTAAACCTCTCCTATCCCTGTACTTACCTCAATGGCTTCTAAACGTTGCTGATGTGCCCACAGCCACTATATCTGGAAGCTCATTCCAAATACGCACCACCCTTTGCATGAAGCTGCCCCTGATGTCCCTTTTAAATCTCTCGCCTCTGATCTTAAACCTCTGCCCTCTTGTTTTTAAACACACCCTCCCTGGGAAAAAGACTACATACTTTCACCCAGTCTATGGCCCTCCTGATCTTATACACCTCCATCAGGTCACCCCTCAATCCCCTAGCAGGGAATAAAGTCCTAGTCTACATACCTCTCCTTGTAATTCAGGCCCCCAAGTCCAGGCAACATCCTGGTAAATCTTTTCTGCACTCTTTCTAGTTTAGTAACATCTTTCCTATAACAGGGCGACCAAAAGTGTACACAGTACTCCAAATGCGGCCTCACCAACATCTCATACAACTGCAACATAACTTCCCAATTCCTGTACTCAGTGCCCTGACCGATGAAAGCCAGCGTGCCAAAGGCCTTCTTCACCACCCTATCTACCTGAGACCCCACTTTCAGTGAACTATTCACTTGCATTCCTTGGCCCCTGGTCCCATAACACTCCCCGAGCCCTACCCTGGTTTGATCTCTCAAATGCAATACCTCACGTTAATCTGGATTGAAAGCCATTTGCAAATCCTCGGCCCACATACCCAGCTGATCAAGATCCCGCTGCAATTTTTCATAACCTTCTACGCTGTCTACAACACCGTCTATTTTCGTATCATCCGCATTTGTGGAGGGAAGATGATTGATATGAGAACAGAGGAACAGGAGAAGCAACAGGGAGTGAACCATTTGACTCCCTGTGCCTGCTCCAGTGTTCAATAAGATGACCAGGCTGCAGAACTGATTTCAGGTCCGTTCACTGCAAAACTGCGCCCTCACTGCAATATTTCCAAAGGCCGGCATCCCCATCCCCATGACCCTCGACAGCCCCTGGATCTCTTTCCCCACTGCACAGCTTCTTCACCTCCAGCCCTTGGGAACCAGCCCCCCAACCTCCCCACTGTGCTCCCTCCACCTCCTAAAGATGTACGTGGTCGTCGGTTAATTGGCCGCCATAAGCTGTCCCTCGTGTGTGGGTGAGTGGAGGAATCTGGGAGGAGTAGGTTGGGGTGAGCAACAATAGGGTTAATGAAGGATTAGCGCAAGTGGTGCTTGACAGTTGGTGTGGGCCAACTTGTGTCACTTGATGCATCTGTGGAATTTAGAACATAGAGAACATGGAACATCACAGTACAGGCCCTTCGGCCCACAATATTGTGCCAACATTTTATCCTGCTCTAATATCTATCTAACCCTTCCCTCCCACATAGCCCTCCATTTCTCTATCATTCATGTGTCTATCTAAGAGTCTCTTAAATGTCCCTAATGTATCTGCCCCCACAACCTCTGCCAGCAATGCGTTCCACGCACCCAGCACTCTGTAAAAAAATTTACCCCTGATATCCCCCTTATGTCTTCCTCCAATCTCCTTAAAATTTGTCAGTTAAGAAATAGCTTTTCTTTCAAGCAGTCTAAATTAAAGTGTATAGTATTATTTAAGAGGAATTTGACCATTCAATTAAGTGGAATTTAATTCAAGTACAACAAGCCTCATGAGTCTCTTGTGCCGCTCTCTGACCCTGCGGAAGTAACAGAGGTAAAACATCAACCATGATACCATTGAACAGTGTGGAAGGATGAGAAGCCTTCCGATCTGTGAGAACCATTCAAGAATCCACGGAGGATGAGAATGTTGGGAGTATAATTAGTGAGGCTCACGGATCTTCGGCTTATCCCCAAGGTGATTTGGCAAACTGGATCCAACCTTGGTTTGGTGAAAGGAAACAGAGGGCAGAGGGCAGTGGAAGGTTGCTTTCCTGACTGCAAGGCACCCGCATTAATTCTCGCCAATCTTTTCCTTTTCACAATCTTGTGAAGCTTCTCGGTCGATCACTCCTGTGAACTGCTTCCTCATTCCTTACTGATGCACTTTGAAATTCTCCCAGTCCTTCAGCGCAAACTGGAGGAACAGCTCCTCATTTTCCATCTTGGAACCTTGCAGCCTGACGGCACGAACATTGAATTCCCCCACTTTAGGTGATCCCCACCCCCCTTCCCCACACCCCCACCCCACCGTGCTTCTTCCCTTCCCTAACCTCTGTTTTTCTAGCTTTTGTTTTTCTCTCTCTCCTTACCTTTGACCCACCCCCTGGTGGATCTGCTCTCCCCTCCTCCCCCCATCTGCCCATCACTATCGCTTCCCTGCATCTACCTATCGCCACCCTGTGCCCACCCCGCCTCCCCTCTTCTGTCCACCTATCACTGCTCTGCTTTTCCCCTCCTATATAATCGGGCTTCCCCCTTTTCCTATCTTCAGTCCTGAAGAAGCATCCTGACCGCCTGCTTTTCTCCACAGACGCTGCCCGGCCTGCTGAGTTCCTCCAGCATCGTCGTGTTTTTCATCTCGATTCCAGCATCTGTGGTCCTTTGTTTCTCTGGTACATCTCCAGAATTCAGTCAGGAAAGAGAAGGGGTAGTGAAACTCCACACTAATTTGAAATGTTGGTAGAACATACCTCTCCCCTAATGGTTCCCACTATCACCTTCCTTTGTCACAAAGTCACACAAAGAGCAAGATCGCAGAGAACCCAAATGCAGAACACCAGAACAAGACTGGAGTCAGGATTCTTCCTCAGTACCAAACGCAGAACCAAAGGAATTCTGCCTCAGGACTCTGAGATGGATTCCCAACACAGAAACAGGGGTCTCTAGGAGAAACAGCGAAACCAGGACTGCTCTAGAGTTAATGGCTCTAAGCAGCCAGGAGATGGACCAATAATCTGGCAACCAGTGTTTGTGAAACCAGGGTTCTTATACTAGTCTCCTGATGGAACTCAGGTGTGTGTCATTAGGCAAATAGTAGTGCATGGAAACCATGTGCTGTACAACAAGGCCCCATCAATGGGGATAAGGGGCAGAATCGAGAACCAGCACTCGGAACCACGACATCCTTACTTATAGAGTTATACAGCATGGAAACAGGCCCTTCAGCCCAACCCATCTGTGCTGACCAAGATGCCTGTTTAAGCAAGTCCCATTTGCCTGAGCATGGCCCATGTCACTCTAAACTTTTTCCTATCCATGTTCCTGTAAAAATGTCTTTTACATGTTGTCATTGTACCTGCCTCAACCACTTCCTCTGGCAGCTCGTTCCACATATGTACCACCCTTTGTGTGAAGAAGTTGCCCCTCATGTCCCTTCTAAATCTCTGCCCTCTCAACTTAAACCTGTGCCCTCTAGTTTTTGGTTCCTTTTCCCTGGAAAAATGACTGTGACCATTCACCCTATCTGTGCCCCACATCATCTTATACACCTCTATGAAGGTCACCCCAAGTCTTCAATGCTCCAAAGTCTGAGCCTGCCTAACCTCTAACCCAATCCCTCGAATCCTGGAAAAATTCTCGTAAATCTTCTCTGCAATCTTTCCGGCCAAACAGAGTCCTTTGTATAACAGGGTAACCCAGCTGATCAAGATCCCCCTGTAATTTTTGATAACCTTTTTCACCGTCTACAACACCACCTATTTTAGTATCAACTGCAAACTTGACGTGCCTTGAACATTCTCATTCCAATCGTTTATATAAACGATAAACAGCAATGGGCCCAGCACCGAGCCCTGGGGAACACCACTAGTCACTGGCCTCCAGTCCAAGAAACAACCTTCCACCATCCATTCCCTGCTTCCTACCATTGCCAAATACGTTTCCAGTTCAATCGCTCTCCCTTGCGATCCAACCTTCCAGAGTAGCCTTCCACGAGGGACCTTGTTAAAGGCCTTGCTAAAGTCCTTGCTAAAGTCCATATAGACAACGTTCACCGCCACCACCTCTTGGTTACCTCTTCAAAAAACTTGAACAGATTTATGAGACATGATTTCCCACACAATTTCAGCATCAGTCGCCTTAATGTTCCCGCTTACAACTACTTTCACCCTCCCTAGGTAGTTCATATGGACTTCAATATGGCCTCTGATACAGTTCTGCATGGTAGATCGCAAGGGATCCAGGGAGAGCTGCTAATTGATCCACATTTAGCTCGATGGCAGGAAGCAGAGGGGGATGGTGGAAGGTCGTTTCTCGGACTGGAGGCCGTGACCAGTGGTGTTCCCCAGGGCTCGGTGCTGGGCCCATTGCCGTTTGTTATTTATGTCAGTGATTTGGATGAGAATGTACAAGGCAGGGTTAGTAAGTTTGCAGATGACACTACAATAGGTGGTGTCATTGACAGTGAAGATGCTTATCAGGATTTACATAGGACTGTTGATCAATTGGGTAAGTGGGCCGAGGAATGGCAAATGGAGTTTAATTCATATGAGTGTGAGGTGACGTATTTTGGGAAGACAAATGAGGGTAGAACTTACACAGTGACCGGTAGGGCCCTGGGGAGTGTTGTAGAACGGAGGAACCCAGGGGTACAAGTACATGGTTCACCGAAAGCGGCGTCACAGGTAGGCAGGGTGGTGAAGAAGGCTTTTGGCACACTGACCTTCATCAGTCAGGGCGTCGGGTATAGAAGTTGGGAAGTTACGTAGCTGTTGTACAAGACGTTTGTGAGGCCACATTTGGAATATTGTGTTCAGTTTTGCTCACACTGCCACAGGAAAGATACCATTGAGCTGGAAATAGTGCAGAGGAGATTTACGAGGATGTTTGGACTCGAGGGACTGAGTTATGGAGAGACGTTGAGTAGGTTGGGAAGTTTTTCATTGGAGTGTAGGAGAATGAGGGGTGATCTTACAGAGGTGTATAAAATCATGAGGGGCATAGATAGGGTGAATGCTCACAGGGTTTTTCCCAGGTTCAGGGAATCAAGAACTAGAGATTTAAGGTGAGAGGGGATGGATTTAATAGGATGAGGATAGGTTGAGCGAGCTAGGGCTTTTCTCTTTGGAGAGGAGGAGGATGAGGGGTGACTTGATAGAGGTGTGCAAGATGATGAGGCATAGATCGAGTGGACAGTCAGAGACTGTTTCCCGGGGGTGAAAATGGCTAACACGAGGAGGCATAATTTTAAGGTGATTGGAGGAAGATATAAGGGGGATGTCAGGGGTAAGTTTTTTTTACACAGAGAGTGGTGGGTGCGTGGAACGCACTGGACATTTAAGGGACTCTTAGATAGACTCATGAATGATAGAGAAATGGAGGGCTATGTGGGAGGGAAGGGTTA
Source organism: Pristis pectinata (assembly GCF_009764475.1). Lineage (NCBI taxonomy): Eukaryota > Metazoa > Chordata > Chondrichthyes > Rhinopristiformes > Pristidae > Pristis > Pristis pectinata. The sequence goes on from NC_067418.1 coordinate 50,492,741, forward strand.
GATAGATCTCAGAGCAGGATAAAACGTCGGCACAACCTTGTGGGCAAAAGGGCCTGTACTGTGCTGTAGTGGTCTATGAACCTGAGGGGAAACTTTTTCACCCAGAGGGTTGTCCGTATATGAAACAAGCTGCCAGAGGAAGTGGGTGAGGCAGGTACATCAACGACATTTAAAAGGTACTTGGACAGGTACATGGAGAGGAAAGGTTTGGAGGGATACAGGCTAAACGTGGGCAAATAGCAACTAGCTTCGATGGGGCTGTTGGTTGGCATGGATCAGATGGGCCGAAGGGCCTGTTTCTATGATTCTACAACTCCCCACGACCCACCTCGCTCCTTATCTTTGTCTGCCTCCATCTACTGTGCCTGCCAACCCCACCCACTCCCTCCCCTCCCCTGCCTGTCGTCCTTCAACGCCCCATGACCGGCCCCCCACCCCATCAGTCCACCAATCACCCCTTCCCCCCGGCCCTCGTCTCAGCTACTCCCCTTCTGCTCTTTACACTGGCCGCCTCCCCTCTCCACCCTCAGGCCTTTTGACCCAAAACATCGACAGTCCCTCTCCCAAACCCTCCCCCCACCACACGGGCGGCACTCGAGCCGCTGAGATCCTCCAGTAGATTGTTTGTTGCTCCACATTCCCAGCAACTGTGGTCTCCCACGTTTCTCAGAGATGACCGCTGCTTCACTTTATCTTGGACGTAATCAAGGAGGGCTGGGGTTGGATCGGACGGAGAGCGAGGGGGAAACGCAGGAGGGTACCATTGGGTCGGAGACTATCCAGATGGAATATGAGGTTCTCCAGTTTGCAATGAGCCTCACCCTGACGGTGGAGGATGCTGAGGGCTGACAGGTCAGTGTGGGAAACATAGAAACATAGTAAACCTGCAGCACAATTCAGGCCCTTCGGCCCACAAAGCCATGCCGAACATGTCCCTACCTTAGAAATTATTAGGCTTACCCATAGCCCTCTATTTTTCTGAGCTCCATGCACCTATCCAAAAGTCTCTTGAAAGACCCTATCGTATCTGCCTCCACCACCGTTGCCGGCAGCCCATTCCACGCACTCACCACTCTCTGAGTAAAAAACTTACCCCTGACATCTCCTCTATATCTACTCCCCAGCACCTTAAACCTGTGTCCTCTTGTGGCCACCATTTCAGTCCTGGGGAAAAGCCTCTGACTATCCACAAGATCAATGCCTCTCATCATCTTATACACCTCTATCAGGTCCCCCCTCATCCTCCGTCGCTCCAATGAGAAAAGGCTGAGTTCCCTCAACCTGTTTTCATAAGGCATGCTCCCCAATCCAGGCAGCATCCTTGTAAATCTCCTCTGCACCCTCTCTATAGCTTCCACATCCTTCCTGTAGTGAGGCGACCAGAACTGAGCACAGTACTCCAAGTGGGGAATGGGAAGGGGAGTTGAAATGGACGCAGCCAGATGGTGAGATGAGGATCATGGGACAAGTGGTGAATACGGGCAATTATAATGTGCAAAATGTGTGTATGAGGTCCAGAACCCAATCTGGGTTTGACCAGCACAGTGGGAGTAAGGATGCAGTAAACAGAGAAGGATAAGAGAACGGAGACACAATTTACCTCTCGCTGCCTCGGTGAAGCAGCCGGCGTAATCAAAGACCCCACCCACCTGGGTCATCCTCTCTTCTCTCCTCTCCCATCAGGTAGAAGATACAGGAGCCTGAGGGCACAGACCACCAGGCTCAAGGACAGCTTCTACCCCACTGTGATGAGACTATTGAATGGTTCCCTTATACAATGAGATGGACTCTGACCTCACGATCTACCTTGTTGTGACCTTGCACCTTATTGCACTGCACTTTCTCTGTAGCTGTGACACTTTACTCTGCACTGTTATTGTTTTTACCTGTACTACCTCAATGCACTCTGTACTAACTCAATGTAACTGCACTGTGTAATGAATTGACCTGTACGATTGGTTTGCAAGACAAGTTTTTCACTGTGCCTCGGTACAAGTGACAATAATAAACCAATTCCAATACCAAAAAGAGGCTTCTGATGCTGGTACATGGAGCAAAACATTTACGTGCACCTCCTTCAAACCCGTCCGTAATATTCGATGCTCCCAATGGGGCCTCCTCAGCTCCTTAGAGAGACCAAGTACAGGCTAGGCCACCAGTTTACAGAGCACCTGTGCTCTGTCCACAGGGGTCATCCCGAGCTCCCGGTCGCGAGCCATTTCAGCTCCCCACTCCCATTCCCGCACCGACCCCTCTGTCCTCGGCCTTCTCCACTTCAAGGGTGAAGCCAAATGCAGACTCTAGGAACAGCACCTCAGATGCCGTTTGGGTGGTCGACAACCTAGTGGTCTGAACATTGAATTCTCCAAATTCAGCTGACCCTTGCCCCTTGTGTTTCCCGCTCCCTACCCCCCGCTCTCCTTCTGATCCAACTCTGGTCCACCTGTATTTGCTCCCTTTCCCATAGCCCCCACCTGACCCCTCCACCCCCCATCACCCACTTCACCCACTGGATCCCTTCCCCCACCTGCCCGTCACCTCTCCCTAAATGGTTCCCATTATCACCTCCCTTGCTTCTCGGAGTCCAGCACTTGTAGCCTTCATAGAACAGAACAGCACAATACAGGCCCTTCAGCCCACAATGTTGTGCCGATCTTTAAACCTCGCCTAAGACTATCTAACCCCTTCCTCCCACATATCCCTCTATTTTAAATTCCTCCATATGCTTATCTAGTAATCTCTTGAATTTGACCAATGTAACTGCCTCCACCACCACCCTAGGCAGCGCATTCCATGCACCAACCATTCTCTGGGTAAAAAACCTTCCTCTGATATCTCCCTTGAACTTCCCACCCATTACCTTAAAGCCATGCCCTCTTGTATTGAGCATTGGTGCCCTGGGAAAGAGGCGCTGGCTGTCTACTCTATCTATTCCTTTCAATATCTTGTACACCTCTATCATGTCTCCCCTCATCCTCCTTCTCTCCAATGAGTAAAGCCCTAGCTCCCTTAGTCTCTCCTCATAATCCATACTCTCTAATCCAGGCAGCATCCTGGTAAATCTCCTCTGCACCCTTTCCAACGCCTCCACATCCTTCCTATAATGAGGCGACCAGAACTGGACACAGTACTCTAAGTGTGGTTTAACCAGAATTTTGTAAAACTGCATCATTACCTCCCGGCTCTTAAACTCGATCCCACGACTTATGAAAGCTAACATCCCATTGGCCTTCTTAACTGCTCTTTCCACCTGTGTGGCAACTTTCAGTGACCAGTGGATATGAACCCCCAGATCCCTCTGCTCCTCCACACTATCCAGACTTCTGCCATTAACTTTGTACTCCACCTTGGAGTTTGTCACAAGATCACAAGATCACAAGACAAGGGAGCAGAAGCAGGCCATTCGGCCCATCGAGTCTGCTCCAAGGAAAAGGGAAAAATGGGGAATGGGGGGAAAAAAACCTATTCTAATCCCAATTTCCGGCCTTATCCACATATCCCTTGATATCCTGACTATTTAGATATCTATCTATCTCCTCTTTGAACGCCCCCACTGATCTGGCCTCCACTGCTGTACGTGGCAAGGAGTTCCACAAATTCACCACCCTCTGGCTAAAGAAATTTCTCCTCATCTCTGTTTTGAAACTGTGCCCTCTAATTCTAAGATTGTGCCCTCTGGTCCTGGACTCACCCACCAATGGAAACAGCCGAGCCACATCTACTCTGTCCTTTCCTATCAACATTTTAAATGTCGCTATGAGGTCCCCTCTCATTCTTCTGTACTCCAGCGAGTACAGTCCAAGAGCCGACAAACACTCATCATACGTAAGCCCTTTCATTCCTGGAATCATCCTCATAAATCTCCTCTGAACCCTCTCCAACGTCAGCACATCCTTCCTAAGATATGGGGCCTAAAACTCAGCACAATATTCCAAATGAGGCCTCACTAGTGCCCCGTAGAGCCTCATCAACACTTCCTTACTTTTATACACTATACCTCTCGAAATGAATGCCAACATAGCATTCGTTTTCTTTACCACCGATCCGAGCTGGTGGTTAACCTTCAAGGTATCCTGCACGAGGACCCCCAAGTCCCTTCGTACTTCCATACTTTGAATTTTCTCTTCTGTCCTTCCAAAGTGTACCACCTCACACTTCTCTGGATTGAACTCCATCTGCCACTTCTCAGCCCAGCTCTGCATCCTATCAATGTCCTTCTGCAATCTCCAACAATCCTCTACACTATCCACTGCACTACCAACCTTTGTGTTGTCTGCAAACTTGCTAACCCACCCTTCTACCCCCTCATCCAAGTCATTAATAAACATCACAAAAAATAGAGGTCCCAGGACCGATCCTTCTGGGACACCACTAGTCACAGCCCTCCAATCTGAATGCACTCCCTCCACCACAACCCTCTGCTTTCTAAAGGCAAGCCAATTCTGAATCCACACAGCCAAGCCTCCCTGGATCCCATGCCCTCTGACCTTCTGAAGAAGCCTACCATGTGGAACCTTGTCAAACGCCTTACCAAAATTCATGTAGACCACATCTACTGCACTACCCTCATCAATCTGCCTGGTCACCTCCTCAAAGAACCCTATCAGGCTTGTGAGACATGATCTGCCCTTCACAAAGCCATGCTGGCTGTCCCTGATCAGACCATGTTTCTCTAAATGCCCATAGACCCTGTCTCTAAGAATCCTTTCCAACAGCTTGCCCACCACAGACGTAAGGCTCACTGGTCTGTAATTCCCTGGACTATCGCTACTACCTTTTTTGAATAAGGGGACAACATTCGCCACCCTCCAATCCTCCGGTACCATTCCCGTGGACAACGAGGACTCAAAGATCCCAACCAACGGTTCAGCAATCTCCTCCCTTGCTTCACGAAGCAGCCTGGGGAATATTCCGTCCGGCTCTGGGGACTTACCTCTCCTAATATTTTCTTACAGCTCCAACACATCCTCTCTCTTGATACCTACATGGTCTAGAACATTACCCTCACCAACACTGTCCTCAGCGTCATAAAGACCCCTCTCCTTGGTGAATACTGAAGAGAAGTATTCATTGAGAACCTCACCCACCTCCACAGCTTCCAGGCACATCCTCCCACCTTTGTCTCTAATCGGACCTACCTTTAGTCTAGCCATCCTTCTGCTCTTCACATACAAGAAAAAAGCCTTGGGATTCCCCTTAACCCTACTCGCCAAAGCCTTTTCATGTCCCCTTCTCGCTTTCCTCAGCTCTTTCTTAAGTTCCTTCCTTGCTACTCTATATTCCTCACGAGCCCTGTCTGATCCTTGCTGCTTACACCTTATGTATGCTGCCCTCTTCTTCCTAACTAGTTGTTCCACCTCTCTTGGCACCCACGGTTCCTTCACCCTACCATTCCTTCTCTGCCTCACTGGGACAAATTTATCCCTAAATTTATCCCTAAATATGTGTGGAATGGGCTGCCGGAAATGGTGGTGGAGGCTGATATGATAGGGTCTTTCAAGAGACTGTTAGATAGGTACATGGAGCTGAGAAAAATAGGGGGCCAGGGGTAAGCCTAGTAATTTCTAGGGTAGGGACATGTTCGGCACAGCTTTGTGAGCCGAAGCGCCTGAATTGTGCTGTAGTTTTTCTATGTTTCTATCCTGCAAGATATCCCTGAACAACAACCACATCCCTATAGTACATTTTCCTTCAAAAATGTCATCCCAATTTACTCTCGCAAGTTCTAGCCTTATAGCCTCATAATTTGCCCTTCCCCAATTAAATATCTTCCTTTCCTCTTTGCTCCTATCCCTGTCCATGACAATGCTAAATGTTAGGAAACAGTGGTTACTGTCCCCCAAATGCTCACCAACTGAGAGATCTGTCACCTGACCTGGTTCATTACCTAATACTAGATCTAATATGGCATTCCCTCTAGTCAGCCTGTCAACATACTGTGACAGGAATCTGTCCTGGACACACATAACAAACTCTGTCCCATCTAAACCTTTGGTACTAAGAAGGTACCAATCAATATTTGGGAAGTCTCCCACGATAACAACCCTGTTATTCTTGCATCTTTCCAAAATCTGCCTCCCAACCTGCTCCTCAGTATCTCTGCTGCTACCGGGGGGGCCTATAGAATACTCCCAGTAGAGTAACTGCTCCTTTCTTGTTCCTAATTTCCACCCATATTGACTCTAGAGAGGATCCTTCTCCCCCTGCTCAGAAGGGAAGGGAGGAGAAGAGGAAGGCAGTAGTGATAGGGGACTCGATAGTCAGGGAAACAGTTAGGAGGTTCTGTGCCAGTGAGCATGAATTCCAGATGGTTTGTTGCCTCCCCGGTTCCAGGGTCTGGAATGTCACTGATCGGGTCCACAGGATTCTAGAGCGGGAGGGAGAACAGCCAGAAGTCGTGGTTCATGTTGGTACCAACAGCATAGGTAGGAAGAGGGATGAGGTCCTGAAAAGTGAGTTTAGGGAGCTAGGCAGAAGGCTGAAGGACAGGACCTCAAGGGTAGCGATCTGGGGATTGCTGCCAGTGACACGCGTTAGTGAAAGTAGGAGTAGGAGGAAATGGCAAATAAATGCATGGCTGAGAAGTTGGTGCAGGAGGGAGGGTTTTAGATTTTTGGATCATTGGGATCTCTTCTGGGGAAGGTGGTACCTGTACAGAGAGGACGGGTTACACCCAAACCTGAGGGGGGCCAATATCCTTGCAGCCAGGTTTGCTAGGGTGGTTCGGGAGGGTTTAAACTAGTTTGCGAGGGGGATGGGAACCGGAGGAGTAGGTCAGAGGAAAAAGGGGATGGGGAAAAGTCGGATCTGACAGGTAGAGAGGCTTTGAGGAAGGAGAAGCAGAGCACAGGCTACAAAAGTAGTAAGGTGGATGGGCTAAAGTACATTTACTTGAATGCGAGAAGCTTCAGGAATAAGGGAGATGAACTGAGAGCTTGGATAAGTACATGGGTATGATATTGTGGCTATTATTGGGACAGGAGTGGATATTGAATTTTCCTGGTTTTCAGTGTTTTAATAAGGATAGGGAGGGGCGGAGAAGAGGAGGAGGGGTGGCGATACTGGTCAAGGACACTGTTACAGCTGCAGAAAGGGTGGATAATGCAGAAGGATCCTCTCTAGAGTCAATATGGGTGGAAGTTAGGAACAAGAAAGGGGAACAAGAAATACTCCCTCCTGGGAGTATTCTAAAGGCCCCCCCGGTAGCAGTAGGGATACAGAGGAGCAGATTGGGAGGCAGTTTTTGGAGAGGTGGGAAAATAACAGTGTTATTATAATGGGAGACTTCAACTATCCAAATATTGATTGGCACCTACTTAGTGCCAAAGGTTTAGACGGGGTGCAGTTTAAGTGTGTCCAGGACAGATTCCTGACACAGTATGTTGACAGGCTGACTAGAGAGAATGCCATCTTAGATCTAGTTTTAGGTAATGAACCAGGACAGGTGACAGATCTATCAGTGGGTGAGCATTTGGGGGACAGTGACCATTGCTCCATAACCTTTAGAATTGTCATGGACAGGGATAGGAGCAAAGAGGATGGGAAGATATTTAATTGGGAAAAGGCAAATTATGAGGCTATAAAGTGAGAACTTGGGAGTGTAAATTGGGATGACATTTTTGAAGGGAAATGTTCTATGCAGATGTGGTCGATGTTCAGGGATCTTTTGCAGGATGTTAGGGATAAATTTGTCCCGTGAGGCAGAGAAGGAATGGCAGGGTGAAGGAACCGTGGGTGACAAGAGAGGTGGAACAACTAGTTAGGAAGAAGAGGGCAGCATACATAAGGTGTAAGCAGCAAGGATCTGACAGGGCTCGTGAGGAATATAGAGTAGCAAGGAAGGAACTTAAGAAAGAGCTGAGGAAAGCGAGAAGGGGACATGAAAAGGCTTTGGTGAGTAGGGTTAAGGAGAATCCCAAGACTTTTTACTTGTACGTGAAGAGCAGAAGGATGGCTAGACTAAAGGTGGGTCCGATTAAAGACAAAGGTGGGAAGATGTGCCTGGAAGCTGTGGAAGTGGGAGAGGTTCTCAATGAATACTTCTCTTCAGTATTCACCAAGGAGAGGGGTCTTGATGATGCTGAGAACAGTGTAGATGAGGGTAATGTTCTAGAGTATGTAGATATTAAGAGAGAGGATGTGTTGGAGCTGTTAGAAAATATTAGGACAGATAAGTCCCCGGGTCCTGACGGAATATTCCCCAGGCTGCTTCGTGAAGCAAGGGAGGAGATTGCTGAACCGTTGGTTGGGATCTTTGAGTCCTCGTTGTCCACGGGGATGGTACCAAAGGATTGGAGGGTGGCGAATGTTGTCCCCTTATTCAAAAAAGATAGTAGGGATAGTCCAGGGAATTACAGACCAGTGAGCCTTACGTCTGTGGTGGGTAAGCTGCTAGAAAGGATTCTAAGAGATAAGATCTATGAGCATTTAGAGAATCATGGACTAATTAGGGACAGCCAGCATGGATTTGTTAAGGGAAGATCTTGCCTCACAAGTCTGATAGGGTTCTTTGAGGAGGTGACCAGGCAGATTGATGAGGGTAGTGCAGTAGATGTGGTCTACATGGATTTTAGTAAGGCGTCTGACAAGGTTCCACATGGTAGGCTTCTTCAGAAGGTCAGCGGTCAAGTGATCCGGGGAAGCTTGGCCGTGTGGATTCAAAATTGGCTTGCCTGTAGAAAGCAGAGGGTTGTGGTGCAGGGAGTGCATTCAGATTGGAGGGCTGTGACTAGTAGTGTCCCGCAGAGATCGGTTCTGGGACATCTACTTTTTGTGATATTTATTAACGACTTAGATAAGCAGGTTGGAGGCTGGGTTAGCAAGTTTGCAGATGACACAAAGATCGGTGGTGTCATGGATAGTGTGGAGGGCTGTCGAAGCTTGCAGAGGGATATTGATAGGATGCAGAGCTGGGCTGAGAAGTGGCAGATGGAGTTCAATCCGGAGAAGTGTGAGGTGGTACACTTTGGAAGGACAAACTCCAAGGTGGAGTACAAGGTTAATGGAAGGATTCTGGGCAGTGTAGAGGAGCAGAGGGATCTGGGGGTTCATATCCACAGATCACCGAAAGTTGCCTCACAGGTGGATAGGGTAGTTAAGAAAGCTTATGGGGTGTTAGCTTTCATAAGTCGTGGGATTGAGTTTAAGAGCCGCGAAGTAATGATGCAGCTTTACAAAACTCTGGTTAGGCCACACTTGGAGTACTGTGTCCAGTTCTGGTCGCCTCATTATAGGAAGGATGTGGAGGCATTGGAGAGGGTGCAGAGGAGATTTACCAGGATGCTGCCTGGATTAGAGAGTATGGATCATGAGGAGAGACTAAAGGAGCTAGGGCTTTACTCATTGGAGAGAAGGAGGATGAGGGGAGACATGATAGAGGTGTACAAGATATTGAGAGGAATAGATAGAGTGGACAGCCAGCGCCTCTTTCCCAGGGCACCAATGCTCAATACAAGAGGACATGGCTTTAACGTATTCAGTGGGAAGTTCAAGGGAGACGTCAGAGGGAAGTTTTTCACCCAGAGAGTGGTTGGTGCATGGAATGCGCTGCCTGGGGTGGTGGTGGAGGCTGATACATTGGACGAGTTCAAGAGATTGTTAGATAAGCATATGGAGGAATTTACGTTAGAGGGATATGTGGGAGGAAGAGGTTAAATAGTCTTAGGTGTGGTTTGAAGGTCAGCACAACATGGTGAGCCGAAGGGCCTGTATTGTGCTGTACTGTTCTATGGTTCTATTATCCACCCTTCCTGCAGCTGTAACAGTGTCCCTGACCAGTAATGCCACCCCTCCTCCTCTTCTTCCCCCCTCCCTATCCCTTTTAAAACACTGAAATCCAGGAATATTCAGCACCCATACTTGCCCTGGTGACAGCCAAATCTCTGCAAGAGCCACAATATCATAGTTCCATGTACTTACCCAAGCTCTCAGCTCATCACCCTTATCCCTGATACTTCATGTGTTTAAGTCAATGCACTTTAGCCCATCCACCTTTCTACTTTTATACCCTGTTCTCTGCTTCTCCTTCCTCAAAGCCTCTCTACACGTTAGATCTGACTTTACTCCATGCACTTCTTCCACTGACCTATCCCTCCGGTTCCCATCCCCCTTGCAAACTAGTTTAAACCCTCCCGAACCACCCCAGCAAACCTGCCTGCAAGGATACTGGTCCCCCTTGAGTTCAGGTGTAACCCATCCACTCTGTACAGGCCCCACCTTCCCCAGAGGAGATCCCAATGATACAAAAATCTAAAACCTTGCCTCCCTGCACCAACTCCTCATGTCTTGCTCATCTCCTTCCAGCCGCTGTCTCCACTTTAACCCTTCTCTCCCCACCGACCTGGCTCCTGTTGTCTCTATTTTTTACTTGTCTGCTCTCATGTCTCACCTACCAACCCCTGTCTCCCTGCTCCACCCCTCCACCTCTCACCTACCAACCCCTGTCTCTCTCCGCCACCCCTCCACCTCCCCCACTTGCCTCTCTCTGCCCATTACCCCTCCTCGGTCCACCTCTCACCTACTGGCCCGTCTCACCCTTCCTCCCCCTCCTCTATAGAACCGGCTCTCTCCCCTCTCAGTCCTCATGCAGGGTCCCAAACCGAAACGTCGACGGTTCCCTTCTCCTCCTCCCCCCACAGTTGCTGCTCGACCCGCTGAGTTCCTCCAGTAGTGCTTTTCCCGAAGAGAATGTACGTGTAAACGCATCTGCAGACAGTAACGGACGGCAAAATACCTTGCAAATTTTATCACAAAATTCAGACGATAATGGATGTCGTACTCACGGCAAAAAGAGATATTTCTCCAATTGTAAACGGGCTCCAGTAGCCTGGAACACTGCCGGGCATATTCCGACAAAGTCTGACAACCGCATTTCGTGTCTCCCTTGGATGAGCACTTGTACAGGTCACGCTGACACTCTGTAATGTAAATCTTCTTTGGTAATTTACAAAGAGGGGCCACTTTATTCAGCAGTGAAGAGCAATCAGATTCCTGAAAGTTAAATAAGGTCATGTTTTGGTGTGATAATGTGGGAGAGGAGATAATGATTGAAGAATGAGTTCAGTAAAATTAATGTTCAATTAAAGGACGTTGAGATATTGCCTTACTCAGGGAATGGATGTTACACCAGCACAGATAAGCAGAAAGCAGGCAAAGGTCTATAATATTAGGCCTCAGCTTATTTTGTTACACCAGGATTTCCTGACACTTTCCATCATCTGAACACCTTCCTCTGGCTGTGTTTGAACTAATGTTTTACACAATTCTGATAGGCCTCCCTGTTTTTATACTGCATTCTGGCTGATAAAGCTCGGTTTCCACAAATCAGAGAGATCGGGTTACGGTAGTGGGCACTTTCAACACCCCAGTGGTAACCTGGATCACCTCAGCACAAAAGCATTGGATGGGGTGGCGTTTTTAAAGTGCATTCAGCGGAACTTTGTGAATGTTGATGGTCCGAGAAAGGATGGAACTGTGTTGACCTAATCCCAGGGAACGACACGGACAAGTGATTGACACGTCAGTGGGATAGCGCTTTGGAGATAGCAGCCATAACGCTGCAAGTTCCAAAGTAATTATGGAAAGGGATATACAAAATATTCCCCACCCCCCTTCCCCACAACCACCCCTCCCCACCAACCATGCTTCTCTTCTTCCCTTCCTAGCCCTTTCTTCGACCTTTTCTCCTCTCTCTCCTTACCTTTGACCCATCCCCCGGTGGATCTGCTCTCCCCTCCTCCCCCGCACCTGCCCATCACTGTCTCTTACCTGCATCCACCTATCGCCACCCTGTGCCCACCCCGCCTCCCCTCTTCTGTCCACCTATCACTGCTCTGCTTTTCCCTCCTATATATCGGGCTTCCCCCTTTTCCCATCTACAGTCCTGACCCGAAACATTGACCGCCTGCTTTTCTCCGCTGATGCTGTCTGGCCTGCTGAGTTCCTTACATTTCAGATGTAAAATATTTATTTGAACCCCACCCAACTTCTGCCTTAACACCCGTGTTACCATTGTGGTTCCTAATCGGCTCACTCTTTCCCTTATAATCCTCTTCAACTTTACATAAAGTTATAAAGGCTGTCCTGATTTTACCTGCCAGGACCTTTTCATGCCTTTGCTTTGCTGATTGTCCTTTTGATTTCATGCCTGCACTTCAGATATTCCTCTTGGATCTCTGTCAGGGAGCTCTTGACATTTGTCATTAGCTTTGCTTTTTGGCTTCACCTTACTATGTATGCCCCCGATGTCATAACTCACCATCAGTTAGATAAATGTACTTCATTGGTCTGACAAGATCCTGCAGCCTTACAGGAAATGGACTTCATTTCACCAGAGTGGGGCATATAGCATCGCATGGCAGAACCCAGTGCATTATGTGACCACGATGGCACTTTTAGATGGTGCTTACTGTACAATAAAGCGTCATAAAACGTAAACTGGCTGTGGACCAATTATTTAACAAAACTGCCACAGATAGTGTAATCATGCTTTCCATAAATGTACCAGAGATTTTAGAAATTTCTATGCTCCTGATAACCAACGACACTGCTCAAAATCCAAAAACCGACACGGTCACTGTTTGCATCAACAGACAAACCGGAGGAGTCGACTTTCAGAGAATTCGGGTTTCATATTTGTGTGCTGCCAGAACAAAAGATTCCTTATTACTTTTGTTGGGTCCTTGCTGTCAGAATTTGGACAAACAAAACAAATCGATCTGCTGGAGGAGCTCAGCGGCTCGAGCAGTGTAAGTGGGAGGAGAGGGATTGTCAGCGTTTCGGAGCTTCCTTTCCTCCCACAGATGCTGCCCGACCCGCTGAGTTCCTCCGGCAGGTAGTTTCTTGCTCCAGATCCCAGCGTCTGCAGTCTCTTGTGCCTCCAGACAAAATAATCATCGGGACTATATGAGATTCAGGACAAGAGGTTATTATCATCACTTAATTTGAAAAATAGTTCCGAAACAAACTTCAAATAAATGAATATTCAATACTTTTTTGACGTTTAGTGAAGTTACATTCACATTGTCCACATATATTATCACAAAGTTCTAATGTATCGACATTACCATTAACCACATCATAAATTCATATTCTACAGTGTAGATCCACCTTGTACCTGAGTCACAATCCACATAATATTGGCACAGCCAAAAAAATTCATTATTTACTCAATAAACACCTACAGTTCACATAATGTGCAATCCAAATAAAATATACACTCACAGTCCAGATAACATGCTCAAACAGTCCACATGATGTGCTCAGCGTACACAATACATTGCTCATGAAACAGACTCATCTGGTCCAGATAACATTTTCAAATATTTCATGTGATATACTTACGTAATCAGCAAAATTTTCCTCTAATTTCGGTTGGTTCAATAGTTGACATGTTTCTGTAGGATCATCTAATTGGTATTTACTGGCGAATTCAGGGGTTGAAATCGCTTTCCCTAAACAACAATAATTTCGATGCATAAATACATGATGCTGATAATTGTAAAGCTGGCAAAAATTCTTCAGATGGTGACAAAAACGGCACGTGTTCACGTAAAATAGCCTGCCTAAACAGTACACCAGCACAGAAGTATATCTGAGTAGGCTTTTTTATGCACTACTGGTTCCCTTTAAACACAATTGTGATTGTGATTCAGTTTTGCAACAACAGGAAGTGCTGTATTACTGATAACAGGATAACTCATAAGCAAACCCTGAAGTAAGCGAGATGCGTAGCAGTGAACTCAATCCTCATGATCATTTGATGCCTAAAAATGCCTGTTTAGGCTACTTCTATCTACTAACACACAGTGTGGGCAGACATTAGGAAGAAGTCACTCAGCTCTACATTCTGATGGCATAGTGGTGCCAATAAAACAGTGGCCTCCTCACAGTGCTAGAGACCTGGGTTCAGTTCTGACCTCGGATGCCATAGAGTCATAGAGTAGTTGGCATGGAAAACAGGCCCTTCAGCCCAACTTGTGCATGCTGACCCAGGTGCCCATCTAAGCTAGTCCCATATCCCTCTCAACCTTTCCTACCCACGGATTTATCCAAATGTCTCTTCAATGAACTTGTACCCGCCTCAACCACTTTCTCCATCAGCTCATTCCATACACCCACCACCCGCTGCGTGAAGACGCTGCCCCCTCGGGTCTCCCCTAAATCTTTCCCCTCTCACCCTAAAACCCATGCCCTGGTTCCCTTTCCCCTGGAGGGGGGAGGGGGGAAAGACTGTGTGCACTGGCCCCATCCAGTCCCCTCATGGTCCCAGACACCTCCACAAGGTCACCTCTCAGCCCCCCACACTCCAAGGGATAAAGTCCCGGCCTGCCCAACCCATATCCGGAACTCAGGCCCTGCTACATTTGGATGCTGTCTCCATGGAGCTTGCACATTCTCCCTGCAACTGTGTTGAGGGCATAGGAAATGGTGCTGCATTCGGTGGCAAAGGCACAGTGAGAACTTGTTCTTGGAGTCAGAGAAACAAAGGACTGCAGATGCTGGAATCTGTGATGCAGTGTCTTGGTTTATTTCAACTGATGAAATAAGACCAACTTTGAGCTTCCCTGAAGTCTCCTTTTGGCTGATTTGCCTTCTATTGTATTGTCTTGCCCCTTCGTATTGAACCTTGCGATGCCAATAAAATCAGTGCTTGCCAGTGTAAACCTCAGACTCAGATTCACATCATAAAGTCCAGTAAACGTTGCCACCAATAGCCTATCTTCCATTGACTGTGGAACTGCACTTACAATGAGATATGTCGGAATATTTAAACAACGCTTCTTTAAAATGAAATTTTCACACTTTCACTGAATATTTTCTCAGTTAAACTCATAATGCAAGCTGTGTGTATTGCTAAGGAATTTATCTCACCAAATGTGCACATTGATAGTTATTGGATTGGACAGGGCTTTTCAGTGGAGATATATTTTAACTGCAAAACCTTTTAAATTTCAATTTTGTCCAGAACTTATTTTGAGAATATTATGTGGTTAATTATGAGGCAAGTATACAATTCTTCTATCGACATTGGCATGACTTATAGAATATAACAACGTTAACTGAAAGAAGAAAACAAGCAATTTAAGTGGGTAATTTTAGGTCATTAATTGTTTGAACATTTTTTTATTCATTGTCTTCATGTCAAGGACAAATTAAAAACAGCACTTACCATCCTGGATGAACTCATATAGATGAGGGTGGCCATTGAAATCCCCACAAAGTCCACATGTTTTGCCTCTGTAGTCTTTTCCAAGTTCAACCTTCAAACAAAAATACAAACCAGAATTTACAATATCCAATTACAGATGGTTTGCAGACTATAGTGTGCAGTGGATACCACATAAATCCAATCTTGTTTGAGAAACAATTATATTAGACAAAGAGCAACAGTGGATTCTTCTCTATTCTGTTAATTCCGCCATTTACTGAAACCAAGTTCACTCCCAATGGTTCATACGTGCAGCCCATGGAACCATTTCCCCTTCTTCTGCTGTTCCCATTATCAATTTACCCTCAGGATCATCTCAACAGAAGAATATTGGTAGAGACACCAAAGTTTTGTTAGTTAAATGATAACAACACCACCGCAAACACAAAAAAGTCTCTTGGAGACACATAAGATAAAATATTTATCTACTAGTCACATGTACATCGAAACACACAGTGAAATGCATCTTTGGCGTAGAGTGTTCTGGGGGCAGCCCACAAGTGTCGCCATGCTTCCGACGCCAACATAGCAGGCCCACAACTTCCTAATCTGTACATCTTTGGAATGTGGGAGGAAACTGGAGCACCCGGAGGAAACCCACGCAGACACACAGGGAGAACGTACAAACTCCTGACAGTCAGCGGCGGGAATTGAACCCGGGTTGCTGGCGCTGTAATAGCGTCATGCTAACCGCTATGCTACCATGCTTGCCCGTACCGTGTCTGCAGCATCTGCAGTCTCGTGTACCGTACTCTATATGAGACCGCAAATGCTGGAATCTGAAGCAACACACAAAAAGCTGGAGGAATTCAGCAGGACAGGCAGCATAAATGGGCTGTCAATGTTTCTTGTCGAGACCCTTCATCTGGACTGAAAGATGCAGAGAGATCTTGGGGTGCAGGTCCATAGCTCCCTGAAAGTAGTGACACAGGTGGTAAGAAGGCTTACGGCATCTTCCTCGGTCGGGGCAAGTAGAGAAGTCATGTTGCAGCTGTATTAAACTTTGGTCAGGCCACATTTGATGTGCGAAGTTCTGGTCGCCCCATTACAGGAAGGGTGTGGATGCTTTGGAGAGGGTGCAGAAGAGGTTCACCAGGATGCTGCCAGGATTAGAGAGCACTAACTCTTAGGACAGGTTGGACAAACTTGGATTGTTTTCCCTGGAGCGTAACAGACTGAGGGGGCAACCTGATAGAAGTCAAGAGAGACACGGACAGGGTAGATCGTGTCTTTTTCACAGAAATGTCAAACACTGGAAGGAGCAGGTTTAAGGTGAGAGGAGGAAAGTTTGAAGGAGGTGTGTGAGGCAGGTTGTTTTCACACAGTGATTGTGGTGGGTGCCTGGAATGGCTGCAGGGGGAGGTGGTGGCATTTGGATGCACACATAAACAGGCAGGGAGGAGAGGGACGCAGGAATAACATGCAGGTAGATGGGATCGGTTAGATTGGTATCATGGTCAAGGGCAGATATTGTGGGCCAAAGGGGCCTGTCCCTGCACTGCACTGGTCTGTGTTTTCCTGCAGCGAGTGTCTCTGCCTTGAGTCACCATGGCTCAGAGTCACCGAGCTGGTGTGAATCACACACGTGCCTAAATTTAAGGGAGGATCTGCCTTGCTTCATTTCTCCCTGTCAGCTGCTCCCATATGGCCTGGGAATGCTTCCGCCCACCCCCCTCCACCCGTAAATGTGTCCTTCAGGACCACTTCCCTTGACGTCCCTCTGCAGTCTTCCTCATAAATCATTTTCACCTCCACTCGCACCCCATCAGCGCCCCAGCGCACAGTGGTGGCAGGTGACAGACAGGAGGCCCCTGTGCTTGACTGCAATTTGACACAATGCACAGCGGAACCTCGGTTCTGGGGGTGGGGGGGGGGGGATGAGAAATATCAGAAACTGCAGAGGTTGCAGAAGGTCATTTCCCAGAAGTTTTCAATTTGCCTCTTCAGGTGCAGAAGCGCCTTGTGTTAAGTGAATCCAGGGTGCGAGGGTGGGAGAGACAAGCGATACCATCATTTCCACTCCAGGGGCTCAGGGTGGGCCCTGTACATCGATGGAGGGCTGCACACCCAGTGAGGTGAGGAATGCTAGATTTCATGCAGGGAGGGGTGGGGGCCTTTGAAAGATACTAACATGGTGCTGATAGGTTTTACTTCAGGTTTCAGTGTGCAACAGCACATGTCAACATGACACACTTAGACAGACACCCACTTCAATAAAAACAAAAACCAGATGAAATATACAGCGTATGTCAGCGTACAGGAGCAAGACAGTTGGGTGGTGCTGCAACAACACCCTCTCGCTCAACGTCAGTAAAACTAAAGAGCTGATTGTTGACTTCGGGAAGGGGAAGGAGGGAGAACGTGCGCCAGTCTACACTGGGGGATCGGCGGTGGAGGGAGTCAGCAGCTTTAAATTCCCGGGTGTTAACATATCGGACGACCTGACCTGGGCTCAGCAAGTAGATGCAATCGCAAGGAAGGCGCGCCAGTGTCTTTACTTTCTTAGAAGGTTAAGGAGGTTTGGCTTCTCACCGAACACTCTAACAAACTTCCTCAGATGTGCTGTTGGAGGTATCCTGACTGGTTGCATCATGGCCTGTTACAGCAATTCGAATGTGCAGGAACGTAAGAAGCTGCACAGATTAGTGGACTCAGCCCAATACATCACGGGCACATCCCTCCCCACCATCGGTGGTATCTACAGGAGGCACTGCCTCAAGAAGGCAACATCCATCACCAAAGATCCCCACCATCCGGGCCGTGCCATCTTCTCGCAGCTCCCATCGGGCAGGAGGTACAGAAGCCTGAAGTCCCACGCCACCAGGTTCAGGAACAGCACCTTCCCTTCAACCATTCCGTTCTTGAACCAACCTGCACAACCCTAATCACTGCCTCAGTAGAACAACACTGGGACCACTTTGACCATAGTGGACTTTTTTTTGTTCTAATTGTGTCCTTTCTTGTGTACATTGGGTATAATTTATGTTTCATTTCTTGTGAATGCAGCCTATCTGATGCTCTGTTCCTGTGATGCTGCTGCAAGTAAGTTTTTCACTGCACCTGTACACACACGGACTTGTGCATGTGACAATAAACTTGACTTTGACTGACTTTGATATATAAAGAATGGCTGAATTGATGTTGCTGATTTTACAAAATCAAAATTAGCCAATAATTTTCAATTTAAAATGTCATATCTTTAGTGCAAGCCATTTTAATGCATTGTAACTTGAACAAACCTTATTCATTGGTATTAAATCTCAACAACACTGAACCCCAAAGTATTGGATTCAAGAATAATATTCAACCTGTACATGAGGCACATGCATGTTATAACTGCTTAAGATCACAACATCACAAGACAAAGGAGCAGAAGTAGGCCATCCGCCCCATCAAGTCTGCTCCGCTACCTCACCATGAGCTAAACTATTCTCCCATCTAGCCCCAATTCCTGGCCTTTTCCCCATATCCCTTGATACCCTGACTGATTAGATACCTATCAATCTCTGCCTTAAACAACTCCAATGATCGGGCCTCCACAGCTGTATGTGGCAACAAATTCCACAAATCCACAACCCTCTAGCTAAAGAAATTCCTTCTCATTTCTGTTCTAAATGGGTACCCTCACCTGTGCCCTCTAGTCCTGGACTCACCCACCAAGGGAAACAACTTCGCCACATCTACTCTGTCCGGTCCTTTCAACATTTGAAATGTTTCTCTGAGGTTCCCTCTCATTCTTCTGTACTCCAGTGAGTCCAGTCCAAGAGCCGACAATCGTTCATCGTATGCAAGCCCTTTCATTCCTGGAATCATCCTCGTAAATCTCCTCTGAACCCCCTCCAACATCGGTACATCCTTCCTAAGATATGGGGCCCAAAACTGCGCACAGTATTCCAAATGAGGCCTCACCAGTGCCCCACAGAGCCTCATCAACACATCCTTACTTTTATACGTAATGGTATAATTAAATATGTAACTTTATAAGTAATGGTGTATGATTGAGTTAGAAAGTGTTACACACCATCAGATAGTCCTTGTCATTCCAGGTAACAACGAGATCCAAGCCCTTCTGCTTTGCAGTCAGTCTGGTGCTACCTCCAAACAATTTGATCTGCATTCCATTTAAGTTGTACGGAAGCTTAATCAATCTGACGTAAAGAAGAATTTTTATGTGATTTAAATATGAATTGTTAATTTAATTTGTCAACAAAATCCCTGTGTTCTCGGCATTTACATTTATGATTTCCTTTATGGCTGAAGACTGTTAGTTCAAATCTGCAAACGTCCTTCATTCGACTTTGTAAGCATCATAACAATAGCGTGAGATCATGAATAAGTTTGTAGGTTCTGCTTGAACCCAGCTGCAGGGTGGCACAGGGGCACAGCTGGTAGAGTTGCTGCTTCGTAGCTCCAGCGACCCTGGTTCAATCCTGACCTCGGTGTACTGTCTGTGTGGAGTGAGGTATCGGAATCTGGGTGGAGTTGATGGGAACGTCGGGAGAATAAAATGGGATTAATGTCGGATTAGTGTAAATGGACGTACGGCGGTTGGTGCAGATCGTGGATCAAAGGGCCTGTTTCAGTGTTGAGGGGCTCGGTGACTCGAACAGCCATATCCAAGCTGAGAGCACACATTCTCCTACTGAGGGAGGGAGAAACCAGAGGAACGAGTATGTTGAGAGAACATAACATTCTTACTCCTCCTGCCTCAGCGTGACGGCACACTCTCAACAGGGTTTTGGCCACCTTATAACATCTTGTCAACTGAGTGAGCATAATTTTATTACTAATCATCATCTCCGAGGATCTACCCTGGGCCCATCACATTAATGCAAGTCACACCAGTGGCTCTACTTCATTTGGGGTTTGAGGAGATTTGGTACATCGCCAAAGACTCTTGAAAATTTCTACAGAGCATTCTGACTGGTTGCATCACCACCTGGTATGGAGGCTCCATTGCACAGAATCGCAAGGGGCTGCAGAGGATTGCAGACTCAGCCAGCTTCATTGCGGGCACCACCATCCCCGCCATCGAGGACATCTTCAAGAGGCAGTGCCTCTGCCTCAAGAAGGCGGCATCCAATTGAGACTCAGCATCTTATTTCAACTGGCAAATGGACAGGCACTGTGCCTCAATAAGATCCACGTGAAACCAGTTAACAGGTCCTCATCTGCAGCAGGTACATCGTCATTGAAGCATACAGAGGTGACAACTGCACCTTCACTATGATCCTTAAGAGGCGAACCTGAGTGGCATCTCAATAGGATTGAGTTCACACCCAAAACACATTGATGCAACATGAAAGGATTTAATTAAAAACTGTAATCATTCTACTTTCCCCCTTAAATTAAATGGACTGCAAACATACCCATTGTCATTTACAACTATCTTTGCATTCTCAATTACGATCAAGGTGCCCCAGATATTGATTGAGATTTTTTTTAGAATTCTGTTCTCTTCCCTACGGATCTGGATGTTGAACGCTCCGAGGTTTTCTGAACAGTCACTGACAAAGACATAATTGCAGGTTGATGAAAATCCATAAATGAAATTGTCAAAGGTTCTGAAGTGTTCATAACCCCACGTCGTACAGGTGGCCCTTGTAGAAGCTGTAAAGAAACAGATTGAAAACTTTGTTACTGACCAGGACTTGTATATTGTTAACTCCTGAAAGACAATTTTGCAATGACTCAAATTAACAATAACACACTTCCAAACTTCCACCATGTGTTCTGGAGCCATTGATTTAAGTCAGGTAATAACTTCATGGGCTCCGAAAGGCTTCTGATGTGCCAGCGGATTATCCATTTCTGCCCATCCATGCCCGTGTATTGGCAACTTACCTTCGTTGGGGAATGAGGGTCAAGCCAGTCACATTTATCAGCGTGCACCTTCTGTCAAGAGTAGCTTCCGGCTGAACGGCCAATAGTGTTATCCTCAACATTACAGTAAAGAGACAAGTAGCAGTATTCCCACTTCCACACCAGCTGAAAGGCAGATTCAAGTTTTCTCACCATTGCCTCGGCTGACGCCAACAGAAGTAATTCCATCATTGCATTAAAATGTAATGTCGTCACATTCTTCCTAGTTAATCCACTAATAGTAGAACCTCCAGCAACAACTTAACCCAAAGGTGAACTTTCTCTGTAGCTGTGACACTTCACTCTCTGCTGTTATTGTTCTTACCTGTACTACATCAATGCACTCTGTACTACCTCAATGTAACTGCACTGTGTAATGAATTGACCTGTACGAACAGTATGCAAGACAAGTTTTTCACTGTACCTCGGTACAAGTGACAATAATAAACCAATACCAATACAGTATCCCCACTGTTAACTCAGTCAAAAGGCTGATAGTACTAACCCCATTATGTCGGATCAAAGAACAGGCAATATCCTTTGATCTGTTTGGCTCAGGAGATCTTTGGACAGTTCAGAAACCTCTTGAATTATTGGGAGAAATGAGCTTTGAGGTTCAGTTCCTTGTATAGATTAAGACTATTGTGTTGGATTAAAGAGTCAGGTTTTTCTGCTCGACACGTTTTCTGTTTACTATTTTAGTCCCAATATTAAAATAATCCCAACCTGCGATTTTGCTGCAGAACCACTGGGGCTAGTCCTGTTGGTAAATGCTGGCAGTGCCATGGCCATAATTAATGATAGTTTAGATACTTTGGTGGATGCATGTTCAGACAAAGTCAGGGGCAAAACGAGGGCAGAATGGTTTCACCTTCATCAGAGATTCTTCTCGGTCGGTTGTGGGTGAAGGTCCATAATTGTTTTTACCTGTACTACCTCAATGCACTCTGTACTAACCCAATGTAACTGCACTGTGTAATGAATTGACCTGTACGATCGGTATGCAAGACACGTTTTCCACTGTACCTCAGTACAAGTGACAATATAAACCAATACCAATCTGCTTAACGACTGCAACAGGACAGAGCCCTGGCACTTGTGCAGGGATGGTCCAAGAAATTCTTGGCTGGCAAGGTATTACAGCGCCAGCGATTGGGTTTCAATTCCCATCGCTGTCTGTAAGGAGTTTGTACGTTCTCCCGTGTCTGCATGGGTTTCCTCTGTTTGGGGTTTAAAATGGTCAGCGTGGACTTGTTGCGCTGGAAGGGCCTGTTACCACGCTGTAAATAAAATTTAATAAAAATTTAATTAATAAAAAGTGTGGCAACCCAGTTATGTGAGAAAATGGGGAATCTGAGAGCAAGAGATGGGGCCAGTGAAGAAAATACAGGCCTGGGGCCTCATAAGGTCGTATTCCACCTCGATGTCCATCCAGGCACATTACAGCCTTCTGGACTCAATATCGAATCCTCCAACTTTAGATTGTTTTTGTGCCTCCACCAGAACTGGTCACTTCTTCCTGCACTCACGTTGGTTCAGTTTTTCTCATGCTATTCTGTTAGCCTGGCCTGCTGGGTATGCCCCACAACCTCACCATTTACTGCTCAAAAGTTTATTAACTAGCAGACTTTAACTGACATGCCAGTAAGCGCATCCAGCTAAAAATTGTCCATGGATGTTAGTTGGGAGGGGGGGGGGGGGGGTGGAAAGGGCAGCGATTCTCTGCTCTGTCACATTAATATCAGAAAGTTGAGGCAGTCACGGTAGTGTAGTGGTCAGCGTGATGCTTTACAGTGCTCGCGACCCAGGTTCAATTCCCGCCACTGTCTGTAAGGAGTTTGAACATTCTCCCCGTGTGTCTGCGTGGGTTTCCTCCGGGTGCTCCGGTTTCCTCGCACATTCCAAAGACGTACGGGTTAGGAAGTTGTGGGCGTGCTATGTTGGTGCCGGAAGCGTGGCGACACTTGTGGGCTGCCCCCAGAACACTCTACGCAAAAGATTCATTTCACTGTGTGTTTTGATGTACATGTGACTCATAAAGATATCTTATCTTAAAAGACCATTTAATTACTTATTCATAGATTCCACAAACTAAAGGTATCATAGTGAAAATAGATGCAAGGAAATTCACTCCAAATGTGCAATTATTATGTTCGTTTTTACTGAATCAAGAAGTTCAAACAATCTTCTTCAATGAAATCTTTACGGTGTAATGAATAAATTGAAGTATACAGGGTCTCAAAGATGCAATTTCAGAGCAGCACATTTTTATTGGCAAATATTATTGTTCGTTGTGTATTTTAAACAGATGAATTTTACCCCCTATATTTTACCACAAAACAGTTGCAGCATCAGCACCATTTGGCACCCACACAATCGGATCACATCATTGAGTTTAATTTTCCCTCAAGCAATTTTCTGTTTACAGAAACCTATCTGGAGTTTACAAATACTCACAGTAATAAAGACGCTGTCTTTGAACAGAGAGAGATGGCACAGAGTCATTGCCTGCAGGGAAACAAACATTTTTAATTTGAAAATGATTAACTATTTCCGATGTTCTATTTGGTTAAAATTTCCTCATCAATTGGAGCTGTCCTTTCCCATTTCGGTACATCTCTTAACATTCTTTTTTGTGAAATATATATTCAGTTTCTTTTGGAATTATGTTTCAGCTCTGTCATTAAATTATTCTTCTGATAAAGCATGCAAAAGCATATTTAACTTCCCCCACATTTTTATACATAAACTATGATCAATTGTTAAGAACAATGTACAGATTTCATGGGTATCTTCACTTAGAAGAGCCGTATCTTAAATTCCAGAATAAATTAATGATTTGAATTGAAATTCCCCAGTATCATGGTGATATATGAACTCTTACCGCTCGATCGTGGTGAGATATGAGTTCTCTCTCGATGTGGTGAGGTATGAATTCTCTCTCGATCAAGGTGAGATATGAACTCATCTCTCAATCATGGTGAGATATGAAATATCTCGATCATGGTGAGATATGAACTCTTATCTCTCGATCATGGTGAGATATGAACATATCTCTCGATCATGGTGAAATATGAACTCATCTCTCGATCATGGTGAGATATGAACTTATCTCTTGATCATGGTGAGATATGAAATTTCTCGATCATGGTGAGATATGAACTCTTATCTCTTGATCATGGTGAGATATGAACTCTTGATCTTGATCAATGACCTGGTGCTCTGCCTGCTAGCCCAGCAACTCAGTCACCAGTTCTGTGGGTTTGTAGGTGGCTGATGAAACCAGTGGGGGATCTGAAGACTTGTACAGGTGGGGCAGAATGTGTTTGACAGGGAAGGTTGGATGGGTGGATTGGATTGCTACATGATTCTCCCACTCCAGCTACTGTCACCTGGCCTAAACATGCTTTCCTCTGGAGAGACTTGCTGCTCGTTGCTTTCCTGCCATTTTGAGTGATCCTTGGCCAGCAATTCCCACCAAACCAGTGAAGACGTTGCACTTAGAGGCTCAGGGGACATCCATGGAGCAACGTCCTCCTTGAAGTCACCTGCAGTGATGGAGTTCACAGTGCTTGCTTTACAAAGGGAACCGAGGGACGCGGGGTTAATACAAGATAATGGCAGCAAGGAAAAGATTTGCCGCGATCTCCTTGACTAGAAGAGCAGCCACAAGCAACTAAGTGATCCACTCCTTTTAGTTCTTTCATGGTTATGTTCAGGATTCCAGTGTCAGGCATGTGGACCACGTGACTCACCCCTCAGAGCCTCAATGGTGAAGATGTTGGAAAGGACACCGCCATTGGTTTGTTTAACCTGTCAGTGTTTGGGAGGAGATTGCTGAAGCAGTGCTGGTCATATCTTTCCTGTGTTCTGAGGTGCTCATGGCAAATTGTTCACTTCTCGGAAGCAGGCAGGAGGGTTGGGATCACTCCTGCTCAGTGGGCCGTGAGCTTGGCTTTTTGACCTGGAACATTAACTCTCGTTTCACTTCCCACAGACACGGACTGACCTGCTGAGCATTTCCAACAGTTTCAGTTTTTACTTTTCGGGTCTCGACCCAAAACGTCAACAGTCCATCTCCCTCCACAGACTCCACAGTTCCTCCAGCAGCTCGGTCTGTGCTCCAGACCCCAGCATCTGCAGTCACCCGTGCCTCGATTTTCATTTTCTCCTTAACAAGGCCTCGCCCCCCCCCCCCCCCCCCACCACCGCCTCAACATTTTAACAACAATTTTCTTTTGATCTAATACTCCCTTTAGCTTTGCTTGTCAGCCATCACCTTAACGTTCTGAGCCTTAAAGGAATATAGATTGGCTGTTACTGCTTCAAACAGGAACTATTTTGTGTTTCCAGTGAGACCCTTTAGTGCAGCTTCCCAGGTAAGTGCAGCCAGATCAGGCCTCAGCCTTTGTAGTTTGCTCAGTTTAAATTTAAGCCCCTTGTTTCCGATTGAACTAAATCACTTTCAACCTTGACAGGAAGTTCTATCACGTTATGATTTCTCTTCCCTTGCTGCAGTTCTGGTCACCCAACGATCAGAAGGTTGTCATGAAGCTGGAAATGGTGCAGGAAAGAGTCATGAGGATGTTACTGGGATTGGAAGGTTTGAGTTATAAGAAGAGACTGGATAGGCTGGGATTTTTTTTCTCTCTGGAGCGCAGGAGGCTGAGGGATGACCTTACAGAAGTATACGAAATCACGAGGGTCATAGATAAGAACATAGAACAGTACAGCACAGAACAGGCCCTTCGGCCCACAATGTTGTGCCGACATAGCTAATCCCTCCTACCTACAGAATGCCCATATTCCTCCATTTTCCTCTCAGTCATGTGCCCATCCAAGCCCCTCTTAAAAGCCCCCAATGAATTTGCCTCCACCACCCTATCAGGAAACACATTCCAGGCATCCACCACTCTCTCAGTAAAAAACGTACCCCTCACATCCATTCTGAACCTACCCCCCTTACCTTAAATGCATGCCCTTTGGTATTGGATCGCTCAATAATGGGAAAAAGATATTGCTTGTCCACCCTATCTATGCCCCTCATAATTTTATACACTTCCAACAGATCACCCCTCAGCCTCCGCCGCACCAGAGAAAAGAGCCCAAGTTTGTCCGGCCTCTCCTGTTAGCACATGCCCTCTAATCCAGGCAGCTTCCTAGTAAACCTCCTCTGCACCCTCTCTAAAGCCTCGACATCCTTCCTATAGTGAGGTGACCAGAACTGCACGCCATACTCTAAATGCGGCCTGACCAGAGTTCTATAGAGATGCATCATAACTTCCTGACTCCTGTACTCAATACCTCAATTAATGAAGCAAGCATTCCATAAGCCTTCTTCACCACTCTATCTCCCTGTGTAGCCACTTTCAATGAGCTATGCACTTGCACCCCAAGGTCTCTTGGCTCTTCAACACTGTTAAGGGTCTTGCCCTTAAGAGTGTACTGCCTCTTGACATTAGTCCTACCGAGGTGAAACACCTCACATTTATCCGGGTTAAACTCCATCTGCCATTTCTCTGCCCACATCTGCAGCTGATCTATATCACACTGTATCCATCGCCAGTCTTCTACACTATTCACAACTCCACCAATCTTGGTATCATCTGAAAACTTACTAACCCACCCATCAACATACTCATCCAGGTCATTTATGTACACCACAGACAGCAGAGGTCCCAGCACAGATCCCTGCGGACCACCACCACTCACAGGCCTCCAGCCCGAATGAGTCCCTTCAACCACCACCCTCTGTCTCCTATGGGCAAGCCAGTTCTGGATCCACGCAGCCAATTCTCCACTGACCCCGTGCATCCGAACTTTCTTGATTAACTGATCATGTGGGACCTTGTCAAATGCCTCACTGAAGTCCATATAGATGACCATATAAGGTTGATGGTCATGGCCTTGTTCCCAGGGTCAGGAAGTCTAAAACTAGAGGGCACAGGTTTAAAATGAGAGGTGAAAAATTTAACAGGGACCTGAGGGGTAACTTTTCACAGAGCAGGGTGGAGGGTATCTGTAACATGCCTCGAGACAAAGCTGCAGAGGCAGGTTCAATGACAAAGTTTAAAAGACATTTGGACAGAGACGTGGACAGAAAAGGTTTAGAGGGATATGGGCCAAAATGCAGGCAAATGGGACGAGCTCGGATAGACTTATGGTCAGTATGGAGGAGTTGGGCCGAAGGGCCTGTTTCCGTGCTGTATGACCTCTGACTCTATAAAGGCCCCTTAATTAACCATTTTGTTGTACAGTGGGAGCAAAATACCTTGATTGATTCCTCCACATACCGATCTAGAACACAATCGCTTATACATTTCATGAATTGAATTTAGGAGCCGAGAGGTATTGTTGCAGCTATATAGGATGCTGGTCAGACCCCACTTGGAGTACTGTGCTCAGTTCTGGTCGCCTCACTACAGGAAGGATGTGGAAGCCATAGAGAGGGTGCAGAAGAGATTTACAAGGATGCTGCCTGGAATGCGGAGCATGCCTTATGAAAACAGGTTGAGGGAACTCGGCCTTTTCTCCTTGGAGCGACGGAGGATGAGGGGGGACCTGATAGAGGTGTATAAGATGATGAGAGGCATTGATCATGTGGATAGTCAGAGGCTTTTCCCCAGGGCTGAATTGGTGGCCACAAGAGGACTCAGGTTTAAGGTGCTGGGGAGTAGATATAGAGGAGATGTCAGAGGTAAGTTTTTTACTCAGAGAGTGGTGAGTGTGTGGAATGGGCTGCCGGTAACGGTGGTGGAGGCGGATACGATAGGGTCTTTTAAGAGACTTTTGGATAGGTACATGGAGCTGAGAAAAATAGAGGGCTATAGGTAAGCCTAGTAATTTCTAAGGTAGGGACGTGTTCGGCACAGCTTTGTGGGCCGAAGGCCCTGAATTGTGCTGTAGGTTTTCTATGTTTCTATGTTTCTAATTCATCCTCCATAACTCTACTGTCTGTTTGGTTTGCCCAACCTATCCATAGATTAACTAATCACTGTGTTAGTCTTGTTCCATGCACCTCGAACCTTCTCATTTATACCATGTCCCACATTACCAGCATTATCTGGGGCCCTTTTGACCACGCCTGCCAAAATTTCCTGCCACATGCTGCTTCTGAGTTCCACCCAACCCGGTTCTTCTTTCTTGTTGTCCGAGCTCAGACCTCGACTCCCTGCAACCTTTACTGCCTGAGCTCAGACCTCGACTCCCTGCAACCTTTACTGCCTGAGCTCAGACCCTGACTCCCTGCAACCTTTACTGAGCTCAGACCCCGACTCCCTGCAACCTTTACTGAGCTCAGACCCCGACTCCCTGCAACCTTTACTGCCTGAGCTCAGACCCCGACTCCCTGCAACCTTTACTGCACCTTTTGTTATCGGGGCTGCTGCTCCTGTTCTGGCTTTTGTTTCTCCTTTCAGAGTTAAGTAACTTGCATATTTAATTCCCAACACTGGTCACTTTGAAAACTCATCTCTGCAATGGCTGTTATATCACTCCCATTGATTTCTATGTTGTTACAAAATGCTGCCTGCATTCGGATGAAGGGCCTTCAATTTTGTCTTTTGAACCACCTGCTCTGTCTCTAATTGGAACATACGTAATGTCTATATGCTCGATTCCTTCCTGGGACATGATTACCCAATTCACTGCTTCTCAATGTTGCCTTGTCCTTTCGCTTTAACCTCCCCCTCACCGGAAGCCACTTCCCCCGTTAGTTAAAATTTTATCCATAGATCTAGTTACTGAATTTATGAGAAATCTGGTTCCAGCCCAATTCATATGTCTCTCACTCATGGCCACACTCTTTCCCCCTCTTCACGGACCAAGTGTGCAGTACTTAATCTTGGATATACCTGGTAAGGCCCTGGAGATTTATCTACCTTCATACGTTCTAAGACATCCAGCACCTCCTCTGCTGTAATGCCGACTATCCCCAAGACATCCCCATCAACTATCTCAAGGTCCAAAGTCTTCATGTCTTTCTTCACAGTAAAAACAGAGGAGAACTGCTTATTGAGGACCTCACCCATCTCCTGCGGCTCCGCACAAAGATGTCCGCTGTGGTCGTTGAGGGGCCCTATTCTCTGTTACATTACTCTTTTCCCCCGATATACTCATAACATCGCTTTGGTTTCTCCTTAATCTTCACTACCAAGGCTATCTCATGCTACTCTTAGTGGGACCACTGAAGGATAAAGGAGGTGGAGGATGTGGGTGAGGTCCTAAATGAATACATTGCATCGGCATTCACCAAGGAGAAGGGCGTGGAGGATGGTGAGATCAGCATGGAGCGTGCTAATATGCTTGGGCGTTTTGATATAAAGAAAGAGGTGGTGTTGGGTCTCTTGAAGAACATTAAGGTGGATAAGTCCTCAGGGCCTGACGGGGTATACCTCAGGTTATTGAGAGAGACAAGAGAAGAGATTGCTGGGGCCCTGACCAAGATCTTTGTGTCCTCTCTAGCCACAGGTGAGGTCCAGGAGGACTGGCGAGTCGCTAATGTTGTTCCGTTGTTCGTGAAGGGAAATAGTCCAGTGAATCTCATGTCAGTGGCAGGGAAGTTATTGCAGAGGATTCTTAGGGATAGGATTTATGAGCATTTGGGAAAGCATGGCCTAATTAGGGACAGTCAGCATGGCTTTGTGCGGGGCAGGTCATGCTATGAG